>NC_070606.1:54589285-54891071 GCF_027172205.1 Podarcis raffonei
CTGCAAATAGTCTGCTTTTTGTTTAAAATGGATTTGTTGTGAACCTATCCTTCCTGCATGATCATGAATCATTTTAAAAATCTGATCCAAACACATTTTAAAAACTATGTTTCTGCTACTCATTCATTCATTCAGTCATTCACATGAACAGCAGTGAGAGGCTCAATAACACTTAAGTGGCACATGTCTAAGTACTACAGTATGTGTATATACATTACATACACATTCCCTCATAGCCAATATCATTCCTTTATTGCCTTGCTGTACTTTTCTTCCTGCAGTTTAGGGTGTATAACTTCAGGGCATAGACCTGTCTTTTTCTATTCTGTACTAATGAACCTGCTTTAGTACTATACCAGATATCCCTGGTGGCACTATATAAACAACAACAAAGTAGTAAACTGCCCTACAAGTATATTAATTAATATTTTGCAGCTAGGGACTGGGAAACACACACACACACACACACACACACACACACACACACACACTTGTAATCCTTGGCAGTCCCTGTAACATGAGGACAAGTTCAGCTGCTCCTTTTCTTTATGAGCAGAGTTTATGGAGGCAATTTTCAAAGACTCTTACAGGTATGTGGGCATAATCAACAAGGCAAGTTCTCACAAAGTACATAAGGTGGTAAATCTGTGTCTGGGCTGCTGAACCACTTCAGACTGCGGTGGCTTAAGCACCTCATTCCTTCTACGCCTTCACTACAAATCACCCTCTGACAATGGTGCATTGCAAGGCCGAAGCAAAGGCTGCAGGGTTTGTAGTTTGGCAGAAAGCACACCCACTCATCCTTCCAGGAAGTCTTAATCTGAGGTGAGCAGCACCCATGCATGGTGTGTGTGTGTGTGTGTGTTGTGTGAAGAGAAGAAAACTGAGTGAGTCAAGAAGTGTAATGTCCTGTGGCTGGAAAGTAGCATCCACTCAGGTACAAAAACAGAAAGCCATGTATGTCCCACTTCCCCTTTGCAAGTGCGCCAGACAGTTTACAAGCCTTAAAACTAGCTTATGTTATATACAATGTCTTTCTTTCTTGTTTCTGTATGTTTGTAAGATTTATTACTTCATGTACCTGACATTCAACAAAAACTGTTCAATAAAACCCACAAAGTGGGTTCATTCCCAATAAATTTCTCTTAATTCAGGAGTGGAGAGCCTGTAGCCCTTCAGATGTTGCTGGACTACACCTCCCATCATCCATGACTATTTTTTTTTTTTAATAATATTTTTATTGAACAATTTTTTATATAACAGAAACAAAACATACATGAACAAACATTCAACAGTAATAAAACATAAAACAAGTACCATTTCATAACCCAATTTCTAAACCTTACTTCCTCGACCTCCTCTTACTTCCCGTTTCTGTATTCCAAATTCTTACAATTATTCAGCGAAATCTTACCTTATTTTATTATAAATTTATGCTAATCACCCTTATTCTCTTTGTCATAACCATTACTGATAGTAACCATTTGTTTTAATCCAACATCATTCTAACTGTCTCCAATTTTATAATATTTCTTTAAATAGTCCTTGAACTTTTTCCATTCTTCTTCCGCCGCTTCTCTTCCCTGGTCTCGGATTCTGCTCGTCATCTCTGCCAAGCTCATATAGTCCATCACCTTCATCTGCCATTCTTCCAGTGTGGGTAGATCCTGTGTCTTCCAGTACTTTGCAATAAGTATTCTAGCTGCTGTTGTAGCATACATAAAAAAAATTGTATCTGTCTTTAACACCCCCTGGCCGACAATACCCAAGAGAAAGGCCTCTGGTTTCTTGGGGAAAGTATATTTAAATACCTTTTTCAGTTCGTTATAAATCATTTCCCAGAATGCCTTAATCTTCGGGCACGTCCACCAGAGGTGAAAGAATGTACCTTCCTTTTCTTTACATTTCCAACATTTATTATCAGGCAAGTGATAGATCTTTGCAAGCTTGACTGGGGTTATGTACCACCTATAAATCATTTTCATTATATTTTCTCTTAAGGCGTTACACGCCGTAAACTTCAACCCGGTGGTCCACAACTTTTCCCAATCAGCAAACATGATGTTATGACCAATGTCCTGAGCCCATTTAATCATACTTGATTTTACCATTTCATCTTGTGTATTCCATTTCAGCAGCAGATCATACATTTTTGACAAATTCTTAGTACTGGATTCTAACAGTTCAGTCTCTAATTTTGATTTTTCCACCTGGAAGCCTATTTTTCTGTCTAGTTTAAACACTTCATTTATTTGGTGATAATGTAACCAATCTCTCCCATCATCCATGACTATTGACCATGTTGGCTGGGGTTGATGGGAGCTGGGATTCATCATCATCTGGAGGGTCACAGCTTCCTCAGAGCTAACTTTGAAGCAAATTACATCTTCTCTTCCTTACAAGTTAAAAATTCCCTCTACCGAGGTATCTTTTCATCCATCTATCTCCCAGCATTTGTATATAGTCTTTCCAATCCAAATGCTTATTGCTGCCTACCAATCCCAGGGGCTGACAATGTGCATTCCGATTCCCTAAAGAAGAGGGATATGAGCAAGGCCTAAACACTCTCCCCTCTCAAGTGTGCCAGTCCAGGTTCTTAGCCTTAAGCAGCGAAATTCGATGTTCAAGTCCTGGAGTTGCTGATAGAGACTCTCCTTTTCCGTTGTCTTGTACGAGCTTTGGGGCAAGAAGCTTAGATGTAGCTGTAAAAGTGCTGTAGCAAAATGACTGCGAACCCCTCTAACTTCTAGGTGCAGGATAATGGCCTTTTATTAGTTTTGGCTGACCATTATTTCTTTTGTTCCAGTATTAACAGCCTTTGCTCTGGGCTCTGCAGAGTGGCTGGAGTTCAAGCTTTAACTGATAAGTGACTATGAGGATGATTATAGTTACTGAAGATGAAAGGAGCTCAACAGGATAATGAAGCAGGAGCTCAGAATTGCCTTTTTACAGCTGTTTGGACCCCTTTCATTTCCCTGAGCAAGTTAAGAATATCTGAGATGCTTTTTCTAAATTGCTAAAACAACAATAAGAGCTTTGACAAAGGGTGCCCTCTCCTCTCTCCCCTCCCTGCCTTACTTCAAGTCCTGTATCTGTTTAAAAGTATTGATCCCATGAAGTCATTTATTTAGACAGTTCTATACTACGGCATGATATAAGTGGTGTTGTCTCTTCAGGAATCAATGCCTTGGTACGCTTTGTTTCATCTATTGAAAGAGGGATGCTATTTGCCCTGTGGTGGCAAGACTTTGGGCTGCCAGCCCATCAGATTTAATCAGCTAAGCAGGAATGGACCTGTTCAGTGAATAGGGGAAATTCAGGACCTGAAAGAAGGCGAAGTCATGAGACTGGTCAGTGCGAACATAGGAAGTTGCCTCATAGCAAGAGACACCTCTTGCCCATACAGCTGAGTTTTGCCAACACTGGCTGGTAGTGGCTCTGCAGGGTCGCATGCAAGATTCTTTCCAAAGCCCTTCTGGGAGAGACCAAGAATTGAATCTGAGACCTTTTGTAAGCAATGCACATGCTCAACCTCTGAGCCACATCTCTCCCTCTGGTTGGACTCCTTCGTTCCATCACTTATCTACATGTACCAATCTGCTTCACTAGTTGTTTATTTAGTTACTTATTGACTTTCCGCCCTGTCCTTCCTCAAAAAGGAACCCAGGGCAGCAAACGAGAAATATAGCAGCATATTTCCTGAAATATTCCCCATCCACCAGAAGGGGTCTTTCTGGGAGCCAAAGCAGGCAGAACAAAGGCATCCCATTGTTAACATCACCTCTCCCCTGCAGTACCATATAGTACAGTCTCTGTACTGCTACTTTTTTGTCCCCCTGCCCTTGCTATCAGCAGCCAGTGATATTCAGCTCAGGTGGGAAATGCACAACCTTTTGTCAGTAGTCTGTGGATTTGGGAAACAGGGTTCATTTTTAACAACATAGCCTCCTTTCTGGGGACCGTCCTTGACACATGAGAATGTAAGACGATTCTGCTGAATCAGGCCAATGGCCCATCTAGTCCTGTTCTCACAGTGGCCAACCAAATGCCTGTGGAAAACTCGCAAGCGGGATCCAAACACAAGAGCACTCTCCCCTCCTGTGGTTTCCAGCAGCTGTATCCAGCTGTGGCATATCACATGAAGATTTTTCTGTAACAGAGCAGATGAAGAGAAAAAGAAAGTCTTCACTTAATGAACCACCCTGTTCCAAATATTCGCTCTTGGTGCACTAGAGCATTTCTCTCATGTCCTTTCCTTTTTGAACCCTGCTGTGTGTGTGTGTTTATATATATATATATGCGCTTGCCTTTTGCATGCCACAAAAATATGCATTTTAATAAGCCTCTTTCTTCAGCCAGGTTTCATTCTAAGTGCTGAGTTCCTTTCTATTTTCCATTAAGTAATTCCATGTAGGGGTTTCAACCCTCACAAATGTGCTGAAAATACCAGTATAAATCCATTCCTTTCCTCCATTTTACCTCTTAAAACTTGTAACTTCTTCCTGATGGTTCCCTCTCTCCCTTCCATTTATGTTTGACAGTTCTTAAATCCAACCTGTTTTAAGAGGAGCTGAAGAGGTCTAAACAGAGAAAATCTCAAACTAAACCAGCCTGTGGGTGACAGATTACAAGCTGTTTTGGGCATTAAGGCTGGCGAAAACCGCTTACAACTGGCTCTAACCAAACCTACAGATGCCAGAACCTTTGAGAGTTTTCTTGTCTATAAAGTCACAAATATTTTACTCCCACACAAAGCCTAGGGGATATTTCCACACTTGGTTAGAGCACCTTTCTGGTCTGGATAGGTTTCTTTACATTTTTTAAAAAACAACAATGACACAGTTTTAACATTTCCAGCACATAGAAATGACTCATGTTCATTGCTTGCCAGTTTGATGAAAGCAAGGTAACACAAACCTCAGTGCAGCGCATAAACAAAATGAAAGAGCCCTGGTAGTTTTCCTCATGTCCCCCCCACCTTTGTATTTCTGAGGCTTCAAGTAGTCCCAGTTCATAGGCCTGATGCTGGAGACCACCTTGCTGAGAGCGCTGGAGGACCTGGGAAGGCAGGACCCTGACTCACTCCAGCTAAAACAAACTCTTGAGTTGAGGTATTGTCCAGGGCTTTCTGTTGGGGGCTGTTATGGTTTTTGCTACCTTGACTCTTCAAAATGTTTTAAATTGTGGGTCTTTAAATTGTGTGTGTGTGGGGGGGGTTTGTTGGGGTCTAGGATGTGCCTGGGAAGCGAGGAGCAGGGAAGGTCCTATTGTGGTTCAGGGGAGGGGAAGGTATGGTGTGAGAGGTGGGGCAGGCATGAGCAGTTGGTGTCCTATCAGCCTGTGACTGCTGTTGAAGAAGAAGGGTTTGGATTTGATATCCCGCTTTATCACTACCCTAAGGAGTCTCAAAGAGGCTAACAATCTCCTGTCCCCTCCTCCCCCACAACAAACACTCTGTGAGGTGAGTGGGGCTGAGAGACTTCAGAGAAGTGTGACTAGCCCAAGGTCACCCAGCAGCTGCGTGTGGAGGAGCGGGGATGCGAACCCGGTTCACTAGAGTCTACCGCTCTTAACCACTACACCACACTGGCTCTCCAGCATGTTGCTGAATGCCAGGTTGGCTTGGAGTAAGACCTCCCTCATTCACGATCTGTTTCTGGATGAAGAGGCTGATCTGGTCTGTATCACTGAGACCTAGGTGGGTCTGTTATACCACGATGTTCCCCAGCTGGGGTTTGCACTCTGCACATATCCTGCATATATGACCAGTAAGGTATTCCCTTAGGTAACCATGTCTATGAAACATTTGCCTCTAATTGGGTTCATTTCATTTGGACCTCCTTTGTAATCATCCAATTTCCCTGCGCCTCTGGATAGCATATTCATAAGGCTACCTTTGCCTTATTAGTCCTGTGTGAAATTTAAAAGCAAAATGCATTCGAAAATGGCCTGACTTTGCTACATGGTCAGGGTTAAGGTGATGCTGCTACTGTGCCTTTTAGCCTCATCATGCAGCAACTGGCTATATGGGATGCTGAACTCAAAGTTCCAGACACAATTTAATGGCAGAAGAGCACACAATTGAATGCAAAAAACATGTGTTGTCATCACTAGCTGGGCTGCTGTCATCTGAACTGCCCCTTAGGTTACAATCCTATGCATCCCCATTGGGATTAATTTCCAACGAACGAAGTAGAATTTATTTCTGAATAAACATGCATAAGATCAGGCCAGAGGTTTGGTATTTTTGTTTGTTTGTTTAGAAAATGCTCAAGTTTCTTATCTGTCTTATCCATCATAATATTCTTTTCACTCTGGGGATTATTTTTCCAGATTACTACAATGCTGGTGACAGCTCCCGGGTCTGAAATGTATTTAAAAACTTTCCATGAATATATAAACATGGGTGTATAATTCATTGTTTTCAGCTCTCGTATAGATACGCTAGTTTTAGAATGATGGCATCGGTCCAGCTGACATCTATGCTTCATGCTAAACCTGACAATTAAACTGCATGAAGAGGAGAAGCTCTTAAGTATGCAAAGCAATGCGCTTCCGACTTGGATACACTGTAAGCGTGTGATTTTTCAAGATTAAAAAGGACATTTCTGCATCCAGATAATGGTCTGAAAATGGCTGAGCCATTGTTTCAATCCAATGGATTAGTGTAAGAGATATAAAAGGGCATTAAATGTGAGCTTTCATGATTTATTAGCTATTCATATATATCTGCCTTTCTCTTCCAAGAAGCCTGCTTCTAAATTTGATTGGGAACAAATATTTAGCTTGTTATCCGAATGAGAAATTGTGAAAGTTAACACCAATATACATCTATGTCTCCCCTTGCTGCTTCACAGGGGTACCAACAGAATTGTCTGGGCCCAGTGTATATGTGGGTTGGGTCTGCCACCTCTGCCCCCTAAAGAGGGCACACTTTGGCATAGGATGAAGAGCATATGCAAATTTGCACCAGCTTTTGTGGGTGGGTCCCAAATATAAATCGAGGGCCACATAAGCAACAGGGTGTCTGATAGCTTTCTCCATAATTGTGTTTCAGTATTAGAAAAGGCCAATTCTGTTGCTTTCCCCCAGGGCCATCCCTAAACCATGTGGAGAACTCAAAAGTTTCATGAGCTGTAAGCTAATTATATCACCATAGGCTTTTCATCAATTTTAATCAATGGCTCTTAGGCCAGCAATACTGCATTCAGTGTAAGAGCCAGTGTGCTGCTTGAAATGGGCAGGTGGGTGAGAGAAGTGAATGATGAAAAAGTGTGCACACCCACAATACCCCCCAACCACCACGCAAAGACCAGATTGTGCCTTTATTTATTCATTTGTACAGGAGTAAACCCTCAATTTTGTAGCCGATCAGACAATGCATCAATGTTGCTTTGTAAAATATGGCACTACTGCTCTGAAAGCATTAGTTAATGACACAAAAAGAATTGCACGATAAATTGTAGGCATAAATTGTCATGAATTATTTTTCATTTAAGGAGTGGTGGAAATTTACATATAGATTAAACTCTAAATATACAAAATGCCAGGTTTTTTACGCTTTCTGACACCCTCCCAACTCTTCTACCCCTGATGTGTGACGTAAGCTCAACCATGCCCAAGCCCGTCCTATTGAATTTTGAAGCAAGGGTGGGGAATGCTATTACCCATTGTGCTACAGGGCAGTGAGGGTTAAAGGCTTGCAAATTAAAGAGCGGCAGGCTATGCCACATTTTAAAAATGAATGCAAGAGAGAATCACAGCAAGCGTAGAACCAGAACTTGACCCTGGGATATGAAAGAAGAATGCTAAAGCTGAGGGCATCTCAAAACATGCAGAGAGTATTTTTTGCTACAGGAGTTGGGTGGGTAATGCAGTTAAGTTAGTATTCTTGATGAGCTCTCTCTTTGTAAATTAACCATTACAGTGGTACCTGGGGTTAAGAACTTAATTCGTTCTGGAGGTCCGTTCTTAACCTGAAACTGTTCTTAACCTGAAGCAAAGTTCTTAACCCGAGGTACTATTTCTGGGTTAGTGGAGTCTGTAACCTGAAGCATCTGTAACCCAAGGTACTACTGTACTACCATGGGGCACATGGTTTAGAGAACAGGTGGGATTAGAGATTTGCCAATAGATCCTGACCTACCTTCTGCCAACTTCTGCCCTGGATAAAAACAGTCGCTTCTTCCCCAAATATGGGTGACCAAAGCAGTTCCTGCCCTTTAATATAACTTTTTTTTTTAAGTATCCAGTATCCAGTTGCTACAGTATCCAGGCAACTGGCTCACCTTAAGGAAGCTTGATTGAAAAACAACGAACTCTGATTTGCAGTGTATATGAGGAGCCTGAAATGAAAAAGTAGCATTGGAAGTCACATCAGGACTGCACCAGCACTGCTGTATGAGAAAAGCAATAATTAACTCGCAGGAAAGGTGAAGAAAGTTCCCAGCACTTGGACACAACAGGAATTGTATGAGGTCTAAAGTATGTTTGAGTCTTTCCTGGATGACATTAAAGAGATCACCAGGCCTTGAGGGCAGGTGTGAAATGAAAATTTTCTCGTCACAGATGACATATTTTACTTATTAAGTAGAGCCTTGGAGCCATCTTTGAACAAATATTAATTATTCTTGTTCTTTCTCGCTTAGTTTTTTTTGGTCTTATTACCTGCAAGATATGATGTCTTCAGCATATAATGATCACTATATAATGTGGCCTCTTTCATTGCTGTTGTTGCAAACCATGCTTTTAACTGAAGGCATTAAAACCTCACAAGCACACATCCTGCTTTGATTGATTGATTGATTGATTGATTGTACGATAGTTGTCAAGTAAATATTTTTCATATATAGTCATACCTTGGTTTTCAAACAGAATGCGTTCCGGTAGTCCGTTCGACTTCTGAAACATTCGGAAACCAAGGCGTGGCTTCCGATTGACGGCAAGAGCGTCCTGCAGCCAATCGGAAGCTGTGGAAGTCGTGCCAGACATTTGACTTCTGAGGCAAAGTTCACAAATTGGAACACCTACTTCCAGATTTGTGGCGTTCGAGTTCCAAGTTGTTCGTGAACTAAGCTGTTCGAAAACCAAGGTACAACGGTATTTATTTTGGGGGCAGAGAATATAAATGATATCCCCCCCCTTTATTTTTGGGGGGAGCAATCAACATGGGCACTTGAGAGAAGTGTCCCTGGGTAAGAAATCTGTCAGTGTTCAGATGATTATTCCTACATTGCAGGAGACTCGACTGGATGACCCTTGATTCCTTCCAACTCTACAGTTCTATGAATAGGTGCTATGATGCCTGGTGATTTTACTTCCATTACAAAAAGCTAGAAAAGCCAACCATTTTTTTCTCACCCCACCCCACCCTTCTTGGAAATACACTCTCTGAAGAAACGGAAGAGAGTGAGCTATGGTTTTTAATTGTTTGTGAGGGAAAAGAATGATGTTCACTGGCTACCCAGGGTATACCTGGTACCTTCTTACGTAAGAAGAAGACTGTCAGGAGTGCGTGCAGGAGCCGGGCCCTGTGACCAGTAGGGTTTCGCAGGACTGGGGCGTTCCTAAGTTTGTTCTGGAGAGGCCACACAGGTGAGGCCGCTTGGTAACTCACTGCACCTGGTGGTAAAAGCCGGGAAGGGATTTAAGGTCAGCATTTCCCTTCGGCTCTTTGCCACAGCAACACGTTTCTTGTCTTGCTGCATTTGACTCCTTGCTTCTTGATCCTCGGACCCTTGACTTCATGACTCCTTACTTCTCGACCCTCGGACCCTTGACTTCATGACTCCTTACTTCTCGACCCTCGGACCCTTGACATTGTGACTCCTTGCTTCCTGACCTTCGGACCCCTGGGTTCTAGACTCTCGTTCCTGCTCCCACCCCGCCATCTTGCCCCTGGTCCTGATGTCCTCAGCTGGGACTTCAAACACCCGTAGACTGGACCGTGACAAAGGCTTTTGGACGCAAGCTGTGAGGGACTTATTTAAAATGGCAGAGGAAAGTACTTCCTGGCCAACATGTGGCATATATCTGTTGTGTGGCCATTTAATCAGTATTCTGAGGATCTGTGGAAAGTCACGGCACCTTCAACTATGCTGATAAATGTCCAACGGCATGGATAACAACAATTACATACAACTATCTTTGCAATATCGTAGACCCAGGACAGAAAAGATAAATGCAGCAAGTCACATCTACACTGCAAACCATGTCAACAAAGGGAGGTACAAGGGATCCCTAACATCTCTGGCCAATTCACCTTTTATATTATATATGCTAAGACTAAGAGCTGATATTCAGCATTGTTTGACTTTAAGTGGAAAAAGAGTAGAGGAGAAGCTAACTTTATATTCCCGACCTTCTGAATGTAGCTGGAAACCTCCTGGTGCCTCTGAACAATTAGGTAGCAATCCTGTGCACACGTTGCCTGAAGTTAGCCCCACTGATCTCAGTAGGACTGATTTCTGAGCAGACATGTACAAGATTGCACCGCTGCTCTAATAAAAGACCCTGAGGCATTAAAGTCTTTCATACATTTTATGAGCACTCCAATTCGCCTCAGTACAATAATTTCACTGAGAACGCATAGTCAGTTTCTCTTCTGCTTGTTCTTTCTCAGCCGATCTATTTTCGAGTGTTCTATTGGAGTCAAAAACCCTGACTTTAGAGGAGGGCCATAACTGAGTGGTAGAACATTTGCTTTGTAGGCAGCACATCCCAAGTTCAGTTCCCATTGTTTCTGGAAAGGGCTGGGAGAACCCCTAAAGAAACACTGGCAGTCAAGCTTGCTGGGGCTGTTGGGAGGTGAAGTTTAGAGACATCTGGAGGGCCAAAGGTTCCCAACCCATGTGTGGTCAACACTGAGGTAGATGGGCCAGCTTTTTATGTGCATAGGAAGAAATATAGGCAGAAGTTAAAGGCAGAGAAGCCCTTAAATAATGCTCCGATTTCTATCCTCCCAATACAGTACTATTGAATAAGGACAACATAAGATATAATCTGATTTTAAAAAGTTAATTATATATTTAATTAATATCTTTTTGGCCAAGCGTGCTTTCCTTCTGTTTGAGGAGCTCTGTATTTATGATGGGTCTTGTCATTTAATTACCTTTTATGTTTAAAGAGCTCTTGCATACAAATTTCGTTGGGAACTTGGGAGAAAAAGAGTTCAAAGCAGATTAAAGGAATACTTTCACATTGTTGAACATGATGTCAATCTGGGGTTGATTTCCCCTCACTCCAGTGCATGTTTTTAGTAACCATACAGGATAAAAGGGGTGTTAGAGGAGGAGGAGTTCCTCTGGTGGGGGACACATTATGCTACCAAAGGTAGTTTGTCCAACTTTGGTCCCCAACCGCACTCAGCTCTCACCTGTGGTTCCTAAAAGCTGTCAGTGTGTGACAGCGGCCACACCCTGGGAATGGCTTTGATTGGCTGGCTAAACTAGGCGAGGGTAGCCGCTGGATCTCAAATCCTCAGTGAGTTAGGGACTTCCCTTGCATGCGAAGACAGGCTCTGGTGGATTGTGTGGACAAGACCAATAGTCAGGAAGGTGGTTTCTGCACATGCTAAAGAGGGAAGTGAGGGGCAGATGGGGCTTGTCAACCTGGGAAGGAGAAGGAAAACTTTGATCCTAAACTGCAGCTGCCATGTGGGAGAAGAAAAGGCTAAGAAGTAAACCCTACACAAATCCAGAGTGGAGTCCCTAAAACAGTTGGATGGTGCCTTGTTGGCCTCATTCCAACAACAACTGCAGCCAAGCTGATGCCATACGTATTGCTCTCTTTTCCTTTGGCCCATATCAGCGAGACCAAGAAGGGGATCTTGTTATCTAGGCAGCCCAGGACCTCTATACACACTACCCAGGCTTGTGTCTCCATTGTCTCTCAAAACAGACTGATGCCAACAACAACAACAACAAGATTAAAGATGTAACAATAATGCTAATTGGTTGCTGCCCTGAACTGAAAACCAAGTGGGCTTTGTTCATTTGAATGGATCCAACTTTTGATGGATTATGTAGCCACTTTGCAAACCTTGGCTGTGTAGTCATTTGAACATTGGACTTCTTACAAAGTAAGATGTATATTTTATACAGTAAGAACTCACTTCCTTTATGCACAGGAACTGCAAATATCAATGCATGTGGAGGCAAGTGTGGGTCGTTTATCTTATTTCAACTCCATGCTTCCACCTGCTTATATATTCCACTGGTTTTTTTGCCCAAACTCAAAGCAGACAGGTTAAATACACTTGCTTGACCCTTAGCTCCCTAAGCAGGTGATTTGGGTCATAGAGATGCATGTGAGAAATATATTTGTATCATGTAAGTCCATCTCAGCTCTGACTACTTGATAACACTTTCAGTGTGTGGCAACTCCTTTAAGAACCTCCTCCTTCACTCTATACTTAGCAATAGCAAAAATCTTTTAAAAGGCCACATTCAGTATTTCCTTAGATGAACTTGTCAGGCTCCATTTGCTCCTCAAACATCCCATCTTATTTTACAGCTTTCAGATGCCTCACTTGAGAAAAGTTCCATGTTTTTGCTATTTTCCCCACTCAAACAATTTAATTTCTCTCTCTTTCCTTTCCTCATTCCCTGAAAACCCCTTTAGGAAAGGAGCAGTGGAGTGGGACAGACAAGATAGCAATTGCAAAAGATTTCATTTTTAAATCTTTACCTACGAATGAGTTTTATGCCACAATAAAGAGGGTGAAGGGGCTAGGAGTCAGGTGGTGAAGCTGCAGAGCGTAGCTGTTTAAATAGTTTGCTCCCTAAAATACATCCCTATGTTGTTTGATACCTTTTTAATAGGCTGTAAAAAACAAAGCTGTGGCAGACCCACAGAGGGAACGACCATTTGAAAACCGCAGTGGTGGAGATGAAGGGGACCTGAAAGATATAAAAGCTTAGGCCATGCTCACCCTTCATGGTACAGGAATTGCTTCTCCACAGAAAGACCCCACACCACTCCCGTAAGAGTTTGAATCCAGGGATCTATATGCATTGCACCTAATCCAGGGCTTGCCAATGTATTTCACTTCAGATTACTGTTAGTTACCATGTCTTGCTAGACTCCAACTCCCATCATTCCTGATAGTTGGCCATGCTGGCAGGGACTGACTGTTGGAGTTGGAGTCCAACATCTGGAGGCCACCACATGGACTACCCCTCAATTCTAATAATTTCACTGTGCAGCAGTTGGGAGGGTCTTTGTTCAGCCCCCTCTTGGATAGCTATAATTGAGAAAAGTGTTGGAGAAGGAAGAACAAGGAGCAAGAACAAACATAACTGAGGGCCTGCCCTGGGATTTTCCAAGCTGCTGACTGAATAAGAAAATGCAATTAGGCTAATTTCTACTGAAGGGTTGAGAGGAAGAAATCTCTTCAAGGGCCAAAACCTGTAGCTGTTGGAGACAGTATTTGGAGGCTATGAAGGCTGAAAGAAAACAATATTCATCTTCATTTTGTATTTATTTTTTATCATTTCCTTATCTATTTCTTTTAAATTAGCAACCCTGCTCCTTATCAGATCCCATATGCACAACTGCAGATGCATATAAACTTGTTTCACAATGCACAATCTGTTTTTGAAATTGCACAAAATGTGGTTGCTACATGTTAGAATAAACCATGACAGATTCTTATTCACCAGGCATCTGTAAAATATCTGAAACTGGTCTGACTCCAGCAATGGTGAGCAAAGGCTTCTGTATATCCATCAGGTGATTATTTTAATATGGAGTTAATATACCCCACTTCCTCAAAAACCTATCCCATCGCATGAAAAGAGATGTGTTTGCTTGATGTTAAAATCAGGCCTTAAAGTTGCTTTACAAAGCCTCTTCCCCAAGAAGAATTAACTGTTCTTTCCAGATGGTTGAATATGAGTTGCACGGCTGGTTTTACTCTTTCCCATTGTGGAAGATGACCTGATGCTCTAGGACTTTCTCACTCTTTCATTTAACAGAGCAGAAGCTACAAAACAAGCCACTGGACCATTAGCCAAAATCAATTAGTCAGATGAGATCAGGCATCCAGTGAGAGAGACTGGAATGCTAAATTCTGCTTCAAGAAACTACTTTGATAAAATGCTGAATCTGTGCTCATTAAGACAGAGGGGGAAAAATGCTTAAGAGGGAGTTTAGCCAAAACTGTATTCAAGTTGCTTTAAGTAACATAAAACCTAAACCATGACAGCTACTATCTTGGTGGTATTTATTATCCAGTGAAGAAGAGATATTATTAGTAATAAACCAAATAGACAACAATATTAAAGTTCATTAGATGCTTTGCTTAGCTAGCAAGTTGACCGGGCCATTTGTTGGGGAAAGACAGAATGAGTTCAGAAGTTGCTTTTTGCACTTCAGTGGAGGGATCAAAATTTGCCTTTGGAGAAAACACACACACAACCGAATAATATAGCTTCAGACCAAAGATTAGTAAGAATGTCATTTTAAGATTTTACAGACCTAATAACAAAAAAAGATCACTGTGAGTTGTCAGGAAAGCAGTGCCAACAGAGGAAATGTGGATAATATTGATAAGGCGTGTTTGAGCACCTCAGCTCAAACTAGGTGATTATCCAGCCCTGAAAGTATGTGGAAACATGTGCAGCACTTACCTACAAAAAGAGAAATGGAAAAAGCCGATGGACCAGAAGATAGAGCGTATATGATGGCCTTTGACTCTGTGACTCGCTGTGGCTAGAGACCAGGGCCACATTCACATCATACATGAAGGTTGTTATGAGACTCCTATTGTCTTCACAAAGTGACAATTCTCAGAGTTTTCTGCAAAGAAGGGTTGTTAAGCTGGTCTGGGAATGGTAGCTCTGAGAGGGGAATGAGGATTTCTTAAAAACTCTCAGCACCCTTAACAAGCTACAGCTCCCAGAATTCTTTGGGGGAAACCATGACTGTCTAAGGTGGCATCATAGTGCTTTAAATGTATGGGATGATTGTGGCCCAGAGCTTTCACCCACTATCTCCTTAGTTCATCAAAGTCTTGGTTTCTTACCTCACAATGTCTATATAAGATTAAATTGCTGTGTGGTTGTCAGGCTTTTAAACAGAAAGACATGGTTTAGGTGAGAAGTGAATTTTGTGTGAAAAGAATCTAGAAAAATGACATTCCTGGGGGAAAAAAACCTCCAACCCAAGAATTTTGATAGCGTTGATTTACACTGAAATCTTACAAATGCTTAATTGGGAGTTGGATTGTAGGGCAGGGATAGCTGTTGGTTCTCATTTAAAGGGGCACTTGACATAATTTGCACTTTCTGAAACAATACCTGAATGAAAACACAACCACACGTCAAAATGTGCAGTTCTCCAAATTTTGCAATGCAGTTTTCTGGTCATCTAACATGTGCAAAAATGTGTTTGTCATGATAAATAATAATGAATCTGTTAGTGAAAATAACATACAATATAGTTCTTTGAAAAAATGTGTATATTTGGCAAAACCAGATACGAATGTGTATATTGGGAGAAATTCACCATAAAATGCTGATGAATTTTGAGAACTTACAAAAAAAAAAAAAAAGCAAACTGATGTGGAGAAGTGTACGTAAGATTGGAAAAATATGAAACTGAAAGAACTGAAATAGATTTGCCCATCCCTACTTGGGTGTAAGTCCTATGGACCCTAATGGAACTTGCTTCAAAGTAGATGTGCACAGGAGCTGAGCTTCTTCTTTAACAAAATCTTATTGAGGTTCTTTTCAGAACTTATGCTTCCTTGATAAAAAAAATCTCACGTTGCCGAGGTGCTAATTTGATTGGAAGTATAGCCTAGAACACAAAATTACTAAGTGAGTAGCATTTAATTCCCACCTTGATGTTAATTAGTTTGTCATGCAGAGCATCCTTGGGCTAGAGATATATCAAGAAATGAGCATTAAGTAACTAAATTGAAGAAGTGTGTTATACAATCTGGCAATACCTTTTAAAGCTCAAACAATTAGCTTCCCAGCAGTGATTTTCTTGGTCTTAATTTTCTGTTTTGCTTTGCACCTGGTTTTTACCTACAGAAAATGGCACACAGTGTGAAGACATAAACTGATATCAAATGAAAGAATCTGGATGTCTAACAAGATAAAAAATAGCCCAAACTTTTACTTTAAAATATAGTCAGCCAGACAGTTCCAAGTTTATGAGATGTTTTATATTTCTTTGTCTAGTTTCTCCTTTGCTGTTAATATGTCAAAAAAGTAAAGGATGGAAGATTTATTCAAAGTCAGGCACTGAGCAACACTGGAGGTTAGTATAACCTACTCTAGTTTAGTGCTTTGAAGTGACAGTCTAGACCAGGGATCCCCAAATGTTTTAGGTCTGGAGGAACATTTGGAAATCTACGGAGCTGCTGTGGGCACCACTAAAACCCCCATTTTGCAGGAGGAAAACTGGTGATGCTCAGAATCCCCCCCACTAATACACATAAAACACCTCCCCTCTGAAAAGAACACAGACAAAAAATCAGGCAACACCTCCCATAAAAAGGCAACTCCAATACAAACAAAAAAACATACTAGATTTTTTAATTTTAAAAATGGAGTGGGAAGATACAATGGAAGGCTCCAGGGGGGCTTTCTGGGAATGCCATTGGGTTCCATGGGTCTTCTTCTTTGGTGAACACGGTCTTAACAGTGTGTCTGTAGGTGACTGTTGAGGCCAGTTCTGGATCCACACATCCTTCCACAGTGAGGACATAGGTTTCCGGGTGGGAGTTGATCATGGTGAGGGTTTGCCAAGCATGCCTTCTTCTTACATAGCTCATTTCTCCCTTTTGTTCTGAATTTGAGTGTCTTCAAAGTCCATGCCACCTTTGGTAAAGGCTGTTCTCCAACTGGAGTTCTTGCAGGCCACCAGTTGTCGGTGTTTATACTACTTTTTTTTAAAGATTTGCCTTGAGAGAGTCTTTAAACCTCTTTTGTTGACCACCAGCATTACGCTTTCCATTTTAAAGTTTGGAATAGAGTAGTTGCTTTGGAAGACGATAATCAGGCATCCACACAACATGACCAGTTCAAAGAAGTTGATGTTGAAGAATCATTGCTTCGACATTGGTGATCCTTCCTTCTTCCAGTACACTGGTATTAGTTCATCTGTCTTTGCCTGTCTTCAGCATGCACTGATCTCCACACATAAAACAAATTCACACACAGGTGTCTTCCAAAAACCCATCCCAAACCCATTCTATGGGTGCCATGTTGAGAACCCCAGGTCTTGACTGAAATGCTTAGAGTACCTTTAGTTTCTTCCCATGGTCTTTTTTTCTTAAAAGGGTATGTTAATCTCTGGTACCAATCTCAGAAGTAGCTTCCCTTTGGTAGTAGTTGCAATATACATGATCCCCAGTAAAGGGAGAGATATTTCCTGTCTGTCACATTCTAGGCTGTATTTCCATCAGTGCAAATCCACGAGCCAAATGCTCCTTAGAAGCTCAAACAACCCACTTCATCTGCATGATGCAGTGGGTGGTCTACATTTCAGATATCCAATCGAATAGTGTACATTTGCACTGCAGAGCAGGCAGGTTTAAATCACTAATGCCATGATGGCCATCAGCATAGATGGCTTAAAATGGGATTAGACAAATCCATGAACAAGAATGCTTTCAATGGCTACTTCCCATGATGGCTGTTGGCTACCTATGGCAGCATGCCTCAGAATACGAGCCTCTGGGGAGTATTGGCAAGAAAGGGCTATTGCACTCATGTCCTGCCTGTGGGCTTCCATAGGCCCCTGGCTGGCTACTCCGTGAAACAGGATGCTAGAGGAGGGCTCTTAGCATTGTTTTGTTAATGCTTCTGCACTGCCCAATGCTAGCTATGCACTGTTCTATTTTTATAGAAAAAGAGGTGCTGGAACTCACCGTGAACTTCTCTCTTGTTCTCTTAGAATGGCAATGGCGCCCACCTGAGAGGTGCTGGAGTTGAGTTCCAGCTGAAAAAAGCTGTGGCTATGTGCTAAATTTAGGTAAGTAGTCTATAGGCCAGGCCAGATAAGTAGCCTGTAGGCCAGGAAGGATGAAAACAAGAGAGAAAGTAGGTAACTTGTCCTCTTGAACGAGAGAGATATTGCTCGGTTATAGATAGAGCAGGTGACAAAGGTTTCTAGTGCCTTCCCTCAGTTCTAAGCCCTCTATTCTGTGCTCCACAGAATAATACTCCAGCACAGACTTCTACATCATGGGATTGCTGGGACAGCAGAGCAAACCTTCACTCACTGTGTCCACATTTCCAGCTTACAGCTGGTCTTGCTGAACAGTGATTGCTAGTTGGATCATGGCCTCTTCTTCAGACCTAGTTTGCAGAAAGCAAAGAGATGCAGACAGGCTGCTAGGGCCCCTGATCTGAGATCCATGACATTTTGATGGATTGTACAGCTTCCCTCTTTTGTAAGAAGACAGATATTTTCATTTTGTTACATTATGAGCAGCAGAGCTAAAACTTCTGCTGGCAATGAAAATGTTTATTACGCCTCTCTTTTGCGCATAACTTTTTATCCCTTTTGCTCAAAGCAGCTGACAGCAGTGCCCTCCCTGAACAGGCATAAACATGGAGGGAAAGGAAAGCAATAGGCTTCTATTAGCCAAGTAATTGCCCTTGCTAGAACCGTCAGCATCCCATCCCAGGGCACAAAATGGCAACAACCTTCTCTCATGGATTGGCACTATAGTGTAGCAACTAATAATAATGCAATACATGCCAGTGGTCCTGCAATTGCGGGTGAGTCCAGTGAGTCCACGGCTATTGGGGGCCAAGGCATGGAATATGCAAATAATCATAGGACAAACATCTTGGGATTTAGCAGGCCACAACTTTATTGATTACAGATATCAGCAGGTTTGGGTGTAGGCATTGGGTGTGCATCCTGAATCATATAGCCCATCTGTTGGGTGATAATTTGGCAGTGTCAATCCTGGGTTAAGGATCACCCTATGACGTACATTAAATTGGAATGACCCATCCAACTTTTGTGGGGGATGCTATGGTCCATTGGCTCCTGTCTGGACTTTCCTGCTCCCCTCCCAATATTTTTATTCAAGTTGGTACCCCTGACCACTGGTGTACAGAGGGGGGGGGCAGGGGGAGCGCACTGCATCAGGTACCATTTGGCAAAAGGGTGCCATTGTGGGTGGCACGCCACACCCCCGGGGTGTGTGCCACCCACGCCTCTGCCTGTTCTCCGCTCCGGGGGCTGCAGCATGTTGCTCCGCCACTGCCCCTGACTCAAGATGTGTTCTGACCAAGGCAGAATAGAGTGGTACTATTATTTCCCTGGATTGGGACACTATACTTCTGTTGATGCAGTCTTGTTCAAAGGAAAATTCCACTGGGTGAGTCCAAGCATCTTTGTCTAACTCTGAGCAGCTCCTTGGATTCCATCCATGAAAATTAATTAAGAACTACTAAAGAACAGAAATAAAAAAGCAGGGAGGGTGGATGGACAGTCTCAGCTGCTAATAAACATTTTTAACCAAACACTTGGTTTGGGGCAGGAGGAAAGGAGTTTCAGATCAATATGCTGTACTGTTACATCCATCAGACCTGGTGCATGGTGATATGACAAAGGATGCTGATTTGTTTCTGCTGTTTTCTACACCACTGCTTCATTTTGCTCCAGCACTTTTAAAAAAACCCCTGTACTTACGTGAAAAGCAAGGAGCTGCTGCTTATTGATAGCAGGGGTAGTCTCCTATATCAGGAACAGAAGCAAGCTCTGAACACAGCTGACAGTTTGGGCTCTCCTAGGCATTTATCATAGAATGGCACGCTAGGTGCACAGGCCAAGTATCATTGCTAATTCAGTGCTCTCCTTTTGTGGAGTGAACTGCATGGCTCCTTCCATGTGTTCATGCTCTTTTTCACCTTGAGAGCACCAGTTCATTACAACGGGGGGAAATCCATATTAATGCATTTAGTCAGTAGCTTAGCAGCGAGTGTCTCGCCATGAGCTAACAGGCCTGAACTCCAACATCTGAAACATTTATATGGAGGAATGATTATGATAATGCCTTTCTGGCTGCATCTATCATTTATGCATCTGAAATTGGTCTTATGGCAAACAACGGCTGGCATGTTTCTTCCCTTGTTCAATTAGTAGCAATAGGGACTTGGAAATCATAGTCAACTTGCAGAAAGTTTAAGAGCTGGCCTAGAGCTAAGAGCCAAGGAATTGCACAGTGCATGTTATTCTTCCATCACCATAAATCTGGACAAGCCGTCATATGGTGAAGTTTGATCTTACAGCACCAGTCCCTCCCCACACTTGCAGAGGTGGAGGACCTGTTACAATAGAATCAGAGGGTTTCAAGTAGCTAGAGCTGGCAGTTAAGTCTAGTTCTTTATTGATCCATGCAAGGAAATTCAAGACACAATTGCTCCTAAGTGTCCTCTCTAGCACTGCAACAATTTTGCAAGACACTTTGAAAACAAAATGGCACCCAGACTTGAACACTGCCACTGCTGCAATGGTAGTGATGGCTGCGGCATGCTCCAATGCTGGCTCCTCAAGGCCTCTTTGTGAATATGAGGTACTGCTGGTTTCATCCCACCCGTAGGGAGGAAATGGCAGGGGCTGGCCTCTGGGGTCTGAACCCACCCAGCATGATTCAGAGTGAGCCCCACACCCAGTGATGGCCTTTGATTCCCACTTCAACCATCAGGTAAGGTTGTTTTGATTCCTCACCCACAACCTATTCCTGATGTAGATTTTTATTCCCCACTTGTTCCTGATGTAGATCTTCACTTATGCCTTCTTCCCTGGTGGTAGTGAGGAGAGGCGCCATTTTGTGAGTCGCTTCAGGTGCTAAAATGTATTGGGCTGGCCCTTTTGTAATGAGGGCTTAACAGGGTGGATCCAGGGAGTGGTTAATGCATTGCTTTGTGATAGTGTGGTCTCAGCTGCAGTTCTCACTGTGGTTTAACTATCAACCCCTCTTCCCAGGGAATTCTGGGAATTGCAGCTCTGTGAAGTGAACAGAGGTCTCCCAACAATGCTCGGCACACTTATTTACAGATCCCAAGATTCTTTGGGGGAAACTCATGATTTTTGAAGGTGGTATGATACTATTTAAAATGTATAGTGCAGAGGGGGTCATAATGTTTGACAGATCCAGCACAGGTCTCACATATTCACTTACAACTGCCTGTTGCTTCTGTTTGCTTCACTGTGGCCCACTCCCTACCTAACACTGGCCTCCATGGGAACAAGGGGGCAGTGTGGAGCCACAGATGGCAGCACCTTTGCAGGTGACATATGAAGTAGACCTTAGGTAGCAGTGGATGGCAGTGTCTCTGTGATGTTTCTCTCTTAATGAGCAATTGTGACTTTCTTGATGTAAATATCCTTGCATCCTTCCTCAATGATTCTGCTGTTGTTATTATAATCATTTGCTTGACATTCCATTTATTATGAAGCCAGTTATTCATGGAGGGCCCTTTAAAAATCAAGAAAAAAATATTCTCTTCTTATTCCAGATGGCTTCATAATTAGTTTTAATACTTTTGCAGATGTTATATGGAAACTTTAGGATGTTTGCCAACAATGGTTTGATAAAGCTAATGAAAGTGAGTTTTTCAGTTGATTATTCACAGCATGAAAACAAATAGGTCTTTCATGTCAATTAAATGCAATCTGGACTGTTAAAACACACACACACACACACGCACACACGCACACACACACACACGCACACACAC
The DNA here is from genome assembly GCF_027172205.1 of Podarcis raffonei. Lineage (NCBI taxonomy): Eukaryota > Metazoa > Chordata > Lepidosauria > Squamata > Lacertidae > Podarcis > Podarcis raffonei. The sequence goes on from NC_070606.1 coordinate 54,611,002, forward strand.
ACATCTGTGGCATGGGAATCCAAAGCAGGGTTTTAGAATCCAGCAACCAACATCAGGAGCTGTGATCAGGATGCTGTGATTAGGCAGGAGTGAAACAGAGCTGCAGTTAATCACTGGATACAGTGACGCTGTAAAACTAATGCAACTAATGGATTAAACAGCAGAAGTTAATATAAAGTAGTAGCTAATTTAAATGAGAATATGTGAGTCTGTTGAGATAGGCATCAAATCCTATCTTCAGAAGGTACCGAGAAGGTACCCAGGCATCTCCAGGTAAAAAGGATCAGGTAGAAGGTGAGACCATACAAAGCAAAGTACAGTAACTATTATGCCTGAGACCTTACATGCTGCAAAGCCCCTATCAAGGAGAGGGGTCACGACCTCTCATTTATTTATTTATTGCATTTTACCTCCAAGGAGCATAAGGTGGATGGTTCTCTTCTTCCTCATTTTATCCTCACAACAACCCTGTGAGGCAAGATCACCATGTGAATTTCATGACTGAGACTGAGAGCCCTAGGCCAACATTCCAACCATCGCATCCCACTGGCTACTTCAGCAACTTCCCATCTTCCAATAACAGCTACTGGCCAATCCTGTTTGGAACGAAGGCTTTGTAACTTGTTCCGTGATTTAGCTAGGTGCCTTAAGAATATGGAAAGCATGTCCTTCTCTGCCACTTTTGATAGCATTGAGCCTTCTTGGTCATCTGGCATGGGTGGGACTAGGAGGCAAGATGTTACAGTGCCTCCAGTCCTTCCCAGAAGGTTTGGCCCAGAAGATGGTGCTGTGGGACTTCTGTACCTTTCTTCCAGGAGAAGGTATATATTTGGCAGGTCTAAGCTATATCTGAGATCTGTAATGAAGCATAAATATCTATTCCCAGAATATGTTGTGGTGTTTTTTCCCATTAGCCTGTAGCTTAAACATTTGATGAAATATGGAAAATCACTGCTTACTTTTGCTTTGTGTGGTGCTCCTTGTCACAAAAGTGAATGTGCAATATGCAGAGATATCCCCTGAACATCCTCCCATCCTTACAAACACTAAGCTCAACTTGTTCACTCTTTTGCTGACATTTTACAACCTTTTGATCCCCTCAAACAAACATCAAAAGGGAGTATCTTTTTCGGATGGTACAAAAGTGTTCCTGATGCCCCTGTTTTGACTCGGCACTACTAAAAACATTCTTTGATTAATGTCATTGATTGTTTATCTGAATGCATAATCATCTTGGGAATAATCATGCTTCTTAAGGAACAACAGCAATTGACGCAGTGCTCAGAAAATAAAACCAGCTTAATACCATGCTAATATATAATTAAAAAATCTGCAGCTCTGTGCCACGTTGAAAATACAGCTCTATTATACTTATTAATATCAAATGCACTCAATTATAAATGAAGTTAACCTTTCCAAAAAGCCTGTTTTAAACTGCTATAATTTTGTTCCTGCAAGTAAATACAGTTAAAAGTTTTCTAGTACTGTTGGCAAAAATGTCCAATGATGACTGTATCTACTCGGCAAGTGTTGCGGAGCTGATTGCTCCTACCAAAGGGCAGAAAAATATCGGCTGCATGTTTGAATCATTTGGACAAAAATATGTGATAAGTTGTTGCAAAGCAGGGGTTACACAACATGGCACCCTCTGGTTGCTGTTGGAGTAGATCTTCCATCAGCCTCAGCCAAAATAGCCAACAGTCAGACATAATGCAGATTGTGGTTCAATAGCAGATGGAGAGCTCCACCTTGGCTATTCCTGCTCTAAAGCACTCATATACTGAATCACTATTAGAAGTGGTGAATTGCCTCTGCTGTGGGATGTCCTCTGTGGCAAGTCCTTGCACAAATGGAAATAAGTTGGAATAGGACCTAACCTTAACTTCCAGCTAATCATTAAGAAATGGGTAAGACAAAGCCAGGCACAGGGAAGATTGTCTTTGTGTGGTTCAGAGTTTGCCAGATCTACAGATGGAAAATTCCTGAGTTTATTTTTTTTTAAAGATATTTATTGAATTTTCCAATTTTTTAAACAAACAAACAAAAACAGAACAAACAAAAAAATTAAAAAGACATATAGTTCATAAAACATACTTTTCAATAACAAATTTCTCAGACCTCCTCATACTTCTCCTCCTCGTATTCCAATTAAAATTATCTGTTCAGCAAATCCTTCACTTAAAGCATTACAGCTTATAATATTACCTTATTTTCCAGACCCTTTTTTCCCATCTATGTTCCTTTATATCATTACAGCTAGAAACCACTTAATTTCAATCCAACACCATTTAACTTTCCTTAATTTTACAATATTTCTATAAATAGTCCTTAAATTTTTTCCAATCTTCTTCTGCCGACTCTTCTCCCTGGTCACGGATTCTGCTCGTCATTTCCGCCAATCCCATACAGTCAATCAGTTCCATCTGCCATTCTTTCAGAGTGGGTAGATCTTGCGTCTTCCAATACTTTGCGATGAGTATTCTTGCTGCTGTTGTAGCATACATAAAAAAAGTTCTGTCCTTCTTTGGCACCACTTGGCCGGCCATGCCCAAGAGAAAGGCCTCTGGTTTCTTCAAGAAGGTATATTTAAATACCTTTTTCAATTCATTATATATCATTTCCCAGAAAGCCTTAATCCTGGGGCACGTCCACCAAAGGTGAAAGAATGTACCTTCATTTTCCTTACATTTCCAACATTTGTTATCGGGCAGATGATAGATTTTTGCAAGCTTGACTGGGGTCATGTACTACCTATATATCATTTTCATAATATTTTCTCTTAAGGCATTACATGCCGTAAATTTAATCCCGGTGGTCCACAACTGTTCCCAGTCAGCAAACATAATATTATGTCCAACGTCTTGTGCCCACTTAATCATTACAGATTTAACCGTCTCATCCTGAGTATTCCATTTCAGCAGCAAGTTATACATTTTTGACAAAGTCTTAGTTTTGCATTCTAACAATTCTGTTTCCAGTTTAGATTTTTCCACCTGGAAACCAACTTTCTTGTCTAAGTTGTAAACCTCCATTATCTGGTAATAATGAAGCCAATCTCGCACTTTATCTTTCAATTTCTCAAAACTCTGCAATTTCAATCTGTCCCCTTCTTGTTCCAAAATTTCCCAGTATCTTGGCCTGAGTTTATTCACATCCATTGCTCTGTTGAGCTCTTTAACTTCAGAGTATGCTAGGTGTGTCGAACTCATACATACAGTGTATCCATAGATGTGTGTTTAGGATAACAAGTGTTGAATCAGTTGGCTATTCTCTGGGTAATATGTGCATGTCATCCTGCCTGATAACCATTTTCTTCAAAGGCATTGTACAGAAATTAACTTTTCATTAACTAACCATTAATTTTCCATTGTTATCAACCTGGGGGCTGAGGTCACCCGGCAGAACAGAACTGAAATATTACATATTTGTTATTAGGCACGATACAACTGTGGATGCTGTACTAGGTGAATATCTTTGGCAGCAATAGTACTGTGGTGATGGATTGTTTTAACACTCTTCAGCAGGCACTCTATTGACTATCTGCCAATCATTCACACCAATTACTTGATCAGTGAAACTGCTGTAGTTTTGACATCAAATTATCAACACCCCTTTGCATCACACCTTTTTTTTTTTGGGGGGGGAGACTGTAAAGTGGCTATTGATGCATGAATTCAATATGTACAAATGCAGACATATAAGCAAGCACACACACACAAGAGCAGAGACAGGTGTTGTTTTTTTTAAATGAAAGTTTAAGAAACTAGCCAGAGTCATCCCTGAATTTAGAATTGCAGAGCTGCTTAAAAAATGAATCCATTTTCATATGAGCCCCTTGCTATCTCTGTAAGGATAGCATTGGATGTGGCACTCAGCTCCCTTGTCTAAGCAGAGATGCTGCTGCTCTCCTTTTATGCCATTTGCTATTCCATAATTAAGTACCTTCAAAGGTAAAGGTAAAGGACCCCTTTACAGGCTGAGGGAGCAGACATTTGTCCGCAGAAAGTTTTTCTGGGTCATGTGGCCAGCATAACTAAGCCACTTCTGGCGAAACCAGAGCAGGGCATGGAAACGCCATTTACCTTCCCGCTGTAGCGGTACCTATTTAGCTACTTGCACTTTGACATGCTTTTGAACTGCTAGGTTGTCAGGAGCTGGGACCGAGCAACGGGAGCTCACCCCGTGACAGGGATTCAAACCACCAACTTTCCGACCGGCAAGCCTAAGGCTCAGTGGTTTACACCACAGTGCTACCCATGTCCCTTTACCCATCCACAACTTTCATTGACCCAAACAAAGCATCTATTGTCAGTGTTTGTAAAAAAATAAATAAAGGGTCTGACCTCCCTTTGACACCTCAGCCTGGTCCTCGGACCCTTGTCAGCATAAAAGAGTCCACAAGAAAAGTATCCTTGCAGAGTACTTTCTGCTTTTATTCTTAAAAGTCTTTCTGCAAAAGCGACTGACCAACTGTACACACCTCAACACTACCAGCTTTCACCAACCAACCAACCCAACAACAAACTAACATTTCTCACTCTATATATACAACCTGGTGCAGGCCGCTGACTCATGCTGACCCAGCTTTTTAAGCATTAAAGAAACAGCAGCCAATTAGCCGTGACATCTATAGACTCTGTCAACACTTTAGTATTTAGCACACATACAGCAAGGTAGTTACTGGGCTGTGGTCAGTTGATTTATTCATGTGCTACGGAAGACTGGAATCAGTTTAACCATACCTTTCCATCTCAACCCCAATCCCGTTCCATAGTCATTCTTGGAGACAAAAGGTGCCCAGAACATCCAAACATCAAATGCAACCAGGGCTAGACTTTGAATCACTCTAGCAGCAGTGCTTTGTAGGCATGCCCTTTTCAATTTGTTGTATAACGTTAGGCCAAAACCAAGAGAGTTGCTGCCAGTAGTGAACTAGACACTTGTTAGTCTGACTTGGTCTAGGGCAGCTTCCTGAGTCATGGCATTCTGTCTCTGAAATGACACAGGAAAGTGAGTAGGCTCTAGAGAGAGACCATGCCCAAACTTGAAGTGGTGGCAAGGAATGGAAGAAGGCAAGCCAAGCCAAGCCACTTGGTATTTAAAGGTAAGACCCTCTACCCTTAATTCTCACCTTCCCCCAACCCCGTTTGCTGAATATACTCCCTCCCACTTTCATATGAGATGAATGGTCGTGCAAAAGCATTTGCGGCTGTTCAGTCCACCTTTACAATGTAATTAAAAGTAAGCCCTATTCACTGCAGTGGGGTTTACTGCTAAAGGGTTAGGACTGAGGTGTTAAATACAAAAGGGATGAGGAGAGACGAAGCCTCACTTGCTTTTCCAGACATCCCCTTCATTTCTTCTGCTTTTTGCAAAAATTACAAATACTGATCTAAGCCATGAGTTGGCACTTAGTATTCTTTTCACAGCATACTTTGAAGGTTGGCATCTGTTGCAATGCCTTTATTCTCATATTTTATAGATTGACCTACCTATTGTAGCAGACTGTGCTTTTATTCATGTAATTGTTTAAATTGTTTATATTGCAGTTCATATTTCCCCCCTCTCTTTTATATTTTCTTGTCTATTTGCTTCTAATGATCGGAACTGGCACAAAACAGGATAAGAAAAGAACCAAGATACTTTATTGTTGATATCCAAAGGAGTGCAGTATATTTATAATTCTGAAGTGTTAGGGAAGTCTAGGGAAGATACTAAAGATTTGCACACACATTGACACTCTCCAGTATTTTTTCCATATTGATCACCACTTTCTTCCTAACATAAATAGCTTATTCTCAAGTAAAAATCAGCACATATTTTTAATATTTTGCATCTAACTGAAATGTTTGAGATGGTGAACGATTGTTTAAAAACTATATATTTTGAATAATTTATTAAATCCTGCACACAGTGCCTGATGCTGTTCTCAAAGTAAACTTGAGGTTGACAAATCTCTAGGGTATTCTGGTCAAGATGGTACCCTCCTGATGCTGTTGGACTCCAACTCCCATAAGCCCCAGCCAGAAAGGCCAATGGTCAGGGATGATGAGAGTTCAGCAACTGAGCTGAGTTCAGTGGTACAAGGAGGAAGTACTGAGGATGCTCTCTCCATAAACTTTTTTTGTTCATTTTTGATGTGTGGATGGAATTGTCAAGAGAGATCCCTATCAATCAGAAACTGTGGAAGAACAGAGTTAAGAAGAACTTATTTAATATCTTAGCCACCTCAAGTTTTATGGGTCAAAGCTGGTACCCCCAAAATATTTCTAGAGCAAGCTGTCATCGGCTGGGGACAAAGAACATTCCTAATTTGATTCTTTTCAGGACTCCTTGTTCTGGTGACATTTGAGTGGACATGAAGGGGAGGGGAATGTTGAAGAAGACCTGTCCCCCTTCATTCTGGGGGAGGGGATGGAGTTGCACTTATGCCATGCCATACCATGTGTTGTTCCCATTTGGGTAATTATGGAATTTGGTGTGTGGGAACAGAAATTTCTAGCTCAGATACCTGCAAAAATAGAGTTGTGAGTGGTTGGAGGATGCCTTGGGAATGTAAGAACTAAGTGGGCAGTGCTATGTAGGATCTTTAGTGCTCAGTAGTTGGCACTTCAGTGGTCTTTCCATCCCATAATTAGAAGTGGAGTAAGTCATGCAAAGATGTGCATAATGGTTCTAAACTACAGATTTCCAGGTATTCCTTGGTGCAGGATGCGCTAAGGTAATCTAGATTGTTTACCCATTTGTAGCAGACACATTTTGGATTACTAGGCAGGGGCAAAGGCATCTGACTATTCTGAAGTTCTAATGCCTCTTTGCATAGCTGGAACAAGAAACTCATAGTGAAGAAGCTCATAGTACAGAAGGAGAATAGCTAGTGCATAGTTATCATTCTCTCTCACTCTCTTGTTGTGGGTCCCTGAGCATACTACCTCATGGAGATTGGAAATCCAAGTCCTGTGTTGGTACTAAAAACAGGGTAGTGAGATCCAACTCTTCCTCTACTCAAAATTAGGAATGTTACCAGGGTAACATTTTTGATGGAGTGAGGAGTTTCCCAGAATCATATTTGTAAGATTTCTGCAAAACAATTTTAGGCATGATTGAGCCAAAGTTAAGTACTTTGAGGTCCCATTGATTTCAGGTATGGAGAATTAAGCACATGCTTAACTTTCTCATTAAAATCAGTGTCATGTAACTAATTATGCTTAACTTTAGCTCAATCATACCCATAATCTTTGCACGCCTGTTGTCTCTGAGGCCATTTCTCAAGTTGTGCCCATGTTGCTTAGGGTGTTGAATAGCTCATCTGATTTGTTGAACCAATATTATTCTAGTTTGACATCCTTTTTGTCCACTTGAACAGACAGTCTTATTCACACTTCTGTATCTGACATCTGATCTCATTGAAAATTGATTACTTAGCATTTCCCCTGCATAGCAGGGAAGACCTTTTGCCCAATACCGTCTCCAGACAAGGGATCATTTTAACAGTATTTGACAGGAGAGCCTGTGGTATAGCTGCAACATTGGCAACCAATTAAAAGAATTTATGGGGACGGAAAATAACAGGGATCATCACCTACCACCCACCTTTGAGTGACAGAAAGAGAAAGTTTAATTTGAAAACTTTATAAGTGTAAAAGTAAAACATCCATTAAGGACAACCCAACCATAGAATATTCAGGTTTGTGATTGAACACTGAGGGGAAAAGGGCATAAAATCATTTCTTAACTTTCTTTGAAGTTTCAGAAGAGTTCAAAATGTTAGGGACCAACAACTTGTCTTGCAACTGAGCCAATTGTTCATTGGGAAGTTGAAACAGCATCAAAATCTGCTTAAATTATATGACCTCAGTTTCAAATTGCACTGTCTATGAAGCGCAAATAATAACAGGTTTGTGAAGATAGTGACTTGGGGCCAAACAACATGCAATATAGTTCTCATCGTAGCTAAAGTATGTTGTTATTAGAACCCCAAGTGAATAGGAAAAGCAAAACAAAACAAGCAGCCTGGTCTTTTCCAGTTTTGCTTTTTGATCTAGGGTAGAACAAGGCAGAAGGTAGAATGGATCTATTAGTAAATATTTGGGTAGTTTGCTGTAGATCAGTAGGGTTTCTGACTTGCAATGTTTTTAAACAATAGCAGCAATAAAGCTACTTTCCCCATCCAAATTAGGCTGCAATGAAGAAAATCCAACCAAGAGTGGACTTTGAGTGAAAAAACTGGGAGTTTCATTCAGTGCTGGTATCAAAAACAAATTCCTTGGTTCAGGATATGCTCAGAGATGCCCTTTTTCCTTTATAAAAAACAAAAATCAAAATGCAGATCTTGTATAACTGGTGGTGGTTGGTAAATCTCGGGATTCTAGTAAAAAACAAAGTAGATCAGAAAAATCAGAAGTCTGTCCACCTCAAGAGCCATCTGCTAGAAAAGATAGGGTCAGTGCTGGTTCTTTTTGTTTAGCCTACACCCACCCACACCCACCCACCCCTCAAGATAGAGTTGAGGAGTTTGTGGCTCTCTAACTAGGGATGTATGAGGGCAGCACTGTTTCCATTTCACTGCAATTCGGTTTCGGTCAGATATGTCATTGCCTCACTGCTATTTAACATAAATTACATACATATTGAAATAACTTACATTCATTTCAGCATAAAGTAAACATCAAAACACTGTAAAAAAGTCATTAATTATGTATGGTTTGTGTACTTAAAAAAAAGATGAATACCAAATGTATTCACTTGATTGATTTCTGTTCCTGACCATCAGTAAACACGCTTGCTGCTGATGCATTTCCTGGTATATTAAACCAGAATTTATTTATTTATTTGCTTAGTGTTCTGCGGAAATACAACCATGGTTTGACAGACTAAAATTACGTCAAAAAGTCACTGAATCAATCTGTCAAACCTTAATAAACTATTCATTGTGGCAGTGACATTTTTATTGTTTCATGTTGTCCCATGTATGAGATTATCTTCCAGTTACGCTGGAAGGCAACAGCAACATTTGAAACAAGAAGACTGGAGGAAGTTCTCCTTTCTGTATACATTATAAACAACAACCCAAACCTGAAGAATAAGAGGAAGTGCTCTTGGACATGTCTGTTACTTAGATCAGAGGTGGAGCTTACTGTGAACTATTCTGTTTCTTTTGAGAGACTTTTTATGTTTTATAACTGTAAGCAAAATTAAATCCCTGCTTCAATTACAGAGCAATGGCAAATGTGGGGCTGCTCACTCTCTGGAATAGTTTCTATATTATAATACATACTGTAAATGACTCCAAGGATCCACGCAAATCAAAAAGAGTGGCGAGGGTCAACTTCATCTTTATTCTGTTTCCATGGTACTTTTTTGTGGGGATCTGAAGCAGAGCAAATCCCAGCTTCTAATTTGTGGAACAGTTTTAAGGGTTTGTTTCCTTTTTAATGCTTGAATTGGAATCCTCTCCCTTGGAGAACTTCAGCTAGCAAGCAGCGCTGACATTCGGGTTTTTTGACAGCTTGGGGAAAATCAAAGGGGAACAAAGCAGATAATTTGATATGTAATAGGCAGAGAAGCATAAGGAGCTGAGTTGTAAAATAAGAAAAGCCCTCATCTGACCAAATAAATAAATTAAGCAAAACATACATGGATGGTGTAAGTGAGTAAGCCATTGACTTTAATGCATAAGGAACATAAGAACATAGGACAAGCCCTGCCAGATCAGAACAAAAGCCCATCTAGTCCAGCAATCCTGTTCTCACAGTGGCCAACCAGATGTCTGCTGGGAAAACTGCAAGCAGGACCTGAGCTCTAGAACCCTCTCCTCTCCTGTGGTTTCCAGCAACTAGTATTCAGGGGCATACTTTTAGCAGATTCAGGACACTAGAGCCAGTGTGGTGTAGTGGTTAAGAGTGGTGCACTCGTAATCTGGTGAACCGGGTTCGCGTCTCCGCTCCTCCACATGCAGCTGCTGGGTGACCTTGGGCTAGTCACACTTCTTTGAAGTCTCTCAGCCCCACTCACCTCACAGAGTGTTTGTTGTGGGGGAGGAAGGGAAAGGAGATTGTTGGCTGCTTTGAGACTCCTTAGGGTAGTGATAAAGCGGGATATCAAATCCAAACTCCTCCTTTTCTTCTTCTTCTGTGTCTGAAAGCAGAAACCTGCCAAGGTCACTAGTGAGATTAAGGGTTTATCTAGACTTCTTTTTTGTGCCGCATTTCTAGGAGCAGGTCCTGGCTTTAACGATATATGTCTGAATGTTCTTTTTGTTTCCAGAAAATCTGCGCTTTACCGCTGAATCAGAGGAAATGGTCATTGGGTTTTCCTTGGATTGTCATTTGCTCTGATTCTGAAAAAATAATAATATGAAAAACCCTCAGATACAGAGCTTTCAAATATGGTCCTGTGCCTGGAAAACCTGCTAAAGGAAGTCTGGATAAGCCCTAAACCTGGAGAAAACTCATTGGAGACCCAGAATCATTTGGATTTCTCTCTGTTTTTTATTTTTTTTCCAGTCTTGTGTTCAGTTCTCCAGATTTCTACACCACTTTATGGTTTTTTTTAAAAAAAACCGCAAACAAGTTCTTGCAATCTTCTCCTGCCTCCTTGATCCGTGCACGTCTTGGCTGATTAGGGAGTGTCCAGATGTTGCGCGGACGCCCTGGTTGAAATTATCAATTTGTCCCTTGACACGGGGACATTCCCAGGGGAACTGAAGGAAGCAGTGGTGTGTCCACTCTTAAAGAAAACTTCATTAGATCCCTTAGACCTATCCAATTACCGCCCAGTTTCAAATCTTCCATACCTGGGTAAGGTAATTGAGAGAGCGGTTGCTGAACAGCTTGGTAGGTTTCTGGAGGAAACATCGGCATTAGATCCATTTCAGTCCGATTTCCGTCCTGGTTTTGGGACGGAGACAGCTCTGATTGCCCTAACAGATGACCTCCGTAGACAACTAGATCGAGGCGGGTCAGGACTGCTGATCCTTTTAGATTTGTCAGCAGCCTTTGACATGGTCGATCATGATCTTCTGGACCACCTCCTCGCAGACGTGGGGATACAGGGCATAGCCCGTAACTGGCTGTGCTCTTTTATCTCTGGTCGGGGACAGAGGGTGGCACTAGGGAGGGAAATGTCGTCGCGCCACTCCTTGGTGTGTGGAGTGCTGCAGGGCGCAATTCTCTCCCCGATGCTTTTTAACATCTTTATGCGCCCCCTTGCCCAGATTATCCGGAGCTTTGGGCTGGGCTGTCACCAATATGCTGATGACACTCAGCTCTATCTGCTGATGGATGCCACACCGACTCGGCCCCGAACACACTGACCAGATGCTTGGAAGCTGTGGCTGGATGGTTTCGTGGGAGCCGATTGAAACTAAATCCTTCAAAGACAGAGGTCCTATGGCTAGGTCAGGATGGCATGGGGATGAGGGACCAACTCCCTTCTCTTGCGGGGGCCCAATTAGTGCCATTGCCTTCCATTAAGAGTTTGGGTGTAATCCTTGATGCCTCCCTTTCCATGGAGGCGCAAGTTACAGCAACAGCCAAGGCGACATTTTTCCACCTTCGCCGCATCAAGCAGTTGGTCCCTTACATTTCCCGCCCCGACCTGGCCACAGTGATCCATGCGACGGTCATCTCCAGGCTTGACTACTGTAATTCGCTCTATGCGGGGCTGCCCTTGAAGCTGTCCCAGAAACTCCAGCGGGTACAGAATGCTGCAGCGAGGCTCCTCACGGGGTCCCTGCCATGGGAGCATATTCACCCAGTGCTTTTCAAGCTGCACTGGCTCCCGGTGGAGTACAGGGTCAGATTTAAGGTGCTGCTTTTGACCTTTAAAGCCTTTCACGGCCTAGGACCCTCGTACCTACGGGACCACCTCTCCTGGTATGCCCCACGGAGAGCCTCAAGGTCCATAAATAACAACACCCTAGTGGTCCCAGGCCCTAAGGAAGTTAGATTGGCCTCAACCAGAGCCAGGGCCTTTTCAACTCTGGCTCCGGCCTGGTGGAACGCTCTGCCTCATGAGACCAGGGCCCTGCAGGATCTGATTTCTTTCCGCAGGGCCTGTAAGGCAGAGTTGTTCTGCCTGGCCTTTGGCTTGGAGCCAATTTGATTCCCTCCCTCCCTCTCTTTCTTTTTTCTTTTCCTTCTCCTCCTGCGATGAGGCTACATTTTAATATTTTAATGTTCCATTATTTTAAGGTTGTATTTTATTTTTGTTTTTAAGTTGTAATCATTCATCTTGTTTTTATTATTGCTTGTAAGCCGCTCTGAGCCTGGCCTTGGCTGGGGAGGGCGGGGTATAAATAAAAAATTATTATTATTATTATTATTATTATTATTATTATTATTATTATTATTAATATACACATGCTTATTTGCAAATTTGCCTAACATACATATTTTTGCAAAGCAATTTCCCCTAAAACATTGCACTTGTGAATGTTATTTTCACCAATTATGCATTTTTATGGACTCTTTATCCCAATATATGCCCCTCCATCCATTTTATCGAAACATGAGAAATAGATGCAAATTGAATTTAAATATGACAGGATGTCCTTTATAGAACCATAGAGTCATCTAGCCCAATCCTCTGCTTGATGCAAAAAATCTAGAACTACTGCATCCTCAGCCCATAACTGTCAATCCTCAGCTTGAAGACATCCAGTGATGGATAGCTCATTATCCTTCTAGGGCTACAACAAACATTGGGAGCAAGTCCCACTGTGGGGGAAATGGCCTTGATGCAAAAAAATCCAGCCAAAGCTGAGTACTTTACTGTGCAACCCTTTAGGTGTATACTTGGAAGTAAGTTCAATGGGGCTTACTCCCAGTGATAAATGCATAGGAATGTGTTGCACAGATTTTACTAGTTTCAATGGGAGAGATAAGCATGTAGAATATACAGTTCTATGCACACTTACCCAGTGACTTCAGTAGGACACTGTATATGCGCCTTTTGAAACAAAACAAGAACCAAAATGCAGTTCCCCAGTGAAGTATTGTGTACAAGAAAGCTTAAAAATTAACTCAGCTATATCATGTATGTATTAGATTTCTGTAAGGGAAAAAGGAGGTTAGATCGTTTAAAAACTGCGGGTCCAGATCACCCATTACATTGGAATGGAAGCTCCATCTGGCTTGTTTTGTTAAAACCACATGAGGTCCTCCTAGTATCTTAAAGCTGAGCAGCAGATAAAAGGCAGCAGTGCTCAGAAAGAAATTAAATTAATCCAAATTAATGAAGGGAAAGCAGGACGGAGCACCATAGACGCAGAGAATTGGGAGTAAATCTACTTTAATTCTGTAGATGAGATGTGTTTGTATTGATTCCCTGTTTTCTCCTGATCAAACGCTTTGCCAGGTTTGCAGGGGTCAGAATTACCTCTTGTGATGCTGATGAGGGCAAAACCTCACCGGCAGATGCTTATTAGCTCACTTAGCTTGCCGATAATCTAAATAGAGAAGAGTGTGGGCCAAAATGACTGTGCTGGACAGTGGCCTGGGAAGGAAGCTGCTGTGCATGCTTAATTTATTGTTTCATTTTCCCATTTCAATCTGCCATGCTGCTTCTAGGCACCAAAGTGGGCAACCAATGATAAAAACATATGCATGCAAGTCATGCCAGCTCTTCCCACATTTGGTCAATCCTTTGCATAATCAAAAATCTCCAGTGCATGCCGTGTCTCACCCCTCTTCCTCTCTCTTGTAATACTAAAAAAAAAGGTAAAGGATCTCTGTTAGGTCCAATCGCGAACGACTCTGGGGTTGCGGCGCTCATCTTGCTTTACTGGCCGAGGGAGCTGACGTTTGTCCGCAGACAGTTTTTCCGGGTCATGTGGGCAGTATGACTAAGCCGCTTCTGGTGAAACCAGAGCAGCACACGGAAATGCCATTTACCTTCCCGCTGGAGCGGTACCTATTTATCTACTTGCACTGGCATGCTTTTGAATTGCTAGATTTGCAGGAACTGGGACCGAGCAACGGGAGCTCACCCCGTCATAGGGATTCAAACCGCGACCTTCTGATCGGCAAGCCCTAGGCTCAGTGGTTTAGATCACAGTGCCACCTGCGTCACTAACAGTTCTTAAAGGCCCAGGGACAGATGGAATCATACCATAGCAATACTGGTGATGGGAGCCACCAGAAAACATTTTTGTATATGACAAAAGCAATCCAAATTAACTCTCCTAGAAACAGAGCAGATGGGGATACAGAGGAGCCCACTGGAGAGAGACATAGGCATGCCTTGGGTTTATCTCCTTGTAGCCACATTCCAGGAGAGGAAGTCTTTGTTAATGCATATGCATCGTGGGAGGGAAATGGTGGCAATTGTCACACCAACGCAAGGTATGTATGAAGAAACATACACAGAGCAGTGGTTGCTAGATTGCTAATAACTTGGCACCCCTAGTTAACACATGTATCCTGCCAGTAGTCATCCAGTGGCAGTAGATGCAGTGGGTGCCGTTGTGGTCTAAACCCCTGAGCCTCTTGGGCTTTCCGATCGGAAGGCTGGCGGTTCAAATCCCCATGACAGGGTGAGCACCCGTTGCTCGGTCCCAGCTCCTGCCAACCTAGCAGTTCAAAAGCACGCCAGTGCAAGTCGATAAATAGGTACTGCTGCGGTGGAAAAGTAAACAGTGTTTCCATGTACTCTTGCACTCATCAAGGTGTTCCGTTGCGCCAGAAGCGGTTTAGTCATGCTGGCCACATGACCCGGAAACCTGTCTGTGGACAAACACCGGCTCCTTCAGCCTGAAGCGAGATGAGTGCCACACCCTATAGTTGCCTTTGACTGGATTTCACCATCCAGCGGTTCTTTACCTTTAGATTTGTTGGACTGTGGTATTGCCCTGGTAATGGACCTGATGAGAGCCAGCAGACTGAAGCTCAACCCAGATAACACCTAAGCACTGTTAGTGGGCTCAGAGGATGGGAGGTTGTGTACTCTTGATGGGGTTACCCTCCCTCTGAAGGAGCGGATATGCAGCTTGGGGGTACTTCTGCCTCCAAAGAAATGGCACCAAAAGCATTTTGCTGCTGTGCACAGCCGTGAAACTGAACTTGATCTTCAGTTATTCAAAGTTTGCTATTTTAAAACAGGGCTGGGGGAAAAAGAAATGCACATCATTAAACTCCCTTGGCTCTAGAATCACAGCGAAGTTGCTATTGTTATTACTTAATCAGTAGAGATATTCTTTAACCAGCTTCATATCGTCATATCTGAAAGCAAAAATCAAAGAGCAATTAAGCAACTCCACTTAAAGCTTAATTAAAATATGAAACCTTTGCTTTCAAGCAATTAACCTGACATTTCCCCCCTTTAAATTGCATGTCCTTATACCCTCGTAAATGAAATAAAATCTTAATTTGAAAGCTAGGGCACTGCAAATCGCTCCTGTGACTTTGTAAGAGCTCGGAGAAGTGATACTTCCAACTAATGCCGCCAAACACAGCACTTTAATCCAGATAAGAGGGACTAGCTGTATGGCATATTTAAAAACACACCTTGTTATTAAAAGACTTTTCTGTGATTAAACAATTATAGGATAAAGATGATTGGCTCAGAACATAGCCGTCTTCATTTGAGAGCAACAAAATTTCAGCAGGATGAGAAATGGAAAGAGTGCACCTGAAAGGTTGGATATAGTTTAATTTTTGCCAGGTTATACCTGGAATGAGACCCAGCAATCAGGCAGTGTCAGATATTAATAGAAACATAGGAAGCTGCCACGTGTCACATCAGACTCTCAGGTGAAGCTCTACAGGTGCTGAATCAGTCTCTGGGTTTGGTAATGAGCTTCAGGGTGGCCAGTAAACTGAAGCTGAATCCCAAGAAGATGGATGTGCTGTGAATGGGTGATTCCTTTGTCCAGGAATTCAGTGTCTTTGGGATGCGGTTGCACCACTCTATAGTTGGAGGCAGTACTCCTTGATATCTCTTGTCACTGGGGACGTGTGGCCTCAGTAGCCTCAGTAGGCTGGTGCCAACATAAATGAATTTTCAGCATCAGGCAAAAACCTCCCCTTTTGGAAAGCCTTTTAAAGTAGTTGAATAATATATTTTTAGAAGATACATGTGTATTAATTTCAATCTGATTTTGCTAAATTAGTTTTTTTTATGGAACTGTTGTAACATGTATGCTTGGATCATTTATGCTGATTCACTGGATCATTTATGCTTAGGAAGCAGCAGGATATTAATCCCATAAATGATATGTTTCCATCTAGCCTAGTATTGTCTACTTTGACTGGCTAAAATGCTTCCAGTATGTTTCCTTACCAAATTCAAAGGGTTGTTATTGACTTATAAAACCTTATTTGATTTGCGATCCTATTACCTTATGGAGCATCTGTTCCCATATAGATTTGCCTGGTACTCAGGTCGTCATCTGTGTTCCGTCTCTGAATACTGCATCTGACTGAAATGGAGATGGTGGCTACTAAAGAAAGGGTCTTTTTGGTTGTGGCTCCCAACCTTGGTAATGCTCTCCCCGGGGAACATGGCATGCTGCTGACTTGTGGTGATTATGTTATTGTGTTTGATGCCTGAGGGTTTTTAATTTTTATTTTAACTGACTCTTATGTGGATTTTTAATATTTACTCGTGGCATTTTACAAGGTGCCGTGAGAGCTTCAGGTATAAGACAATGCATAATACTGCTATCTACTTTTGAAATATCTACTTTTGAAATATATACCAAGTCTTTATATCTTAGGCTTACCATACGTCAGCTTAAAATCACTATTTTTGGTGGGTTTCTATAAGCTCCACAACATTGTGAGTGTCAGTAATTTTACTTTTTGAAATATGACAACCCTATTACATCTACTAATTGGTATTTCTCCTGTTCTCCTGCTTTCCCCTTAAATGACCTTTTCCCACCATCTTGTATGCTCTGCACAGTTTGGATTGTGTAAAAACTATAAGTTCGTAACATTATATTCCAGATTTGTATCCCTTCCCTGTGACATAGACAATGCATAGTTAGTAGGGACTTGGTGAAACACTTTGCCGAGTCATCTAGATAAAAGACACTATCATTAATGTGAGCTCATAAATGTAAAATGATTAATATCATTTTATGAGGGATATTATCAAGAGCTGTTTGAATACCCAAATAAATCATATCCAATGGGTCACCTTGACACTAGTACTCAAAGAACAGGGCAGAACAGGCAAGAGGGGGTTGGGATGAAGCTGGTCAAAAGGTTTTCGCTGCCCAAGGGATAGACAAGCTTGCACCCTCTTCTCGTTGTAGGCTTGGATGCCAACTGGACTGGCAGTTCAGGTCTTACTTCCACTATTGATTTCTTTAGACCAAGAAATTAAGGCTTAATTTGGACAGGGGAATGGGAAAAGAAGTGCCCATTATTGTACCACAAGTGATTGATAAAGTGTCATTAGGATTGCAGTTTCCATACGAATGCTGCTAATACTGCTACCGGTTCTAGCATCACTTATATGATTACATTTATTTTGTCAACAGTACACAATGCAGTCATGGCTCAGATAGGAGTGCAGGTTGCAGCTCCTTGGACACTGCAGCTGCATGGGGCAGAGATCTTCTCTTTTCCTAGCTGCCACTCAGTGGTGGTCTATGGGAAGGGCCATGCTCACCCCTAGATTGGCCATTTCAATGAGGGATGGAAGGATATGTTGATTTTGGTTCTCTCAGATTCTCATTTTTCCAATCTTAAATCGACTTCTCCAGATTTCTGCACCAATGTGCATTTTTAACAAATCTTCCTCAAAATTCACCAGCATTTTAGTGTGTTTTTCCTAATGAACCCATTTCTCTATGCAGTTTTGACTAATTGTGTTTTGTGTTGTGTTGACTAATTGTGTTGTGTTTTGGTTCAGATAAGTGCTGTGTTGTGACTCTCATATGGTTTAGAGGTGAATCTGATATGGACAGAATAAATTTTTTCTCCCATCCCTACTGACTACATACGTTACACAAATAAGACAGATGGGAGGACAGGAAGGAGACTCATACACCAATGGAGGACAGGAATTACAATGTTGGGATAGTTGAAGAAAACCTTGATGAAGCAGTGAGTTTTCAAAGGGTGCTTGTATTCTTTTTTACAATTCTTTATTACAAACCTGGTAAGTTCATTTTGTGTGTGCTATAACTATGGTTCTTCCATTTATCCTCTGCCCTTCCCCTCTTATCTTCTGAAAGTAGGTGCAGAGCCATCTGCCATTCTAATATGCTTTCTCTCAAATAGCCTCCAGACCATAAATCAAAATAAACCAAATAGCCTTCAGACTGAATTATGAATTAGCCTGATTTGCCAAGTTTATCCTTAATGTACCTTCACCAGTTCCACCGGAGTTATCGGCTGTGTGTATTTCACTTTGACCTTCATTCAGTCTGCTATTAATCAGCATTCCCAACAAGTTTGCAAACTTGCTGTTTTAAAGTTCACCCACTCTGCTCTGTCCCTAAGAGGGTAACCTTCAACAGTGATATCAAAACTCAAAATACATTGAGTATGGAAGACCAGCTGGGATATGCACTTCCCCTCAACCTCAGTGAATGATTTAGCTAAGTTGAGCCAGCGTCTTCTGTACCTTTGGGTAAAGCCTCACTTAAATGGATTAATTATGGCTGAATTGTGTATTGGTACTAAGACATAGCCTGCTGTATACCTGCCTGCCTCGGAGCAGAAATCATTCTTTGACATTTTTCAGAGCAATAGGAACAAAGGAAGCTCCCTTATACTGAGTCAAACCATTGGTCCATTTAGGTCATTTCATCTGTGCTGACAGGCAGTGCATCTCCAGGAATCTCTCCTAGCCCTACATGGAGATGCCAGGAACCAGGTACCTTCTGCATGCGCAGCAAATGCTCCACCACTGAGCTATGGCCCTTCCCTAGATGTCATACAGTCATCTGAAAGGATAAGGAGGTGTGCTAAGAAGAAGAAGAAGAAGAAGAAGAAGAAGAAGAAGAAGAAGAAGGGGAGTCTGGATTTGATATCCCGCTTTATCACTACCCGAAGGAGTCTCCAAGCGGCTAACAATCTCCTTTCCCTTCCTCCCCCACAACAAACACTCTGTGAGGTGAGTGAGGCTGCGAGACTTCAGAGAAATGTGACTAGTCCAAGGTCACCCAGCAACTGCATGTGGAGGAGCGGAGATGTGAACCCGGTTCCCCAGATTACGAGACTACCGCTCTTAACCACTACACCACACTGGCTTAGAATGGAGACTTCTTTATTTTTTAAGATATAGATGTGTTATTGCAGAATAATGTTTTCCTGTCCTATAACCAACTAGACCCCATAACAAAGGGGCCAGTTGCCACCTTTCTCATGTGGATGCTGCTGAGGAAAAAAACGAAGTATCATGGCTGTTGTATTTAGTAATTTATTCAAGATAATTACAGTGGTACCTTGGTTTTTGAACATCTCCGTTAATGAATTTTCAAGCCCCATGAACCCGGAAGTAAATGCTTTGGTTTTCGAACATGCATTGGAAGTCGAACATACCGCATGGCTTCCACTGAGTGCAAGATCCTGAGGCCTAGCTGTTGGCTATTGAGTTTTCGGTTTTCGAACATTTCAGAACTCGAACGGTCTTCCGGAACAGATTATGTTTGAAAACCAAGGTACCACTGTATATTCTACCCATCTTCTATCTATCTATTCAAACCAATGCAAGCCATATGCCCTGCTGCATGGTTCACGTCCACATGGAATAATTTTCTGTGGAGTTTATGAATAATGTTGGAACTAGCCCTCATAAGACAGCCAAACTGCAGAGAATAAACATAACAGATACTGTAATATATGTTGCTTGTTCTTCTATACATTTTAGATTGCTAGCCTGCCATACACAACTCACAGTTAGGCGAAGGAGAAAAATCACCAATGTAGCCTTAAGGCTCCTTTTCTGCATTTGTCTCTCTCTCTCGCTCTGTCTGTCTGTCTCTCTCCTATTCCACTTAATGTAAGGGAATAATAGCATTTGAATGTGCAAGTACCACACTCCACTGAAAACCAAGGAAAGCTTTCCCATTTAGACTGAAGCAACACTGAAAGGTCAACCTATTAACCTCTGTAACTTAAGAGCTCCAAGGGTCACCTCCTACTGATTCACAGGAGTAGGGAAGGTAAAATTATCCTTCCTGATGAAAAGAGCTGTTACCACACGATGGCCCTTTTATTATAACTGCAAAATCCTTAAGGCATAGGTATGGCTAAATTGTGGACCTCCAGATGTTGAACTCCACTCCAGCTAGCATGGTCAATAGTCAAGGATGATGGCAACTGCTGTCCAACAACATATGGAGGGCCACAGGTTAGCCAGCCCTGCTCTAGGGCCTTTAAGAGCATCTTACTCTGATTTATTGGACTACTTCTCCAAAAGTAGTGAAACATGATTTGGAACAATGCAAATCCTCATTTATTTCAGTTCTGGCTGATGGCAATAAGTTTCTGTAGGTAGCTGGTATTTTACCATGGCATTTGCAGATGCTCAGCTATTTCCCTCACTCTTCAGGATCATGTCTACACCTAAATATCAACAGCTGTGAAGAAGAGAGGAACAGTATAGTCCAAGCACTGTTGTTCTCTTGACAAGGAAGCACCCAGCAATGTAAACATGCAGCATGACACGAACTTATTCATCAAGGCCCTTTGTTTCCTGGCTACATCCTATGACATCCTATGCCCTTTTAAAATGTGTGGGGGTTTTTTTGGGGGGGGATTATTGGGTTGTTCTTTTTATTTGGATTATATATTTTGTGTTTTTATATTTTGATTTTGTTCTGTGAACTGCCCTGAGACCTCTGGGTATAGGGCAGTATATAAATTCAATCAATCATCAATCAATCAATCAATCAATCAAATAAATAAATAAATAAGGCTGTGATCTGCACAGATAGGCTTAAAAGCACATAGTGAAGAAATCATGTGTGGGAGTCAAATGTGGTCATCATGTATCATTACTGACAGATGTTCAGTCAGTGGTCAAAATGTGTGTGGTCTTCGCCTGCTTCCAACTAGAGGGGAAAGACTACCAGACTGCACCAAAGAGGCTGAACTCAATTTTTATGGCTGCTAGATCTATCATTAGTATTCTCCACATAATTCAATTCTCTGCAGCCCTGGAATTAGTGCAACAATGGGAGAATCTGGAAGAAGAGCTAGAATTGGCCACTAAGATGCAAAGGCAAATGAAACCCAAATGAGTGGAGGCAAAGGCTAAAAAACCCCCCACTAATTAAAATCCTGCAAAGTTTGATTAATCAGATATATCTTCACTTGGCACTGAAATGACAACAATGTTTGCACCTGACATGCCTGTAAGGGGAGCAGTTCCACAAATGAAGAAGGCTTTCTCCCCTGTCAAGTGCTAATGAGACTCCCTTAACCGTGGAACACAAAACAAGTATTCACATGTTATGTTCACTGAGTGTACAATCTGTGCACCCATGTACACAGTAGTTGAGCTGCACAAGTCATCAAGTGTTTCATCATTTCTCATAAACACTTTTACACATGTGAAGACAGTTTGTACCTGTGTAATGTGTGAGCAAACCCAAAGAAGTGCCCTGATCTTAAAGCATGGGCAGGCCGTGTGCTCTTCATCAGCTATCTGGGTCCCAAGCCATTTCGGACTTTAAAAGCTCACCAACACCTTGACTTGGGATTAGAAGCAAATAGGCAGCCAATGCAGTTGTTTAAGGATTGCAACTTTTCTAGAATTGTGGGATTGCAACAACGGCATGCAAGTACTAGGGTAGCAGTTGCCAGTGTGGTAGAAGAACAGGAGTGCCTCATGAGTGTTCATGCTAATCAAACATGTATTAAGTTAAGAACAGGTTGTATTGGCTTCAGCATCTAATAACACCCCGATGATGATGATGATTTATTGGCCCAATCAAAGTTGCACTCTTTGGCAGAAAGGCTGCCCCTTAAGACCGCCGGCTGAGGGGAATTCCCCAACAACGGCCCACGGACCAGTGGGGTTGAAGGAGGAGAATATGAGGCTGCAACTGTTGCCCCCCCCAGAAGCAATGAGTGTCCATTATTGAAATACAGTGGTACCTCGGGTTAAGAACTTAATTCATTCTGGAGGTCTGTTCTTAACCTGAAACTGCTCTTACCCTGAGGTACCACTTTAGCTAATGGGGCCTCCTGCTGCCATCGCACGATTTCTGTTCTCATCCTGAAGCAAAGTTCTTAACCCGAGGTACTATTTCTGGGTTAGGGGAGTCTGTAACCTGAAGCGTCTGTAACCCGAGGTACCACTGTAAATAGATCTAAGTTAGTCATGCCCATTATTTTCCATGGGTCTGCTTTGAGTACGACTACCATTAGATGCAACACAATGTTTTTGCCTTCACAAGATGTATTCATGAATATAAAACTCAATCACACAACCAATTCTCCCTGTCTGGAGGCCTGCCTGCAAGATGGAATGAGTCACAGGCAATTTGATCCTATATCTTTGTTCCACTGACTTCAAATTGTACTTACCACCTCAGAATCTGGTGCATTTACATCCTTTATTTGCTTTAGCATGGAATAGCTAAAGCTAATAGCATCAACTCTGTAATTCAGCTACTACTAGAACACCAGGCTGCCTTTTCCATCCATTCTTCATAAATAAGGGATGATTCTGGCCAAGAAATGAAGGGTAGAAACTGATCCACAAGGCTAGTTCACTGCAGCAGAATTTTCCCATGTCAGAGCAAAGCAGTACAGAGTTTTAACTGCAGCAAACACAAATGAGCATTTTCTGTTTGCTGTGACGGCTGTTAATATGGGTATTTAGCTAAAAGCATTTGGGCGAAAGGACATAAAGTGAAATAAAGTTCAACGAGTTGTTCCAAATGGACTGCAAGCACTGGCAGCGAAAGGCATACAAGGGACAAAAGAGGCCACTGCAAAGTGCTCTATGAATGTATGCCAGCGGACCTGAAAATAACATAATGGGCTATTGCTTTCCAGGTTGGTAATTGTCGCTCCATAGTGTTGGAGAAACCTTGTTCATTTTTGAGTGGGACATGCCAAAAGGAGTTAGGACAAAGCAGCAGCTTGGCAGAGCAAGATACCGGCCCAGCTTGTTCCACCTCACCTGTCCCAGTGACTGTCTTCCTTGTGATGATCTGCTCACTGACAGTCCGCATTTGGCTCTTGAGGTACAAATAAGCAATTTCATGTTCTTGGAGGACATATTTTTCTCCCTTTACAATCAGGGGAGACATCTGGCTGCAGTGTGCTTTTGCTTGTTTTCTCTTGACTGTTCAGGAGTGCCCTAGTCATTTTGTTTTGCTGCATTTGTAGCTTTTCCTTTTCCCTTGTAGAAAAGGAACGTGTTATTTGTTCTGGCGATCAAACCAGGACAGCCACTATTGTCAGATTTTCAGTCTTCACAGCAGAAGATACAGGGCGGACCCCAGTGCCTGAAATAACTCTTGTAGGAAGGGAGTTGGAGGAAGTGAGGCTGGTAGCAGTTCTATGCCTATGTTTTCAGATTGTATTCTAGGGAGTCCTGGGGTTGGATTACTGAGTTTTACAATAAAATCAGCAGTGGTGGACTACTGGTTCCTATGTCAGAGTCCTATGGGATTGAAAGTCTACCCAGAATGAGAATATGTCTCTTTATTGCTCAGACCACAAAACAGGGACAGGCAAATTTGTCAGTTTTGGATTCTCTTGGTTTATCAGTTTTCCAATCGTAAGTTTGGTTCTCTCCATTTCCATATCATCTTTCACTTTTTTTTAAAAAACCTCATCAACATTTTTGTGAAGATTTCTCCTCATATGCTGGTTTGTATACAATTTTTCCTAATACACACCTTTTTTGCAGAACAGTTTTCCCTAATAGAATACTTTTTTTTGTATGGTAAATTCACTAATACATGCAACTTTTGTACACTTTAACCTAGTACATGCATTTTTGTATGCTGGAGGGTTGCACTGCAAAATCCAGAGAATTTTGAAGGATGGCTGTGTTGAACTGAAATAATTACATTGTTTGAGAAAGTGCAAATTAGGTAGATTTGCCTTTAAATGTGCCTGAATTGAATATCTCCCCTACCCCTAGGAGCAATCAAAATGTGACCCGGAAGCCTTTATATGGGTTAGGGAGCATCAGCTGATTAATGATGGCTTTTATATTTGAAACCTGTTCTCAGCTCTCCTTTCCACATATTTCCTCTAAGCTAACAAAGTCTAGTTCCATTTTCTAAACCCCTTAATCATCTTTATTTATACTAGCCCTTTCTCTTTATTTGCAACTGAATTGTCTTAAGTGAAATGCTTTAGTCTATACAAGCACCAAACTAGAGCTGAGGAAAGTAGATCAGTTACCTTCCAAGGTTTGCTTGCAGTGCTGCACTTCCAGTCCCTCTGATGTGATGCAATTAAAAAACCCTTGAGTATAATTAGAATCTGGGCTCAGTAAAAAATGGCCCTGGTGCTTGTATAAAGAATTTCTTGTTCTTTTCTCCCCGGTTTTGGGTGCACAAAGATGCCTTTTGAAATTAAGAGAGAAGGGGAAATAACATAATGCTCACAGGCAAGGCTCTATTAAGTCTTAACTGAAACATTTCCCATTATTATGGGAACTGCTATTTCAAATTATGTGACTAGTACATACACAAGAATGTGAACAGATGAACTTAATTTGTACCACGCGTGTTGTGCATTGTTGTCTAGTATGTGAGTTCTATTGCCAGTCATCAACGCTAACTATGCAAATTGGGCAACCTGCCTGATCCTCTAAGCTGAGGTAGGTTGTTGACCTGTCACAGTTGACATCTTCTAGCAGATGCTTTCTGCTGAAGCTCTTAACCTGTTTTGGTATTGTTGTCTGGAGAGCAGTGAGAATTACAAGGTTGGATTCCGGGTCCTCAAAATTCCAATGCAGAATTGAGTGCTAGAAACCATATCTTGTGACTGCAATATTTAGTACTGGGATACTCGAGGGACTATCTTTTCCCATATGAACCCACTCACCAATTAAAATCTTGTACAAGATTTGAATGTGAATGAAAGAGGAGTCCTCTTGCATTAGATCAAAGGGCCATCTAATCCAGCATGTCAAACTCACAGTGGCCTGTCAGATGCCCATGGAAAGCCTGCAAGCAGGAGCAGTTTGCAGCTGGATTCTCCACACCTGCGCTTTCCAGCAACTGGTGTTCAAAAGCATAGCCATTGATAGCTTTATCATCCATGAATTTGTCTAACCTCTTAAAGTTGTCCAATTGATTGACCATCACTACATCCTGCTTCACTGAATTCTACTTTTTAAGTATGTGTTGTATGAAGAAGTACCTTCTATTGACTGTCCTGAATTGTCCAGTATTTAATTGGATGCCCCAGGGTTCTATTAATACAAGAGAGGTAGAAGAACATCTCTTCATCCACCTTCTTCACACCATGCATAATATTATATATCTCTATTGTGTCCCCCTTACCTTTTTTTTCTAAGCAATGAAGTGCCAAATGTTGTAACTTTTCCGCATAAGGGTGTTGTTCCAGCCTCATGATAATTTTTCTGTCCCTTTTCTGAAGTGTTTCCAGTTGTATAATGTCCTGTTGTTGTTGTTTAGTCATTTAGTCGTGTCCGACTCTTCGTGACCCTATGGACTAGAGCACGCCAGGCACTCCTGTCTTCCACCGCCTCCTGCAGTTTGGTAAAACTCATGCTGGTAGCTTCGAGAACACTGTCCAACCATCTCGTCCTCTATCGTCCCCTTCTCCTTGTGCCCTCCATCTTTCCCAACATCAGGGTCTTTTCCAGGGAGTCTTCTCTTCTCATGAGGTGGCCAAAGTACTGGAGCCTCAGCTTCAGGATCTGTCCTTCCAGTGAGCACTCAGGGCTGATTTCCTTCAGAATGGATAGGTTTGATCTTCTTGCAATCCATGGGACTCTCAAGAGTCTCCTCCAGCACCATAATTCAAAAACATCAATTCTTCGGCGATCAGCCTTCTTTATGGTCCAGCTCTCACTTCCATACATCACTACTGGGAAAACCATAGCTTTAACTATGTATAATGTCCTACAACATCCTTTTTGAGTTGAGGAGACCATATCTGTATGCAATCAACTCTATGATTTCAAATGCCCACTAGTGAAAATATCTACACTAATTTTGGTTTCCTCTAGTTTGTCCAACAAAGCCAAAACTGCATTGAGGAATGGCCACAAACTTATCTAAGTTTTAAAACAAGATGATTCAGCTCTACCCACACTTTCCAAATTATTTTCTACCAATAACCTTGCTTTAATAATCAATAGTAAACAAAATAAAAAACACAACTTGATGGTCCTCAGAACTGCAAGAAATATAATGCAATCCATCTGCAGAGTTGGAAGAAAAAGACAAATGCCGTGGATGAAGTTCAATTGGGAAGTTGTCAAGAAATTTAACTGTTTCCTTTTTTTGTTGACTGATAATCTCCCTATTTAATATTTCTTTTTACCATACTCTAATTTAGGGGGGGATAAATAATTATTTGACTGATGGGCCATAAATCGTACTAACTTTCAGTGCTAGCAAGGTTAGAGTTAATAGATTATTGATCAGCATAATGGTTTGGGGCAAAGTCATTCCCGCCCCCCAATGCTTTTATTGGAGAGTTGTCTTTTGGATCCCAACCAAGTAAAAGCATATTGTCCTGTTTTGGATAGAGCATCCATCTGCTGATTTCAAGTCCTGACAGTTACCAGTATCACCCCAGGGTTATCTGCATTATAGCTGTTGTTCAGCAGCTCCTTTCAGAGCTATTTTTTCCTTTCCCTCTGAGGCTGGTAGATATTTTACAATGGACTATGTTAGGTTTAGAAACACTGTAATGTGGAGGCTATATATTCTTGTAACTTCGCCCACTAACACCTGCTGACACTTGGCTAATTTTCCAGTTGTGTGACTCTGTGCAGTTCTGTGAGCAGAACAGCCAGAAATGGTACATTGCTGGCAAACCCTCTGTGTCCCACAAAGTTATCTGAATAAATGATTAAAGATGCTCTTGACAATGCTGACATCAAGATGCCCAAATGCCTATGTTTACGGGAGAGAAGTTAATGGATTTTGCAAATTATACACACTGTGAACTTTTTACTAAAGGTGGAATCATGAAAAATTATTCACAGATATGACTTTAGGGTGGTTTTTTTTAAGGAAGGGAATACTTTTATTTCTGAAGGAAATTTCACCACTGAGTTAAAAAATTAAAACAGAGATGCTATAATTTTGATAGTGGAGAGATACTTCATGAGTAGAAGCTAGACTTGTAGACCAGCACAGCATTCTTTAAAAACATAAACCATGAAGTTTGTTCTACACCTGGCATGGCCAAACTTGGCCCTCCAGCTATTTTGGGACCACAACTCCCATCATCCCTAGCTAACAGGACCAGAGGTCAGGGATGATGGGAACTGTAGTCCCAAAACAGCTGGAGGGCCAAGTTTGGCCATGCCTGTCAACTGGAGCTTTCATTGAGATGTAACTTCTAGCTGGAACTATCAAGCCCCTACTCATACAGCACCAAAAGTGTCTTACGAAGCACAAGATACTTAGTAAAGCTGAACTGCTGAATGTAGGAATAACTACAATTTGACACAGTGCTATATCACTTGTTTTGAATCCTGGGAGAATATTGTTGTTTCACAGAATTGGGTGTGGTGTTTTTGTTTCAGGGCAGGAATCCTGACTGCCCAAACTGAGTCTTGTCCTAGGGTTCCCCATTCTCAATCTATCAAGATCCAAGATAGGCTCCTAGTAGTCTGATGGAACATGGGACTATATACTGGTAATCCAGGGCCTTTAAAACTATGCTCTAGGGAAGTATAGAGTCTCTTGGAGGTATATCAGGTTCAGTGAGAATACCAGTCATTGTATACAGCAGGAGTGAGTATCTTCAAGCCTGGAGGTCAAATGGGACTCTCCAGGCCTCTTTATCCAGCCCTCAGGACTCTGCCCAGGCTATGACCTCTCTAAAGGTCACCCCGCCTCTTCCATGGTGTCACTCACGGTGAGGATCATGGAGGAAGCCGGCAGTGTCCAATCATGCAAGTCTGAGTCAAGCAGAGAACATACCAGACCTTGGACAGCTAATTTACTCCTGTAGGTTCTTTTGAACCCTAATTCCGATCAAGTGTCCACCAATGTGGAGTTGCAGGAGGTTATTTCCCAAGTCACACTTTCTGTTCAAGCAAGGCAACAATATGGCACAATAGAAATGGCTGGTGCCCATTATGAACTTAGTGTGCCTTAGAAAACCATTGGAATGCTCCATTGCACACTGAATTTCAGTTGCAAATGTGCAGGGGGTTCCTTGGCAGATAGAGTTTTGGAAAGGATTCCCATTCTCCAGGGAATGGAACGGCATGATGCTTATTATTTGGCTTCACTAAAAGGAAGAGGACCCACCAACTCATGATGACCATTTGGACAGAGTGCTGTAGGTCTCAAACTACGGACAGTGTCTCCTTACCTGTAAGGTAGTTAGCCTGAATATGGTGCTGCAGATATATCTAATAAAGGTGACTGGATGATGCAGGTATTTCAGACATAGTCAACTGCAGGCTGAGAGCTCATGACCCAGCAACCTGTGAAATGATCCAGGGAACCAACGATGCTTCATCTTGAACTGCAAAACTGGAGTGCCATCTAACTTTTTAATATCAGTAATATGCATCTCAAGTGAGGAGGAAGCTGTTGGGCCCAGCTTCACCTCCTTTGAGTTTATTTTATACATAGATTAAGTGCAATCTATCCCACTTTCCTTGTAGAGCTGTGCTTACACAAATACCTAACTCCCCATGCTAGCCTAAGGTTTTATTAAGGGCAAAGTACACATGAAGTTAAGGACACACTTTAAAGTGCTTTGTTGTTCAAAAAAGCAGCTGTGGGTCCCCTGACCTGAATCGAGACCACAACACAGAGAAAGGGAGGTTAACCTTTCCTCGTTCTTGTGTTTTTGTTTCTCAACATTGCTGTTTGCCTTCAAATGTATTCTTTGCACCGTGGTACTGATCTGGATCTCCCCACAGCTGAAAGGTTAAGCATGCATTTTAAAACTGTGCTTGCAGTAAAGTGTAGTTTAACCGTCTTGAGAAGGACATTGGCTAATAAGAGAGAACTGCCAAACTCAGGGTAAGGGAAGTGTTTACCCCAGATGTTGAGACACATTTATTTTTTACTTCAGCAGAAATGGGCAACTCTAGAGCGATCCCCAATTTGAGACAATCCCAGTTTTCATTCCTAAAGGGAGATGGTTGATGTGTTCAGATCTCAACCTGAGAAATTTCCCCATGTCCCTTGGGCTCTAATTAAGCTGTTCTTACACAGGATTTTTCTATGTCGCCTATGTTGTATGCCCGCTCTTCACAGAATTAGGGAAAGCCTGTTTGGGTTTTTTAAAAAGAGGGAAAGAAATGGATTCTGCAAAAGCTCTTCATCCAGCTTTTCCCTGCCTTGAATTGAAATCACCTTTTAAAATATTACACCACCACCAAAACTGAACATGAGTAGAAGCAAGAAAAATAGAAAAGTCATTCCTGTAGAAGCAATGGGCATTTACTTGTTCACAAAGGGAAGGAACAAGAATCAATAGGTTCATTTGCCAGGAAAGTCAGCCTCTCTCGAAATTTCTGCTGAAAGAAAAGTCTGCCTATGTTACGCTGAAAAAAGTACTTTTTATTTTTCCCAAGGCCAAGCCTAGAAGATCTAACTCCACTATTGCTGTGATCAAAATACAGAGGCATTTTGTAGTGGCAAGGAATACTATTTCATTGGGGTAATTGTATATTTTCAAGATTAAATTTCAAAAACTGTGCATTAAAAAAAATAATCATTGAAGTTTTTCTCTGTTTCTTTTAAATCTCAGCATAATTAACAAACAGCCACCCTTGACTTTTTAAAGCAAACTTAGTAAAGGGATATATCCTCTTGGCATATCTTGAAAATGTAGATTCATTTAATTGCTTATAGTAATAAAGTGAAGATTCAGACTAGATGCAGGCATGTCTGTGTGTGTGTGTGTGTGTGTGTGTGCATGCCTCTCTTTGGCTCATAGCTCAGAGCTATTGGTAGCAGAAAAGTGGGCATGCAGACTCATACAAACGCACGCACTTTACGAACATGCCTCTAAACTTAATACCACTGGCCGGATGGAGCAGCCATGGCATAAAACAAAGGTAATGCTTAGCTACAGAGTTTTCTTTTCAGAGAGATAATCAAAAGAGAAATAGGAGAGACATTCAATTACAAAAAGCCCTGGTGATTTGAGCTGCAGAGCAGTACAATATGTATCTGTAATGGTTGAAGGCACATGAAATTGGAAAGCACTAATCAGAAGCAAGGAAAATTCCTGTGAGTGTACCCAACCTATACAGCATGCTGACTTAGGAGAACTTGCTGGAGGAGAAAGTGCCTACTTGAAGACATTTGCACTGTGGAAGGGAAAACCTGAGGGAATGGATGGGTTTGCTGGGGAGAGTGGGAGACAGAGAGAGGCCGGGATATACTCTTCTTGCTGTGTTTAGAGAAGGGTTGGGAACTTGTTGCCCTCCAGCTGCTCTTCGTCTCCAACTCCTTTGGGGCCCTGTGCATCAGTGAATGTGTTTCCGAGAACAATCCTTTCACCTCAGCTAAAGGCAGGCTTTCTCAACCTCGGCGCTCCAGATGTTTTTGGCCTACAACTCCCATGATCCCTAGCTAGCAGGACCAGTGGTCAGGGATGATGGGAATTGTAGTCTCAAAACATCTAAAGGGCTGAGGTTGAGGAAGCCTGGCTAAAGGCCTCTTACTGCAAGACATTAATCAAAGTCCATGTTCAGGGGCCATCAGAATACATTTTTCTAAAATGGACTCATACCCTCCAACATTTCTCTGATAAAAATAGGGACGGCCCATTCCATCGTAATAATTTAAATATTTATACCCCACACATCTTACTGGGTTGCCCCAGCCACTCTGGGCAACTTTCAACACATATAAAAACATAATAAAACAAACATTTTAGAAAAACACTTCCCTATACAGTACAGGATTGCCTTCAGGCGGCTCAGGGGTCAGATACCGTCCAACATTTCTCTGATGAAAATAGGGGCATCCTAAGGGAAAGAGGACATTTCAGAATCAAATCAGAAACCAGGACAGTTTCTCTAAACCAGGGACATCCCTAGAAAATAGGGACACTTGGAGAGTCTGATGGACCAACTAGGGAAGGGTTCCATAATAAGGTTGGCAGCTACTGATGGAGAGGAGCTGTGCCCTGTGAAGGACCTCTGCAGGTACCTTTGGCTTAGGACTCCTGAGACTGGGCTATTGTTCATATATGAGGATGGGTCACGTTAAGCTAAATGTCATTTCTCACAGGTGCTCAAGAAAGCACTTATAGCCTGTGGTTTTCCTCCATATAAATAGTGATCCCGCAGGGATGTCCCTACTTGATGTAAGTTAGAGGACATCCCTGCAACACATCCAGCAGGTGGACTGGATGTCTAATGGTTATACCCAGTGCCTATGCCAAACATCTTAGACCTATAATCAATAAAGCCATGGTCTTATTTGATCCAAAAGTATTTATCTTGTATGGTTCTTCTTGTTGGGTGGTGGGGCAACGCTTGTGCATGCAATGCACGTGAATGATGGGGAGAGTGGGAAACAGAGAGAGCCCAGGATATACACTTCTTGCTGTCTTTAGAGAAGGGTGGGGAACTTTTGCCCCCCCAGCTGCTGTTTGACTCCAACTCCTATCAGCCTTAGTATGGCAAATAATCTGGGATGATTGGCACTGGAGTGCCACAACATCTGGAGTGCCACAGCTTTCCCATCCCTGGAGGTAGGAGTTGGGGGGGTAGAAGAGGCTCCCTGATTGTTCTCATCATTTGCTGTCATTTCAGCCAGGTAGATCGGCTGTCTGCTTTGAGGAATGATCCCCAAAGAATGGTTTTCGTCCTCTCAGAACCTGAAAAGGCACTGTACTCTGAGGAGCATCATTGTTTACTCTGACAGGATGGATTTTCCAACGGCAACTAGAAACAAATAAATTGTCTGGATGTCATTGAATATCTTAAAGCAGCATGAAGTGACAACAGAGTTGTCTGCATGGGATGAACACATCCAGATATATAATTAGATCCTTGCAGCACTGAGGAACAAGAGCGGATGACCTGGAAATCTCTCGTCTCGGACATAAACTGCTTCATTACACCTTTGCCAAACAGTTGTGTTTATTTAATGGAAGCAATGGGACAATAGCTATGGGAGATCTTGAGATTTTTTTTACCCCTCAATGCTTATGAGGCAAGTGCTATAAAGGACTGCTGGCCTCATTTTTGGTGGAACATGCCAGCGATTATTTTAAGAGCTTTCCCCAAGCTTGTTTCCTCTAGATATTTTGTACTGCAACTCCCATCGGTGCCAGGCAGTGCTGGCTGGGGCTGATGGAAATTATAGTCCAAAACATCTGGTTGAGGAAGATGACCCCTTTAAATATGTGTTGTGCAGTACAGTTCTAAGCATATTTACTTGGAAGTAGTTCTCATGATGTTTGATGCGGCACTTCACGTTGCAATCCTATAACCAGGTGGGTGTCCCTTCAGATGTTGTTGGACTACAACTCCCATAAACCCCAGCCAGCATAGCCAATGGTCAGGAATTATGGGAGTTGTCCAACACCATCTGGAGGGACACAGGTTCTGCATCCCTATTGTACGCAGTAAGTCTTACGGAGTAAGTCCAACTGAACACAAGGAGGCTTACTATTCAGCAAACGTGTATAGGATTGGATTGCCAGATACCTAGTTATGCATCCCTTATTGCCTGCTAGGGTTTATTTCCCCAAATTTTGTGTTCCTTTTTGTCATCGTCCTTTGGGTAAGACTTCCACTTTTTGAGAGAAATCTTCTTGCCTCTGCTTGTTAACCAGGCTGACATGTTCTGGGACTTGGTAGCCCCTTTCCTTATCTGTGAGATACATTCTAGCTGACATTCTATTATAGTGATTTTGAATAACCCTCAGACATTCTGAAGATATTTGACCCTTTTGACTTTCAACAACAACTTCTTTGTGCCAATCGCCTCATTTTTGAGAAGTATGAGAATGGGAAGTTTGAGAAGTTTTGGGGAGAATGAAGCAGGAGCACATTCAAATGAACAAATCCATTTTTTCCAATTAAGAATTGAAAACATACATCACTTGCTAGTTGTTTGACAATCACTGATATAGATTAGAATGTTCACATAGATATTTCACAGTATTATACAATGCACAAAGTTAACACCTTAATACTGGTTTAACCATATGCTTTTTGTATATGGTTAAAGCATGGGTTTCCAAAGCTTTTGGGACTGGGAAATCTAAATAACTGTCGTGGGCACCATGAAATACCCATTCTACAGAAGAAAAACTGGCATTGCTCATACTACCCCTCCAAGCAACAGGCAAAAGATCCAAAACAAAATAGACAACTAAAAAATCAGGTAATGCCATCTCCCACAAAACACTCCATAACCATACAATAGAAAAAGCGTGCAATCTTTCCTCCCAAATAACCTGGAAAAGCTTAGGCTGCTTGGATGCTTGCATTTCACTTCACAACCAGCCCAGCACCTGCCACAATTAAGTAGAAGCACCCCATTTTTTTTTAATTACCAATGGGAGGGCCAGTGGGCCTTGGTAGACACAGGGGATTGGGGAGAGTCAGAGGGAGTTGTGGTGTGCCCATTGGTACCATGTTGGGTTAGGGTTACAGTGTGCTAAAGGGGGGGGGGGTTCTGCTTTTTTCAGTGTCGTTTATGGGAGACCTCAAAATTCCAACACCCATCAAGTATTGTATTATTTATAGCACAACCCTATCTACTTGAATTCAAGAGTATCTGCTTCCATGTAAGTGTGTTTAAGGACTGCACCCTTACAACACAACCCTATATCCTATTAAGTTCAAGGGAGCTTACTCCCAAGTAAGTGGGTACTGATTTACAGCCTTAGGTGGCAGTACCTGTCAGTAAGCCCCATCAAACTTAATGGGCCTTACTTTTGAATTGCCATGTATAGGATTGTACTGTCACTGTTATAAACCTAAGTGTTATTGCAGCCATGAACACAAATTAGACCTAGTAATTCATCTTTTAAGAATGGCACGAGTGTATGTGAAGGGAATCTAGATCATATTACATATAAACAGTTTACATTAACCTTCTGTGAATGTTTGTTGAGATTAAATATAACCATTCAATTTTAATTCAAATGGATTAATTCTTTTTAATCCCATTAAGTAACTGTCCCAGAGTGGGGGAAGAGTTTATTGATGGTTGATCTTCAAATGCACAAATAATATGCTTTTGGGACATTAAAATAGCACTAATAGGTTAGCAATAAATTTTCTTTCCAATAGGGGTGATTAGAAACTTCAGGGATAAGAAGCCATTAATGTGCTTGACATAAAGGATGAGAACCCACCCTAATAAAAGTCTCATATTGACAGCTCAGCTTATAAATCTTACAGGAGGTGGAAACAGCCCTGCTTCTGTATGTAGCACTTTCCACAAAGGCATTTGTGGCAGCTCTATGCATCCTGCTATTAAGCACTATTTTTGGCTAACAGCTTTCTCCAGACTCTTTGCCAGGACTCCTTGTAAATAACTCTCCCTCTGTAATGGATTTCTGCAAAACAAAAAAGAGGAGGAAAAAAAAGAGATTAAATAAATGGCACACTTTCAAGAATGGGGCTCAATGTGAGCAAAGTTTCACCAAAGTCCAGGTTTCAGTCCTATTTTAAGTTTTGGAGTTTTTATCCATAGAAAACAGCAGATTTCAGCAGCTGTTTGATCATGTATAAACAGGAGCATCTATGAACACCTCTGAAGCTTCATTCCTAAGTTCTACTATCTCCTATTTGGGATTTTAGACTGTAGGGCAAAGGTGGGCCATCCAAACTGCTGTATCATTCCTGACCATTGTCCATTATTCCAGGCTGACCAGACCAGCAGTCGGCAACCTGCGGCCCATGGACCACAAGCGGCCCACAGGGGTTGTTTAAATGGCCCACGAGCAACCCCCAAACTGAGCCGCTCGCTCGGCCAGTCCCCGTGCGCTGTGCTAAACCAGTGCAGCATGGAGCAGCGGTTCACTTCCACGGTGCTGGAAATTGTATCTGCACATGCTCAGACGTGATCTGGCCCATGAAGTGATCTCTGTGGGAGTGAAACAGCCCAGGTGAGATTATGGAAGTAATAGTCTGGTCCAGGGGTCGGCAAGGTTTACCTCACCTGGGCTGTTTCACTCCCACAGAGATCACTTCATCATCATCACTGCAGTTGCAATGTGTGAGGTGCAGTACTGCTGCCACACTGCCCTGCTGCATCCCTCAGCCCAGTCCTCCATCTACTCCTGCTGCCGCCCTGTCTCATCTGTCTCCTGGTAAATGGAAGCCCCACTGCAGTCAGAAGGCCGGTCCAGGAGTGGTGACTAATCTTACACACCACAACTGCTGGAAGATTCAGGCAGTGGCAGAACAAGCTGATCGGGCGCCTGGGGCAGCAAGCGTGCCCTGTGTTGGGAGGGGCCAGCAGCCCGCAGGGCAGGGTGAGCTGGGGCAGGATGCTCCGCGGGGCCTCTGAGGAGTCTGCTTGCCTCCTCCCACACAGCCGCCCTACAGCTGAGGGGGAGGCTGTGGGCGGACTGTTTGGGGCAGTGTGGAGCCTGCGGGCGCCCAAGCTACCGCATCACTCCCAGGAGAGACGCGTGGCTCGGGCGCACTGCAGGTCCCGCAGTGAGTGCCGCCTGGCATTTTGTCACCCCCCCCAGGGGTGACACCCGGGTGGCCCGCCGCCACTGCACCCCCTTCCTCCGCCCTCGGATTCAGGACAGACAAAATAAAGGACTTCACATAGTGCTGCAAAAAGAGGCAATGTTCAAAGTTCAAAGTTTCCAGCTTTGATTACCAAAGCAGCTCCTGCCTAATCACTGTCTGTTTCTACCAATCTAGCAACAAATTTCTAGAATTCCTACCCATTTTTTCCACAATCCAGAAAGAAACACCCTGAATTGTAAAGTTTTCCCCCCTCAGTTATGAAATATGTGTATTCTGGTGTGAGATGTAGTGTAGTCTTGTTTCTGAAGTTATTACATTATAATAAAATTGACACCAAAAGAAAGAGGAAGGAAGGCTTAAATTGTCAGTAGTTTATTTCATGGCACTGCAGGCTTTAGAAGCCTCTAAATAAAATTACAGTACTTCTGGCAAAATTGCAATATTTGCACAGAAATATGATCAAGAGCAAAAGATGGTTTCTTGCTTAATTAAAAGATTCTCACAGCTCCCTGGTTTGAAAACTGTTCAGTGAAATTTTGGAGTGGAACTGCTTGCAGAATTGGAGGGAGGAGACAAAGA
This sequence comes from Podarcis raffonei, assembly GCF_027172205.1. NCBI lineage: Eukaryota > Metazoa > Chordata > Lepidosauria > Squamata > Lacertidae > Podarcis > Podarcis raffonei. The sequence goes on from NC_070606.1 coordinate 54,647,374, forward strand.
ACAGAATTCATATGTTCACTCTTGTTCTTTTAACAGGATGCAGCTGCGCTAGTTATTCGGCATGCAGACAGTAGGAAGACCTGGTTCACAATAAAGCCGTACTGTGGCTGGGATGTCAGATGCAATGAGGGCCATGACAGAGCCATTAAGCTAAATGTATGATGCTCAGCAGATAAATTGCTCACTGCTTTCTCTGACATGAAGTGAGACATTCTTCATTACTTCTGAGCACTTGTGCCACTGTACATTATAGCAAGGAATATGATGCCGTGTGTCATCCGGCAATATGACATAGGACACCGCTATCTACCGACTTTTTCACCCCTCAGAAAAATGCTTGTGATGCGTGTGGTTATGTTAGACTTTGAGAAGCCTTGGGTGCCTTGCTGCTTTGCATTGATTTTACATCTCAGAGCAGAATAATCAGGCTGTTGAAGTGAAGCTGGATGCCAGATTCTGAAATATTAATCCTTAGCAAACTCTTGCCATCTCTTGACAATGGATCCTAGGTTCAAGGGAGGTTCATATTGAATATTAGAAGCTTGCCCTTTCCTAATAATTCTGAAAAGAACATATATGCATGTTGGGTGAGATTGTCCTAAAATCAAACTGTTTGGTAAATGAGTGTGACAACTGATAGGACCAAGATCAGGCCCACCAGAAGAGCCACAAATGATTTTGTTGAAATATATTCAAGAGATAACAAAAAACCAGAAGAAAGACCATAATTTTTATTTTGTATTTACTGACATATGCGGTGAAACTTTGGAAGGTCCCTGTGATGAAATTTTAGTTGCAAAAGCTCTGAAAACTACCACTAACGGGGAAAAGAGAAGAAAAATAAAATGTAATCCATTCAGGGAGCAATTCTATGCACAAGAAGCTGGCATAAAACAAGCCAGTATAAGTTTATGTCTGCTTAAGTTACCCTAGATTCAAAACCTGTTTAGCAGTGGAGCTGCTGCTACAATGCCTATTCTGGATGTGGGAAAACAAGCCTTTAAAATAGTGTTCTAAACCCGCATGGGCTTAGGTTCCAGTCTACATCCCCCAATCTGATTCTATCCCTGCCACACCCTAGAACAACCCTTTTGGGGGACTTAAACTTGCCACAGATTAGCCAACTTTAGGTGAGCTGGCTAAATCTTTGTTGAGTCAGGATGGGCAAGTTACAATGGTGTACCATTTACTGAGCCGAGGTTGGGGACTTAATGTTGGCTGAGCCCAGCTGAGCTGGGAATCAGCTGGCTGAGCCAGCAATCTGCTGCACCCTAAACTGGCCAACCTGACATAACTTGCCATAGCACTGCCCCCCATAATGCCTGTGACAATTTTTTTTTAAAGAACTAAAAAGACAGACTTTCTGTTCTATATGAATTGTAAGGAGGGGTAGATTTTGCACTGTAAAATTTGCCTATTTATTGCCTTTTGTTTTTCTAAAATGATTTTTAAAAAAACTTCAAAGAGAGTTATTATCTTTACCAAATAAATTAACCAAAGGATTAGCCCAGAAAGTAATCTGGCCACACCTTTGTCAGGGCTCTATTAAGCCTCCCCAATCTTCGCAAACACCTAACCAGTGTGGTGTAGTGGTTAAAAGCGGTGGTCTCGTAATCTGGTGAACCGGGTTTGTGTCCCCGCTCCTCCACATGCAGCTGCTGGGTGACCTTGGGCCAGTCGCACTTCTTTGAAGTCTCTCAGCCCCACTCACCTCACAGAGTGTTTGTTGTGGGGGAGGAAGGGAAAGGAGAATGTTAGCCGCTTTGAGACTCCTGAAGGGGAGTGAAAGGCGGGATATCAAATCCAAACAGTTCATGTCAAAAAGGGGATGGTGGCATTGTCAGTTACTCCCCAACAAGAAGGGTCACAGGCAGCTTATTATGTACAATTAGATCCCAAACACACCTGTTATTCACAAATATCCTTTACTTCTTAGTTTCCACAGTAACCACAATGTATTTGCCTTTAGTCAGCATCAGAAAAGGCTGTTTTCACAATTAATGAAGGTATTTCAAGGTAAATGCATACCTTAAACATTTTTATCATAAGCACTTTATAGTAAAAAAGAGATGGCTGACTTTAGTCTATGTATTGTATAGCTCACTCATGTATCGTATCTTTGACAGTATTGCAGAAGATGTAATATAGGCAGGTACAGTTTCTCAAAGTGCTGCCCTTGCCTCCCCCAACCTAATGCCCTCAAAATGTTTTGGACTATAACTCTCATCAGCCCCAATCAATATTGTTAACTGTTTTGCTCTGTTAACTTGAATCTCTCTCTTTTACCTGTGATTTCACTGCACCTCCAGATTCCAATTCTCTTCCTATCGTCCTTCCTTTTTTTTTTTTTTTTGCTGATGCAAGCAACAAAAGTCAACAGATAACAAATGAACAGAAAGTCTCTCACTCTCCCAGAAATTCACAAGCTCAGGACATTTGAGATGTAAATAGGTCATGCAACACAACTGCAACAGGTTGGAAAAACTGGTGCCAACATCATGGCATGCCCTTGAATTTAGGGAGAGAAATAATGATGCAGAACAGAGCCAGTGTGGTGTCGTGGTTAGAATGTTGGTCTAGCAGCTGGGAGACCAGAGTTCAAATCCCCAGTCAGCCATGAAGCACACTGGGTGAACTTGGGCCAGTCACTGTTGAGGTTCTTAATATTGCACATTTGGATGCAACAGGATGAATAAAAACTGACTCTTCTTGAAATAAAAATGGTCCAGTCGAACAACATGGTTCAAAACCTTTACTAGAAGAATTTGCTTCAAAACTTAGAACAAATAAAGTTACATCCAGATAGTTGCATAATATCATGTGCTTATCCCAGCACAAGGAAAACATCTTAGAAATATGAAATAGCTTCATCCAGAACTGGAATCGAAGTCCTGCCTCTCCCAAACAGCTTGCATTTTAGCTTGAAACCTCAAGCTGGAGATTAGCAGTCCTTTCTCTTTGGTGACTTTGGAACAAAGAGCTCACTCATACAAAGTGGAAGCCTACAGATTAACATATGCGCAGAGCTGTAATAAAATCCTTTCTCATGTGATTTAAGTTAAACACCTCGTGAGAAAAGCCAGCAGAGATACAGTCTTACCAACTTGTTAGGCACTCTGCAGCCCTAGTTTAGCTTCCGTTGAAGTTTCCATAACATGCTTAACAATATACATGTGGAGTTATTTTCCATTTCAATGCGTAATTAATCAATTATACTTAATGTTCATTGCCTCTCAGACTAACCTAGCAAACATGGTTGTTGTGGGGATTAAATTAGGAAGCGCAGAACCATGTATGCCATCTTGAGCTCCTTGGAGAAAAATGTGGGGTATGAAGAAGATGAATGAATCAACAAATAAATACAGTGTAAGGTGGTTGATGGTCCTGTGTAGGCTGGTTTGCAGACAATCAATGCAGGGATAGCAAATAGGCATGGAACTGTTGTCAGCCTGCTGCATGTAGGCCTTGTGTTGTGCAGGCCTAGGACTCAAGGTGTTAACATTTCCTCCCCTAAAGACACTGTATTCCAATGACTGTTTAAATTCATTTGCACTTTATTGAGTGATGGTGCTGTGATTAAAAGCTGAGGTGTACATCGGCTAATTATATTGTTGGTTTTAGTCCAATGATGACTTAAACCTGAGCTTATTAACAGTGTTTATTGGATTGCCAAGTCAAGCATTTATTAGAATAAACAGCAATTTCCCTTAATTTTCCTGAAACCTTTGGGTGGTTACAGTAATATGGTGAAAAGTAATAAAGACTTCAGAGCATTAAATAAAATATCAGAAGATTTGGTTGCTCATTAAAGCAGAACTAATCTGCTTTAAAAATAGAAGGATTTCCTATTGCTCACTGAGGATGCTTAAGAAAATAAGCTCTTGTTCCTGACAGAGGCGAAGCAGAAATCAACCTATTCAGTTGGTGGGAGCTTGCTGGTACTGCTGGGTTTTGCATGTGGATAATGATAAGCCTGAAAATCCAAATAAAATTTAGGGTGCTTTTTTGGGGAGGGGGACTGTGAGTTAGAAGAAATCAGTATTTTTATTCAGTTTCCCACTGATGATGAAAAGATCCACAGGGAACACTCCTGGGTTTGGTTTCTTTGGTTGAGAAAGCACAGGAGACTTAACACATCTTTTAAATATTTGCATTATTTACAAATATTTGCATTAAATACTCAACTAGAGCATAAGTGGAGGCACTGAGGCACACCAGATCCACAGAGAAAGATTTTCTGAATCCCCAAGGTCCCTTCAATGGTCTCTCTCTCTCACACTCACACACAATTTGAGTGTTATGTTCCTCATGTGATTAGAATCTCATGCGAGAGAGAGTGAGGCTATGCTTACTACTCTGTCCTTTCCCTCATGTTCCCATCCCCAGGCCCCCTCATCTTCCAAATGTTAGAAGGAAATGTCTGAAGTGGGCTAGCTGCTCTACAAATGTAGGCTCCCTCTCTGATATATAATTCCGGGCTACAAGGGTTCTAAAGCATGTAGTAAGCCTGTGCATGCAGAGTGGACTCCTTCACACAGAGCATCTCTAGTGCATGGAAGGTGGCAGGCAGGACTGAGTGACAGGGATGTGATGGATGGGGCTGAGCACCAGGTATATGTCTCAGCTGGACAAGTGAGTGCGGCTTGACATCCTGTGTCATGAGCCCTGTTGTGAAGCCTTGAATGCTCAGATATGATTTTTGTCTCTTCCCATTTGCCAACTCTTGCTTTTTTCACACACAACTTATATCTACCTGTATTTGAGTTGGGGGTGTCGCCTTCTCTGATGACTCTTGATGCAAATGCCCCCACTTATCAAGAAGTGACCAGGTATTCATTAGCTCCCACCTCTCTCTCTCTCTCTCTCTCTCTCTCTCTCTCTCTCTCTGTGTGTGTGTGTGTGTGTGTAATATTTCTAACCTGCCCTTCCTCACAAAGTGCTCAGGGCACTTACTAAAATACAACATTTTAGCAACACAGCAATACAAATAAATAGATCCAGGGTAGAAGATAGACAAGCTAGAGCAGCATATGGCTCATGAAAATTCACAGAAAACGAGTTACCAAATGTCTGGTTAAACAAATATATTTTAAATTGGCACTGAAAACTCATCAGAGTCAGTGCCAACAAAATATGTAAGGGGAATGTATTTCATGATGAAGGCACTATAGCGGAGAAGACCCTTTCATGGGCAGCCATACAGAAGATGTCATGGCCATGTGTCACTGCTAACATGGCCTCTCCTACTGATCTTAAACCATGAGCAGGTTGGTATGGGATGAGGCACCCCTTTAAGTATTTAGGTTCTAAGCTGCTTAGAGCTTTGTACACCATCACAAGGACTTTCATTCTTCTTTGGTAGCACACAGGCAAGCCAGTGCAGCTTCTTTAGAACTGGCGTCATATGCTCCTGATCTGCAGCTGCTCAGTGATTCACAGGTTACCTTCTGAAATATTATCAATGACAGCCCTGCACAGAGAACAGCACAGACATCTGTCATTGAGTTTAGCAGTGCACAGAGCACTGTGGCAAGGCTATCCTTGTGGAGAAAGGGTTGTAAGTGGTGAACCAGCTGAAAGCCACCTGTGCCTCCAATGATGATGATGATTCAAGGGACGCCTCCAAACTACAAACCTGCAACACCATCAATAATGGGTAGCCCAAATTATAGACCCTTGGACCAACCACCCAAAGAGCCTCTGTCTTGTCAATATTCAGCCTCAATCTCACTTAACTCCATCCAGGTTGTGGATCACCTTCAGGTTTTATTTCCATTTCCATTTATGGGGATGTCCTCTACAGAGGTGCCAGGGTTCCTGTACCTTCAACAACCACATAACAGTTGGCAGCTCAGGAGGCAAAGATTTTCCCATCACTGGCATCTATTTGCTGCAAGAAGCCTACCCTGCTGTCGGTCTGTCTCGCTCCTGTTAAAGGTGCAGGAGGGTCCCTGGCTCAACTTCGCACCTACGCGTCTATTATTAGACACATGTCAAAGGGAACTAGGGAAGGGATTAACATCCTTTTCATACCTGAGTTTGTTTAACTGGCAGGCAGCAGCATGAGCAGAGGGAACAGGAAAGTCTTTGAAAGATCAGAGATCCTATATATTTTAGATGAACCTGTATGTGTGACATTTACAATGACAGGTTTAATAGAAGCCAAATGAATTGCTCCATGGGAAGACTCTGCTTTGATATAACACAAGGAGGCTCCTTTTTTGTTGCAAGAAATTGCAAAAGGGATGGAGTGTGTCAGCTGAAAGTTGAGAAGGATTGAAATGGGACTACATCACGGTGTCTGAAAATGGATCTTTTCATTATAGGTTGCAACAATAAGGAATTTTCAAATGAAGAAACGATTCATGAATAGAAAGGAAAGCACCCGGTGTTAGATAAGAGCAAATACACACACACACACAGACACAGACACACACCCTTTTGTCACCCTTTGATTCCTCTCTCCCCTAACTGTGACAAAGAAAAGATCATGCTGGAGATATGGAGATTATTTTGGCAATGAAACAAGGTTTGCAGAGATACATATCTGACAAGAACTGGAAAACCATCCACGCAGAAATGACAATATTAATCACTGGGAAAGGGGCAAAAGGGAGGGAAATGGAAGAAAGAGCATGCACTCTTACACATGCACAGGGAATGCAAGGCAATAACTTCAAAGGGCAGCACGGTGATGTTCACAGCATCAAGTTTTGTCCAGGAAATTCATTCTTTTTAGTCCAGAACTCGAAAGTAGCCCTTCAGAATGAAGATGCAGAATGACGGCTGGCTTGAAATCCCTTTCTGTGTTTCTCTAAAGGAGTTTGGAGTTGGAGGGGTTGTTAGATTCACCACTGTCTTCTAAATCATAAACCTCAATGGGAAGAAATAGTTTTGCAAACACTCCAGAAAGAAGACTTGAGGACAAGATTATGGGAAACAGGTTGTATTGATTAAGGATAACAAATTGGAGGATCTGCAAACCAACTTCACTGAACCACATTAACCAAATCAAATACACCTGAGCTGGTGAATTGTTATAAATGAGGGGATTCTATCGCTGCCATCGCCTGGGCATGTTTACAGTCACACGTTGTGGTCATGCAGCAAAGTATGGTGAGAACCCTCTCTCCTGGAAGGGTGGGGGCAAAAAGAAGGAAGAGCGTGAGGCTTAAGAAGAAGAATAGTAATAGTAATAGTAATGGTAATGGTAGTAATAGTAATAATAGCATCAGAAGTAAACAAGAGACACTACTGGATACTGTTAGCACATCCCCTTCTAGGGATCACTAGTTAGTCATGGGCAAAAGCAGATAGGTGGAAAAACGAACATCAATTTTACCTTTGTCCCATAAGCTAGAATATATATAGTTGTGCACTGGATACTGTGGGAACTGTAGTTCTGTGAAGGTGAATAGGGATCCCTAACAAATTTCTCAGGACTTTTCTGCAGCTTTAGCTTCTCAAATCTGGTGGTGCCAGCAATGAAGCCAAGTGACTGAACCCAACACAAAACTTTTAATGCATATATGTTAGGGTTGCCATATTTCAGAAAATGAAATCTGGACACTAAGGTTGTCGAAGTTTTTTTTTTTGCAAAACCGCAAAAAGAATAGCTGTTTTTGAACTATTTGGAACTAATATTTACAAAAAGGGGTACTGCCAACATGGCTTGCCATACATCCAGATTTCCCCAGACATTTAGCCAGTTTCTGTCAGGACACTGCTTTCAACTACAGTATTCAAGATTTGTCTGGAAAATTCCAGACATGACAACATGAATATATGTAAAAGTGCTCAGCGTGATGGGGCAGTCCTGTGGAGTCATGCTCCAGACACCAGCGTTGCCGGATTGTGTGGGGATATGGCAGGATGATGACAAGGTCAGGCACATCAGTGGAGCCAATGCAGTGCTCTGCCCGTGCACTTGCGCTGCCCCAAACATGCCACCACTCTGCGTCTGCTCCAACCAGGCAAGTGGCAAATCTGGAATGTGCCTCTGCAGCACTGGCCCACTTTCTCAGCTGTTTCTGAATATATGCTCAAAGTCTTATTAGTCACTTTCTGATGTTTGATGATGGCAAAGGATAAAGGGTGGGACCTGCTCCTGTGATCCCACCCCACCTCTATATCCTATGTGCTTCCAATGAACACAGAGCCTCTCCTAAATGTCTGAAAGTGGCTACAGCGAAGGATTTTTAAATGTCACTCAGCTCTAACAGATTTGTTCCTCTGAGTTACTAGCACTACTACTACCTATTTGTGAAAAATGGGGATGCTGGTACTAACACCTTGATAAATATTAAAATGCATCTCACACCCATCCCATTCTGTGTCCCTCCCCCTTTGTCTATTGATTTTGTGACAAACTTTTAATTAAACAGCTGATCATAAAACACTCTAAAAAAAAGAGGTGACAGTAATATAAATCAGTAGAAAAAAAGGAATATATATACTGTGAATATTATATGTATCTTTGTTCCTGCTGCAGCTCTGAAAGGTACCAGCAATACTATAAAACTTGAAAGAGTTCTGGTTATAAAATCATCCACATCACCTTTTGAACTCTGCCAGGCTGGAAGCTGCTATAAACACCCTGTGGAGACAATCACATATGGAACATACTGGTACTTACATTCCTTTTCTTGGCCTTGCCAATTGCAAGAAAACTATTCCAGTAATGAAAGGTGGATTGGGAAGAGGCTTAACAATGATGAGATTCCCCAGAAGAACAATAACCTCTCTAATTCATGCGATTTTCTTTTCCACTTCTGGAGGATTTGCTAGGGAAGGAATTTAATATTTTCCCTAGATAAATGGACTAATATTTAATAAAAGCAAATCCAGGTGGCAATGTCAGAAAAAATAAGGAATTCACATGGAGTCTGATCATATTGGAACAAAGCAGCTAAAATGAAGGTTGTTAACTCAAGGATTTTTTTTTTTAAGGGTCATCAACTTCAGAAATGTTTTTTTTCTTGACATCTCATATCTGATGGCCTTGAGGCTTTCTAAGAAATCCTGTACTTTGCCCAGCATCTGACCATTCCTATCTCCTATTCTTTTTGTGTTCAGGTTTCAAAAGACAGTCCTACCAACTGCTAGATCAGAGAGAAACCATGTTGTCAGTCTGGATAGCTCAGTTGGTGAGATTGTGGTGCTGATAAGACCAAGGTTGCAGGTTCAATCCCCGTATGGGACAGCTGCATATTCCTGCCTTGCAGGGGGTTATACTAGATGATTCTCATGACCCCTTCCAACTATACAGTTCTATGATTCTATTACAATTCTATGTCCTTGGTGTACCTGTGCCACTGCCTGCTTGTGTAACAGTGAAAATGTCCCTTCTGCAGAACCGGTGGTATCTCTGGTATCACAACAAAACAGCCCAAAGAAAGAGCGAGAGAGTGTGAGGACACTGTTAATGTGCATAGCAACCAGCCATTGTGCACATGCACCAGAGCTCATGGAGAATGTGGACATAATCTTTCCATGAAGAGGGAGCTATGCACTCTGCCCCCCCCTAATCTACATAAATTTCAACAGGCTTTGGGAAATGTGTATATATTGACTGAGGTTTCTGTATTCTCCAGCTGTCATGGATAATCTCCAACAGGTCTTGGGAAATGACTGGGAAAGGTGCACAATTCCCTCTTTGGGAAAGGATTATGTCCACATTCTCCACGAGGTCTGTTGTATGTGCACAATGGCTGGTTGTTTCTCATTGCTTGGTAACAAACAGGACTGTGTGGACTGACTTGATCATCAATGGCTCATTCAGCCATGCAAGAATCAAAATGGCTGTTTGATGATGCTGTAATTACACACTGATCATGCAGATATGAACAGGCCCTTTTGGTGGCTGCTACCAGATTTTGGAACTCCCTTTCAAGAGAAGCTAGATTGGCTCCCTCCTTGTCCTTCCACCAGCAGATGAAAACTGTTTTATTCTGATAGACTTTTGGGAACTGACTGTTTTTTAAGGAAAGCGCTTTCACTATCTGTATTTTAATAGATTTATTTATATATTGTTTTAATTCTGTTATAGTTTAATCACTTTTAAACTATTTTCTTTTATATGTTTTTACCTTTCTGTATTTTATCTGTGCTGTTTTAATTTGTGTATGCTGCTTTGAGTCCTGTCTGAAAAAAAGACAGGTTGTTGTTGCTGTTGTTAATAATAATAATGTATCCGATAACCCTGCATGGTTGTTTGCCTCGGCCTTTGAACAGAGACATTCGCGGACTAGTTACATCTGTCTTAGCAGGGCAAGGCCCAGCATTGCCTTCACTTTCTATCTTTTAAACAAAAATGAAATCTAGATCAGATCAATAAATCATCTTCTCTGCTTTCAACCCTCTGTATGACAACTTATCATGTTTCTAAGTGTGAACTTGACCAGTTCTTTGTCATTTGTCTTGTGTGTCCTGTTGTAGTTTGGCTCAAGGGTGAATATTTGCTGATGATGGATGTGACTATTCCTGACTGTATTTGCAGAGATGTTATTAACCTATATTCTTCTTAATATTTCATAATAAATACATTATTCATATATTGTTGCAATAGACTTGCCAGCTAGATGGCCTGTGAGAGGCTGTTAGTGGGGAGTTCAGCTTAAAGACGACTGCTCACGTACAACTCAAGTCTATATAAGTTTACTCAGAAGTTAGTCTCACAAAGGTCACATCAGCACCACACATTTGAAGCACTCACACACCACAGTAACCGCCATGGCTTCTCCCAGAGAAAACTGGGGATTGTAGTTTGTTAAGGGTACTCGGAATTATAGCTCTGTGACAGGTCTCCGAATTAACAAATGACAGTTCCTAAGATTCTGTGCATAGCTGCCAACTTTCCCCTTTTCTTGCGAGGAATCCTATTCAGAATAAGGTCAATTCTGTGTCCAGGGCAGCTGTTTACCAGCTCTATCTGGTACGTAGGCTGAGACCCTACCTGCCCGCAGACTGTCTCGCCAGAGTGGTGCATGCTCTGGTTATCTCTTGCTTGGACTACTGCAATGTGCTCTATGTGGGGCTACTTTTGAAGGTGACCCGGAAACTACAACTAATCCAGAATGCGGCAGCTAGACTGGTGACTGGGAGCGGCCGCCGAGATCATATAACACCAGTCTTGAAAGACCTACACTGGCTCCCAGTACATTTCTGAGCAGAATTCAAAGTGTTGGTGCTGACCTTTAAAGCCCTAAACGGCTTTGGTCCAGTATACCTGAAGGAGCGTCTCCACCCCCATTGTTCTGCCCGGACACTGAGATCCAGTGCCGAGGGCCTTCTGGCGGTTCCTTCGCTGTGAGAAGTCAAGTTACAGGGAACCAGGCAGAGGGCCTTCTCTGTAGTGGCACCCGCCCTGTGGAACGCCCTCCCATCAGATGTCAAAGAGACAAACAACTACCAGACTTTTAGAAGACATCTGAAGGCAGCCTTGTTTAGGGAAGCTTTTAATGTTTAATAGGTTTTGTATTTTAATATTCTGTTGGAAGCCGCTCAGAGTGGCTGGGGAAACCCAGCCAGATGGGTGGGGTATAAATAATAATAGATGATGATGATGATGATGATGATGATGATTGTGGAATTTCCCTTAAAAAAAAGGAAAACATTGACAGCTATGATTCTGTGACTGCTAAGGTGCTATAAAATATCTGGTGCAAATGTGACCTAAGTTTAACATATATCCTAGCAAGCTTGAGCTGAATATCACCTCCCTAAGTCCCCTCCCCCATGTATTTAATCGTGATTCTGGCATAAATATTCATGCAATTTTGTTTTTCTATTGTGTGGTGCTAGAAGATAAGAAGGGTCAGCTGGTTGCTTCGGCAACAGAGGGATTCTCCCTTTTTCATTATCCTGTGCTACTGGAAGATAGAGAAATGGATGGGCTTCATAGGGATGTTCCCCCTCTCACTCAAATATTGTTGCAAGATGGGGGGCAGCACTGGCCCTCTTATTAGGCAGAGTGAGGAGGCTACTATGAAAGGATAGCAGATTGTTAGCTCCCATCCAGGATGCTAGCAGCTGGTGGGATGTTCGGTCCCAGGTGCCAGAATAACTTGGCTAGCCTTGGGTACTATGTATGGGGAAGCATCATTTGTTTTGTTTTTCTTCAACAGCAGTCTTGGGCTGGGGTGGCCCTGTTTACAGCACTGCAAAAGGCTCTGTTTCAGCTCAGACCTCTTTTCCTTGTAATTTTGCTAAGGACAACAACCATGGAAGCCGGATTCGATTTGTGACTTCCATCACTGCATCCTGTGATGGAACAATGCACTTTGTTAAAGAAGTACTTCCTTTTGTTTGGCCAGACTCTCCCACCATTTAGCTTCACTGGATGACCCCAGGGTCTATTAATAATAAGAGAGGGAGCAAAACATTTCCCTCCACATCATGCATAGTCTGAACATGAGTCTGATTATTAGCAGGTGCTAAAAATGCTGCTCATATATACTTATGAGTCAATCAGTTTTATTGCAGTGGTTTTCCTGAAAAAAACCCCCAAACCCTCTTGAGAATTGAAGTTAACTGATGGAGCTGAGTACCACCAGCAGAACTCTTTCTCATAAATCTACGCTTCTCAGCGCTCTTGAGAGAAACCATAACTGTGCTCAGTGGGCACCTTTCCTTTGCAGAGTTTATTAATATTCATATTTCTAGGACGCTTTTCAGCTGGTGGGCTTTCAAAGCAACTAACAAAGTTAAAGGCAATAAAGCATGATGAAGCAGCAAGCACAATGCAGCAGGAAACCATTCTGTAAAATACAAGAAGTGTGACAGAAAGACCAACAGGACAGTAGTCTTTTTTCAGCATGCCAGAAAGCCTAAAGTATTGGAACCACAGGAAGGGGGAATTTCTTCATCTATGGGTGTTTGAGGTTCACAGCAGAAGCAAGTGGTATATGGTGAAGTGACATCATGGCAGGCAAGGGCCCATCAAGGTAGGGTGAATCCAACCAGAAATTTCCTTATTTGGAGAGCAGAGGAAAAATGGGGCTTTGCTTTCCTGTTGGCTGAAGCACTTTCCTGCTAAGGAAGCTTTAGGAAGATGTCTCACTAGGCTGCATTATGGTTGAGTCCACCTTCACAGAGGAGTCAGCTAGAAAGCCAGAGTGATTTTGCAGACTTTGCTCACATTCACACCCTACATTTAAAACATATTCAATTCACATTTAAAACACATTGCTTTCCCCCAAAGAATACTGGCAACTGTAGTTTCCCCTCACAGAGCTACCATTCCAGCACCATCAGCAAATTACAGTTCCCGGGATTTGTGAGGCTGGGAAATGGGGTACTGCCACCCCACTGAAACCTGGAAACTCTAGTAGCTGCAATTCATAATACCCTTATCAAACAATAGTTCCCAGAATTCTTTGGGAAGGATGTCCTTTAAATATGCTTTAAAGGAACGGTGTGTACGCAGCCTAAGTGTCCACAGGATTGCAACCTTCATAAGTAATTTCTGCCAGCTGTGAAAGTGTGCGAATTTCAAAAAATGCCCTCACAGGCACCACAGAAATGATCACTGATAACTCCCAGTACGAATTAATCCCACCATAGCCAGTCAAAAGCAGAGAAGGCCTTAAGATATGCAGGGAAGATGAGACTTTTAAACTCCCCGGCAGTAGTAATTGTTAATCTGTGTGATATGTGAAGAATCGAGATAAAAATGATTTGAGGTTTGAAGCTCTGCAGGTGGACAATTAATGAGCTGCTAATTGGCTGAGAAAAGAGACCAGCAGTGAGGTTCTTATCCTAACCAGGAAGATTTTCGAACAAAGATATAAAGCTAAGGTGGAGTTTCATTATTATCGGGGGCTGTAATCTAGCCAGCGCGCTGCTGAGCTTTTTCCCTTTCTTTCTACAGTCGGGAGCTGAAGCGCAATCATAGCCTCGCTTCATGATGTCTTTTGTCAAGATGCTGGTCTTTTTTTATTCCCCTGAATGTCCAGGCTTCACTCTTCCAACAGGTCTCTTACTTGCTACACAGGCAGTAATTGATTATGTTGGAGGCTGGCAGGAGCTCTTGGATGCCACTCCACTGCTCATTAATTCTGTAATGCAGACAAACGGATGCAGTCTTTTCTGTCCAAGACCACTCCTTCCTTTCCCCCAAGGGGCAAGCAGTGTATGCTGCAATGTGGCTTGCAGAGTCTTTTCGACCTTGGATTTAGAGACAGTCAACCAGAATGTATTACAGTGCAGGCACAACATGGATATCTTGATGTCCAAAGCTAGAGCATCTTACAATCTAAAGAGTGGAGCTGAGAGGTCACCCTGCTTTTGGTGATTAATTTCTGTAGCGATAGCACTCCCAGCATGGCCCAGTGCAAAATATACTGTACCAATGACTGTTCTAAAGCCATTTATTTGTAATATCTTTGCCTAAAATGCTAAGAAAAAATGGGAAAGTAATGTCAAAATGATGCCTTTTCTGGAAACTATCATGATTAAGGTTGTCAGGCAGCGACCCAGAAATGAAATCTGTAATAACTTTATAGTAGGAAAAGGATAAGCAATTACATCTTCTCTGGCTCCACTTCCTCTTTGTCGGATTTCAAGCCACCAGAGCCAGTCCCAGCTCTTAGTCCAGAGGAATTTGGCCACCCTCCAGGTGCCCGGCTTGAATCCTTATTGACCTCCCCTGCCAGCGACTCCCGGCAGGATCAAGGGAGGTCTCCCTCGGCGATTCTTCCCAACGTGAAAGAAGAACACACCATTCCTCCCCCTCCTCTCCCAGGGAGGGGGAAAGAGACAGACAGAAATATATTTACATGTCTTTATTCCTGTCTTTCACCAGTACAGAGAAAACATGTCTGTACACTCTGATTCCAACTGCAGAGAGAGAATAAACTCCTCCTATGTACTTCCAGTACAGGGTCATGTGTCACTCTGAGCTAACATCCGGTGCTCAGAGCTCTGAACAGACTGTCCCTGGTTCCCACGGTACAATCCAATAACATCAGTTTCCTGTTTACCATTCCAGCCACCTGGGGCTGGCTTCTGCATTGCTCCTTTTTCGTAACACTTTCCTCTTGTTGGGGCAAATAGCAATTCTTGTTTTGCATCGCAGAGGGTGAGAGTTAGGCATGGTCAAATCTGTCAGTTTCAGTTTGCTAAATTTCTCATTTTCCTCATCTTGATCTTAGTTCATTACATTTTTGCATCAGTTTGCAAGCATTCTTTTTTAAAAAAAAAGTCCCCATGAAAATACGTCAGCATTTTAAACCACATTTCTTCCAACATATACATTCTTGTACGCAATTCTGCCATATATATGCACACACATACAAACAATTTACCTGCATATAGCGAATGCAGGGAATTAATGTTATTTTCATTAATATAAATATTTTATGGGCATTTCCCCATAATATTACACTTCTTTTTTATTTTAGATCTGCATTACAAAGTTCAGAGCAGTGCCAGTTTCAAAGGATAACTGCATTTTGGCTTCTGTGTTGTTTTGGAATTTGTGAGTTGGTTTGGTTTGTATTAAACAAAAATGAATCCCAAATAAAGCAGGAAGGAAGGATGTTGTAAGCATGATCTCTGATTTGTGAAATACCAACGTGGATAGATAGTGGTTTCTAAGAGGGTTCAGCTCCTGGCTTAACTTCAGTTTGCATCTGTAAAAGGATTACTTTTACAATAATGAACCTGCTCATTATTGAGATTGTCAATGGAGACCCTGCTTGAGGTGCCTCATCACAGACAATAGAGCCCTTTCAGCAATACTCCCTAGCTTTGGAATACCATACTGAAGATTACATGCCTGGCATCTTTACCAAGTTTTAGAGGCCAAATCAAGACTTTTTATTTATCCATCTGCAAGGGACTGCTAATGTAGTTAAATAGCAGGGTCAAGGAAACCATAAAAGTGAAGGACAGTTCTAAAAGCAATGGAAGTCTTGACAAAATGAGGAAAACAAATTGGAACACAAACTCTAGCAAATCAATTGTAAATTGATGAGGAACCCAATAACGGCACATCCATCCCATGATATAACAGAGCTCATAACTCAGATGACAGGGTGTGTGACATGGGACTTTTTCTCTGTGGCCTCATGTTATGCACACTTGGAATACACAAGCAGGAACTTAGGTAATGGGAACTATGGGTTGTGACCTAATTTATTTCACTTGTATTCAGTAAGGAAAGCTGAAAGCTTGGAAACTACCAAACTTGTTAATATTATAATTGCAACTGGATTTTTTTTTTCATCACTACTAAAGAATTTATGAAACAGAAAATTTCATAAATGGAGAAATAAACCATTGGGAAATTTTCTGCCCCACATCACTGAGGACAACGAACAGCCTGGCCTTGAAACACATATGCAAAGAGCTGGTTGATAACCCCTCTCTTCCCAGAACTCTTCCAGGTACTCAGGATACCAGACATGAACACTGCACTCTGGTCAGTGACTGAAATAAATCGATTCATTCATTCAGACATGAAGACACAATATCCACTCCACTCCTGAGGATGAAAGGACAAAATACCCCAGACAGGTGAGCAAATGGGATGGGAGGGTATCATGGCTCAGTTTTCTCCTGTGTGTCATCTAAGCTGGCAATATTGCCAACATTGCATTGGCTAACTGAAGCTTCACTGTCCTGTTGCCCTCCTGATGTTTTGGATTACAACTTCCATCAACCCCAACAAGGACTTCTGGAAGGCACCAGGCTTTTGAAGGAGGGGTTGAACTATCCCTCAGCAGCTAGGATTCACACAGGGTAAGTACAATGTGCATAAAATGGCAGGGGTTGATATCCATCCCTGAATATGTGAGGCACCTCAACAAACTTCCCCAGGTGCTTGCCATACCTAGAGCAGCTCAATCTAGTGAATTAGTGGGTCTGCCACCACATTCCTGCTGCTCTCTCTATGTTCTCCTTATGCTCTTTACATATCAGAAATAGGCTTACTGTTCTGGTGCCTTTGATTTCAGTTATCTTGATTTTTATTTGCCTGTAGCCATTTATTGTTTTCCTTTTAGGAAGGTTGGTTTTCTAAGTCTCTTAGTTTATATGGTTGCATGAAAGATAACATCAAATCTGAAGAAGTGTTGTAAATGGAAGGGGTGGAGAAGATGTCAAGGCTAAAACTTAAATGGTGAAAATGACAGAGCTGCCAGTCAGATATCCTAGCATTCAGGGAGGCTTGAATAATACCATCTAACCTGCAGTTATATAGTCTCACATCTTATCCCGATAGGTTTCAGTTTCCATTGTTGAGCTTTAGTCATTTCAATGTTCATAAACAACACACCTTGTTTCTCAGAAAAATAAATCACTTCTATTTATTTGGACTTTGGTCAGTTTTCTACAGCCTAGTGCCCTCCAGATGTTTTGAGGCCTAGCCAGCATGGCAGTAGTTCCACTATTCCACTAGTAGTTCCAGTAATTCCACAGGCCTAGCCAGCATAGCAGTAGTTAATGATGATGGGAATTGCAGTTCAAAACATCTCAAGTGCACCAGATTGGGGAATGCTGACCCAGGTAGTTGGGTGTAACAAAAATAAAGGAAGCATTGCTGTTTAAGGCCCATGCACTTTGATATCCACACATGTATGTACATGTGAATCGTATTACAAAAAGAACAACCATGATCCACACATAGGAAACAGAATGCTTACAAGTTTCATATTCCTTCCCAAATAATAATCTCTCTCTCCCATGCCCTTGTTTGGTGACAGACACATGGTTTTTCTTATGTGATATGCACTCTTCTTCTTTTTTTTTTTAATAAATTTTTATTAATTTTCCAACACATATTAAAAGACAATACAAAACAATACAAAAACAAACAAACATATAAACACGTATAATTTCTTAACCTTCTTTTCTTTAAGCCTTCTTTCAACGACTTCCCCATACCTCCTTTTTCTGCATCCCTGTTTTAAATCTTTCCAGCAACCCCTAATTTTAATTACTTATGGCACTTCCTTTAAATCCTTTTTCTCATGTCCAATTGTTTATCGCTGCAATTCTATTTTGCATTACTCAAAACATTTTAACACTCATTAATTTTACAACAGTTCTTAAGATAAACTTTAAATTTCTTCCAATCTTCTTCCACCGTCTCTTTCCCTTGGTCACGGATTCTGCCGGTCATCTCAGCCAGTCCCATGTAGTCAATCACCTTCGTCTGCCATTCTTCCAGTGTGGGTAGTTCTTGTGTCTTCCAGTACTTTGCTAAAAGTACTCTTGCTGCTGTAGTCGCATACATAAAAAACATCCTATTTTTCTTTGACACCAATTGGCCTACCATGCCCAGGAGAAAGGCCTCTGGTTTCTTCACAAAAGTGCATTTAAGCACCTTTTTCATTTCATTATAAATCCTTTCCCAGAAAGCCTTAATCTTTGGGCATGTCCACCAAAGGTGATAAAAAGTACCTTCAGTTTCATTACATTTCCAGCATTTGTTATTGGGCAGATGATAAATTTTTGCAAGCTTGACTGGGGTCATGTACCACCTATAAATCATTTTCATAATATTCTCTCTTAAGGCATTACATGCCGTAAACTTTATACCGGTGGTCCATAACTGTTCCCAGTCAGCAAACATAATGTCATGTCCAATGTCCTGTGCCCATTTAATCATAGCTGATTTAACCATCTCATCCTGTGTGTTCCATTTCAACAGCAAGTTATACATTCTTGACAAATTCTTAGTACTGGGTTCCAAAAGCTCTGTTTCTAATTTCGACCTCTCCACCTGAAAGCCAATTTTCCTGTCCTGTTTAAAAACTTCATTTATCTGGTAATAATGAAGCCAGTCTCTTACTTTAGACTTCAATTTCTCATAACTCTGCAATTTAACTTTTCCCTCCTCATACTCTATAATTTCCCAATTATATTAGAAAATATTGGGAAGTGATATGCACTCTTCTAGGGCTGATGCCAGGTTTGGGTGAGTGTGTGTGTGTGTGACGACCAAGCACTGCATTTATGGAGCTCTCCAATGCCACCTTGTCTCCCCCCCCCGCCATGAGTTTAATAGGGGTGAGGAGATGGCAATGGGGTTGGCTGGCTGTAGGAAGCCTGGTGCTTTGCAGCTCTTGGGGAAACAAATGCAAGTGCAGCCACTACTATATTTCCCTAGCCTCTTTGAAGTGTTGGAGCCTAAAATAGTTTTGTTTTTTTTTAAAGGAGGAGCATCAACCATACTGAGCCTGCTGGGTTTTCGTGGGGAAGAGAAAAAAGAAAACTGCTAAGACACACTGGTGGAGGAATGGGGTGGGGGTGGGGGTAGCACACCACACCCTGCACCATTGGGGAGGGGAGTGCCATCACAGCCACCCCTGGACACATGCTGTCTACCCCCCACCACGCTGGGCGCCACACCCCAGGATGCACGCCACGCCCCCGTGGGTGGTGCACCATGCCCCTGGGATGCGCGCCAGCCACGTACCCGCCTCTCTTTACCCCCGGTGCTGGAGCATGTGGCTTTGCCACTGCTAAGACACAGAGCTTTAAAACACAACCTATGCCTGGAAAGAACCAGCTAAAAGGTAAGTGTAGATAAGCCCTTAGCCTCAAAATAAACCTTCTACAACATTGTTTGGAGAAGGGGATATCTGGTTCGCTTGAAGCCACTTTGGGGGGTCTTCTCTATAAGCTATGTGGAACTCATAAGTTTCTAAAGTAATCAATTATAGCTCTGACTCCACTCATTGGCTGAAAACACTGCAGGCTAAGAGAAGCCTAGCTCATTTCTCAGAAAGCAATTGTTTCAAAGGGTGCCTGCATTCTAGGAGAGCTACTTTTTTATATTAAAGCTCAGAGTCTGAGTCCCCTGCTAGCTCTGGGTCCAGTGCAACAGTATCTTTATATTATCTTTTGGCTGTCCTGGGAAGGAGTGGCAGATGTAGGACTGTGAACTGACCAGGAAGGGAGAAAACATTGCTGATTTTAAGGGTATGTGTCTGATGTCTAGGGGAAGAGGTGCCAACTTTGAATCAAGTAGCAAAAGGGCATTTGCTTTCGTTCACTGTGTTGCAAAGGGGAGAGTGGCAGATACCGTCTTGGCCAAAGTCAGTGTCGCATGACATCAAATCACTGCTCCATTTCCCCCCTCCCTCTTGAGTGCTCCCTAGTGAATAATAGTGTGTCAAGCAAGGCAGCCTGTATACTTAAAAAAATCTTGTATAGACTACAAACCCCAGCTACTTTGGTGCAGTTCAGCTGGGAACTGTCAGAATATTTTCCTTTTTATTTAGTTGATTTGCCATTTAAAAGCTGCAACGCTTTTCAGAGAAAGCGATTTGCTTAAGAGCATCCATGTTCAAACTTCCCTTCCTCATTTCACTTTTTAGCTTTTTAAAAAATGTGATATGTTTATTGCCAAAAGTTATATCAAGGACAGTAAAAACCTTTCAGCTTTAAAAACTAATTGCCCCAAAATCAAAGGCATGAAAAAGCTGGCTGTCTCCCATAAATGTGCTGTGGGTCATGTAAATCATGCTATAAGTTGGAATTAGATATGGCATCTTGCACAATGTATAAATTTGCAGCCGCAGAAATTTATTTTTTCTCCAAAAAAGGAAAGCAAACTCCTCCCCTGCTTCCTATACCCCCACAACAAGGTTCTGTTCCTCCCCCCCTCCCAATCTAATCTCTCTTACTTCCATCCATAATATATTTGGAAAGCATCAGTCAAGTCAATGTGTCTGGGAGATAGATTGCCGTGGGAAATGGCCTCCATGTTTTGGGATGAGAAATATTGGTCAGAAATACCTTAATGGGAGAGGCGATGGAGCTAATTCTCTACCTCCTGTTTTGGGATTGGTACTAGTAGCAAATTGGCAGCTGGCAGCCCTAGAAAATTATTTCCTACTTCTTTCCCTCTCAATCCTGCAGTTAGGACAATATTTTATGAAACACACTTTCCCCCACTGCCAAATTTCATGCTGCGGAAATATGGATAGCCTCTAAGTTGGGTTTATATCTTGGTGAAAGCATTCTTTCTCTCATTCCTTCTCTTCCCAAAATCAATTTGAAACCTCAATTAGTAATTGATGCTTATACTCTGCAGAAAACTGGTAGTATTTAGAACAAATACTGAACTTTCAGAACAGTCCAGAAAGTGGGGTGATAACGCAAACTACTTCAGATCTAATTTAAAGGAAAAAGCAACCTAAATTGCACTTTCTGAAGCAACACATGATTTTTATGAGGACTTCTTTTTTAAAAAAATGCAAACGTATGTGGAAATGTGCAAAACTAAAGAGTGGAAAGAGGAGAAACAGGGAGAAATCAAAACAGAATGATGAGCTTGTAATTGGTTGATTGCCTTTAATACAAATGGCGGATTCCTTTTTTTAGGATTGAAAAACATTTTCTTGGCTTATTTTAGCCTAGTGTTTTTCAAACAGGATTCCTGAACATGGCCCAAGGGTTCTTCCATCTTGGGAATTTTGATTTCCCTTCTTGTGCTGAGAAGGCCCAGGCCACTTCCAATTTTTATTGCCCTAGCCATTGGCAGCTGGCAGTCACTGAACCTGGTAGGCATGGTCAGTGAGACCACAGACAAGTTGTTCTGGTTTCCTCCCTCCTTGCAAAGATACTGCAGTTTCACAAATAATTATCACCTAACTAAACTGAAAAGTGCCTCACTGTTGCTGTCACAGTAGTGCCTCCACTGGGAGAAAAGTTGTATGCCCCTCCCTACCTGCTCTGGTTTTCTCCCTATCCTCTTCCTTTGCGAAGGAATAGCAGACAATTATACACTGCAAATTTATTGATGTTTAGCACTTAATTGTCTTACCTTAGTCATTGCTGTCACAATGTCTATAGTAGGTTCATGTCACAATCATCATCATCATTTTTTATTTGTATACCGTCTTTCTATCTTACAATACCCAAGGCGGTTTACAAGCTGAAGAAACAAAAAATGCACAACTTATAACAATCTAATGCAATACAAAAATGTGATAATAAAACAAAACTTTAAAGTAAGCAACCTACATCAAAAAGTAACATTCAACAATTATTAGAATAGTACAAAATAACAATATCAACATATAAAAGTTAAACAGAAATCCACTCAACAGTTACAATAAATAATTTCTAAACTATAATCAATAAAACAATGGCAAGCCACAGTACATAAAAAAATACAATACAAATTGAGAAGCAGAGACCAGAGGGTGGGACAAGGCAGGTGGAAGGAGGCCTTGTCTGACGAAGTCTCTTCTCTTACAAGAAAGCCGCCTCTGAAGTCCATGGGGATTAAGACCTGAGCTGGTTTGTTTTAAAGGTGCCACACAGGGCTGCTAAAAAGGACCTCTCTTTGCTTCATTTTCTGCATTGTCTTGAACATTTTGAACTACTACAGTCTCAAAAAAGACCGACGTTCAATTTTAGATGTGTTGGTTTTATGATAAATTGGGGATCTTCATAAGAATCCAAACTTGGTCATTTTGGCAAAGATTACTTTGTGGTTATCTAGCTATCTATCTGAAATTGGTGATGTAAAAACTAACCTGTCTTTTCTCTTGCATTGGAATAAGTCTTGTGTCATTTTCTACTTCACTTTCAAGTTGTTCTTTGGCCTCCTTTTCTCTCTCTCTATTTCTCCTCTGCTTGTCCCATTTCCTCTGCTCATATGAACCTTTCTTCCCAGCTCTCACACTGCAAAAAACACCTTGTGATCCCTGCTGGAGCAAAGTCAGCTGTAAACAAAGGAAGCAAATTGGTACAATGTTGTATAAGCAAGATTTCCAAATTACCATGGCATCCACTTGGGTTTACGCTCTCCTCCTGCTGACAGCATGAGTGGGCAGAGGCCAGTGCTGGAGCAAAAATGTGTTTGTGTTGAATCACCACCATCCTGAAGAGCTTAATTTATAGAATCAATAAAGGCTGCAGGCAATGGTATATGGGAATTGTTGTGGTCTTGGGTTATCTGCACTGAGCTGAGGATTCTTAAGGTAACTATATTTGAAACAGGGTTGGGAACTAGTGCCCCAAATTCCAGCAACTGAGACAGGCTCATGTCCTACTGCGTGATCTAACTCCAAACTGATCTGGAAGCTGCCTGCTAAATCATACAGTCTCTTCTCATGCAGAATGTACTGGAAGAGACCATCTAGCATGTGATGGGAGGGTTGTTGCTCTTGTTTAGTCATTTAGTCGTGTCCGACATTCGTGACCCCCATGGACCAGAGCACGCCAGGCACTCCTGTCTTCCACTGCCTCCTGCAGCTTGGTCAAACCCATGTCGGTATCTTCAAGAACACTATCCAACCATCTCGTCCTCTGTCGTCCCCTTCTCCTTATGCCCTCCATCTTTCCCAACATCAGGGTCTTTTCCAGGGAGTCTTCTCTTCTCGTGAGGTGGCCAAAGTATTGGAGCCTCAGCTTCAGGATCTGTCCTTCCAGTGAGCACTCGGGACTGATTTCCTTAAGAATGGATAGGTTTGATCTTCTTGCAGTCCACGGGACTCTCAAGAGTCTCCTCCAGCACCAAAATTCAAAAGCATCAATTCCTCGGCGGTCAGCCTTCTTTATGGTCCAGCCTTCTTTATGGTTTCAGCTCTCACCAACTCTCACTGGGACGGTACCATTGACATTTGCTGTTTCTATACTGGATAGCTCTGCTAGAACATTTTGAGGGAGGAGCAATGGTCTTTTAAACTACATTCAACAACATCAAGGGTCAGTTATGGAGCATCTGTTTTGAATATAAAAAGTCTCAGATTTAGTCTCAGCCATCTCCACCAAGAACACAGGTGATGGAATGAGGAAACCCATGGCCAGTTATTCTCTGTTGGTGTACTGAGAAGACATGCTAAGAGAAAAGCAAAAAGCTAGCAAACCTCAGCACTTTTCTCCATGTGAACTGAAACGGGGGGGGGGGGTGTTGTTGTGGGTTTTTGTGCATATGTGTGACTTTTGAGTGATGCCGTGCTAAAAATCACTGGATCCACATGACAAGCTGCTTCACATGGATAGCAGAACTTGCCATGTGCAGAAGCCTCCAAGGGCTTCTCTGATGAATCACGTCTTAGTAATGTGATGAGAAAGCAAGCCAAAGAACATTTAATATCACACACACACACACACACACACACACACACACACAGTGTTGCAGTAATGTTAGAGAAAATTTTTCTTCCTTTTAATTAGCCCACAGAACGCATTGCTTTCGGATATTAACAAGGCAACATTTAACAAATGCTCAGACATTTCCATTAGTACCTTGATAATCTGCACTTAGCTAATTCGCACACAAAAATACCCCCCATGGACTTGGCTAAGATTTAATGCCAGAAAGCTTGTAGTGCAGTCTTGTATTACAAAAATTTCATCACTTACACTAATATACTCCAGAGCATGTATTAGTGTACCGTGAAGTATTATGAATAATTAAAAATAAACTAGACTTGTCAAAGAAACGAACAAAGTACATTTTATGCTGCATAAGCTCAGCTTTTTACTGTGCCCTCCCCCCGCCTCACTTTTTAAATTTGCGATTCCTTTTTGGTTCACAAAGTCCAGCAATTTGCAATGGTTTTCAAAGGCATTAAAATGGTTTAGTGATGCTCTGCTGTGTAATTAAGAACATTTGTAGTTAGACTCATTTACCCGGGGGGGGGGGGAGCTAAAAAGGGATGGGAAGGAACATGTTCCTTAGCATTTTTTTGGGGGGGGAAGCTGACTTCTATAGGTCAGAAGTACAGCTTAGTAGCTATGAATGCTGTTGTGCGGAATGCTGAGTATATAGGTGCTATAATTGATTCACTTGCTTTAGCCTGTTTCATTAATACACAGCCCAGAAAGTTTTGCTGCCTGAAGCAAAGGACAAAATGGTACCCCCTCCCACTCTACATATAGAAGACAATTGTACTAGCAATTGAATTTCACTTCAGCACTGATAATGGAACAGTGTCATCCACCACAGCTGAATGCAACAGACTAGCTTATGGGGCTCATGGCAGATAAGGATGGGGAAGAAATTCAATTTAGTTCACAGGGAAAGGCAAACCCAAATAATTTGCACTTTCTGTGACAGTCCATGAACCAAAACACAGCCATCCTTCAAAATGTGCATTCCCCCATATTTTGCAGTATGGTTTTCCAGCCAAGTAATGTGTACAAGTATACACATACCAGGGTGAAGTGTGCCGATGAATGCATATATTATTGAAAATGGGATACAAAAATGCACAGTAGTATATTTTTAAAAATTGATTTATTTACTGCCCTTTATCAAAATATCCCAGTGCGGTGCACAACTTTAAAGGGACTTTTTTCTGCAAAAATATGTATATTAAGCAAAATTGCATACACAGATTTGGAGAAATTCATATTAAAATGCTGGTGAATTTTAGTGGGAAGTTTTTTTTTTAAGAAATGAAGTGGAAATGTGGAGATCTGAATTTAAGACTGAAATTATGAGAAACAGATAGAAAACAATATTAACATAGTCACCTATTCCTATGGGCAGACCACATAGCAGACACAGTTCTGTCTTCTAACCATTCTCCACCTCCTAGCATCTGCCACCTGAGGTGATTGATGTTACATACTGCGCCTAATGGTAGGGATGGCCTTATGTGGCTTTCCCCTTATTACCTGCACTCTTTGAGATTTTTGCATGGTTTTGGAAGTGTCTGTTACCCAAGCTTTACAGTAAGACCGCACTCTTGGAGCTATTGCTTTTCAGCTTGTGATCCACTGCACTATACTCAGTTCTTTGTTGATCAGGGGACCATCCAAGTCTCCAGAATTACATGTGGCCATCAAAATTCCTGAGATGTGATGAAGGAATCTAACCCTTGTCCTTCTTATTTCTCTCTCTGCACTGTTTCAATGTATTCTGGGAAGCAGTTGGCATCCAAAGCTATAATCAGAACTGGCAATGTTGAAGCAGTGCTTAGCTCCACACTAGTACATCTATTTCTATCCAGCTCATAGTAAGATAAGTCTCACTTCTTCATGCAGGGCCAGGTTTATATAGAGCTCAAACTCTTGGCTTCCAGTGGGCCATTCCTCAGACAGGCTCCTTCTGTCTGAAAAGGCCATGGCTGCTGGCAGCTTTATTTCATGTGCCATGACCGCTAGTTGTAAAAAGGAAGAAAGGAAGAAAAATCAGTCCAGAAGGACTGTTGGTATCATCTTTCATTAAGATAAAGGACTTGCACAGACTGGATTATAGGAAAGATCTTTTATCTTGTTTTCTAGCTATGCTCTTCCAAGTTGGCCTTCAGCAAAGCACGGGAGAAAAGCAGATATGAAGAAATACTCCTGCTTCTCAAGGGATATTTAAGTGTTGCCTACAAATGCTTGCAAAGCCCTTTCCCTCCCCTTATAATTCCATCCATCCATCCTCCTATTCAAGCAAAATCAAGCAAGCAAACAAACAAACAAACAAGCAAACACGAAACCTGTACCCCTGAAGGTGGGAGGTGAATAGTGTTAGGATATTTCCGTTCCACCTTAAAAGGGAGCAGGATGTTTGTGTCACAGCCTGCGTATTTCCTGTTTCACAGGATGTTTCTGTTGTGTCTTTGCTTTCGTTTCTCTTGTTGCCTGAGCAGACCGAAGCAGGCAGTCATGTGTTTTCTTTGTTCTGATCAACGCTGAATAAAACTTGTAAATAATGCTCTCCTGCGTGCAACTTCTGCTGTGAATTATCTGCTGATAGAGTGTGCATGAGCTCTGGAATGTGGCAAGCTATTTCTAGAAACTCATGTCACTAATTGCTGATACTGCGTGACTACGGGAGATCGATGGATCGTCCGGCAGCCGGCTTGGGGGCCATGATGGACTTTGTCTCCCTGGCAGTATCCCAACAAATAGATGGCAGGATGACTCTCCTACTGGCTCCCTCATTATGCCTGCCTGGCTCTGGAACTTGAATGAAGGAGAAGGGATATAGCTCAACAGTAGAGCATGCAGAACGTTCCAGGTTCAATCCCTGGCATCTCCAGGTAGGGTTGGCGAGATTTCTGTCTGAAACCCTGGGGAGCCACTGCCAGCAATGTAGACAATATTGAGCCACACAGACCATTTGTCTGAGTCAGTTTGGGGTTAGTGATTGGGTTAGGTTTCCTCATAAAAGCTCAAGAATTTTGGATGTTTCCTAAAACTCAACAACTTTGTGGGTGTCAGGGATTTTACTTTTTGAAATATGGCAACCTTAGGAAAGGCTAGCAAGAGGTGAAAGGTAGGCCTCGTTTTGAGTCTGAGTTGGACGTGACTGAGGAAGAGCAAGAGGTCATTCTGTGACAAATCTTGGGTTTACTTGGAGCTAAGTGGGCAATGCTGGAAACATATTTTTGTGGGTGCAAATTGTTAGGAGAGCTTGTTGGTTTTCATTGCAGTTGAGCATTCATTTAAAAACAGCATATTTGTCCCATTAACGTATTCAGCACAATGCCATTATACCATTTCCCCCAGAGAATACAGGAAATAGGAAGAACCAGCATGCAGAGACACTGATGCTGATACTAGATGAAAAGCCAGGAAGAATTCTTTAAGAGAGAAGAGAAAAGATGCTGCTTCTTGTCTGTATACTCCAGGGAAATTGAGAAGGATGGTGTTTGAAACTTCGGGAATAATTAAGAAAAATGCCTGTGTGTATATTGGAGCAAGCCGTAAGTCTTTTTGTCTCTGTTTAATAAAATTCTAGTCTTTGATGTAAATGATAGAGGACCAGTGGTTATTTATAGACTTCTTTTTTTGGAGTTGTTGTTTTCCAGAATGCATTTGTAATGTATACTAATATCAGAGTTACCAAGACATTGTCAGGCTATTTCACAAAAAAAGAACAATATTATTAAGAAATGAAGGTGAGGGAAACTTAGAAGGTAATATATGGAACCATGTGTGTACGGAAAGGTCTTCGTCAATTGCATTGTTTTATTACACAATTTTTGTGTACAATGTTTCAAACCCTGTGGGGGAAGCAATGAAAAACCGGTGACAGGGAGCAAGATGAATGGGAGAAGCTTCATCAGGTTACAAGTCGGGAGAAACAGATTTGGCCATTTATGCTGTGAATGGGTGGATGTGTGCGTATATTTGTGGGAGAGAGAGAGAGAGAGAAAGTGAGAAAGTTGGGTGGTTGTGTGAGAGGGGGCCAGATAGAGAAATCAAGAGGGCCTGGCGTTCCCCACCACAACCATAAAAGGAGCACTTGGCTGCCTGCATAATCAGTGTCCATCTATGGGCCATCTAGTTGGATTGGACTGATACATTCCTGCTTTCTTGGAGGTTTTGTCTGGTGGTTTGTAGATTAATGTAGGGCTTACTCTTGGCTTTGATCTTTCTTGGTGAGCTGCCCTATGCTGTGTGGGGTTGAATGGGAATCATGAAAGTAGTCGTAGATAACAACGATGGCATAGATCAGAAGTTTTCAACCTTCCTGAGTCCATATCTCCCTTGACCATCTACATTCTTTCTGCGGCACCCCTGTGGAGCTCAGGAGCCTAGCTAGAACCCCTTGTCTGCAGAGGTGGCAGCCTCTCACCCCTTTTTGAATACCCTCCCTTGTGGAGTTTTCCCTCAGCCTCCTCCCCTCTCCTTGGAAGTGCCCTCGGCTGCTGCTGCTGCTGCTGCTGCCCCTGGTCTCTGAGCTGCCCACCCTGACCCAAAGACAGGTACCTCCTCACATTGCCCCATAGAAACCTGAGAATAGGATGCCCCCAGCCCAATGGAGACAAGCCAAAGGTGAATGTGAGGCCAGCACCTTACCTTGGAAAGCAGCAGTGGCAACAGCAGGCGCTGCCAGGCCTGCATGGTGGAAAAGCACTCAGCTCCCAGGCAGGCCTTGCACACAGCAAGCACAAGAAAGGCCAGTGCATCACCTGCCTGCCTGGCCTCCCACTTGTCTGTCCATTCCCAAGAGCAAGGGCTGGAGGACTGGCTGGCTGGGCTCCCTTGCCTGCTTGCTTACTCCGAGGCCACCTCAGCTCCTGGCAACCAGCACCCCTGTAGGTATGTTTAGGATAATAGGCAAGGAAATATTTGTTAAGTATTCTCCTTCCTTCGCTCATGCTAGTGAGTGATGTAGCAGAGCGAATCCCCTCTATATTCACAGAAGCTAGCTGGTAGATTTGTTTGAATCTTTACAAGATGACTAATCCAATCTGGCTTGCCCAGATGGATTACTCCTGGTGTCCCCTTTTCTCCCTCTTAAAATACAATAAAGACTCACAAGTCTTTTCTTTAAAAGTATAACAATAAGTTTACTCACAAGTTGTTCACAGTACACATCCTAGAAGGCAGGCTTTAAGCTTCAGGTTACATCTTTTATGGGCCCAAGTGCTGCTGGCTGAGAGCCAGCAGACAGCAAAATGGATGAGACTTAACTGAGAGTTGAATCGAACAGAGACAAAATGGCTGTGTGACTCTGCTTTTATAGAGTGACACTCATCTGCTGAGTTACTTACAGGGGGAACAGGAAAGTTATACATCCCCCTGTCTCTGTCCACTCTAGGAAGTAAAGCATGTTGTAATTGACTGTACTGATGTAACACATGCCACAACCCCCTGGCCAGCCGCAGAGCCACCATTCACCTGCAGAGCATGTAGGCAGGCCTGCTGCCACAAACAGCTGTGCAAGCCTTTGGGAGGCAGAGATGTGAGAAGGCATCAGAGGAGGGAGGGAAGGAAAGAGGGACAGAGGCCAAGTTTGCCCGCAGCACCCCTGACCATCATTCAAGGCACCCCAGGGTGCAACAGCTCACTGGTTGAAAACCACTGGCACAGATCAACAATCAATTGACTGGAAAGAAGCTGACCATAGGAAGCAGGGCAAGTTTCTATGCTAGATAGGCGCCATGTCAAAATCACAAAAGACAGAGCTTTAAGGCAGTCCTTGGGGTCCATGCTGATGAGTTCTCTAAGGTCAGCATGAAGAAAAGAGGCTTATGACTATGTGCAAGATGACGATGCACCAATTTGACAGGTGGGTTGCTAAGGTTGGGCCACTGATGGAACAAGGGGCAACATTTAGCTTGACAAGAGACAGAAGCAATATCAGAGGTTCAGACAACAAGAAACACATACCGTTATTGCTAGGTTTGCACCGCAATACAAAATCAATTTCAGTCCAGCCATGAGAGCATTTTGTTGTTGCGGTTGTAAGCTTTATTTATTTATTACCTCTGCGGTATTTACTATAGGCTCTCTGTTTCAGAGTGACGTTTCAGCCATCCGACACCATGTCACAAGAGCAAATTTCTAGCACCACACTAAGCTTCCCTGCCTCCCCCCACCCTCTGGCCCTATGACACTCCTTGGGTTTGTTAAAGTTTTTGAGAGGTTGAGAGAACCTTTTTCCCCTTGCCCATTTATTTTATTATAAGATCTGACAGGCCAGACAGAGATAGAGAAAATAGAAACTCACAGTGATTTTTTTTTTAAGGCTCAGGATAACAGAACTTTTAAATGTTTTCTTTTCTGGAAAATCAATGTAGTCTTTTTTTATCTGATCGACTGGGCTCAGGCAGAGTGAAGGGCTCCCGTTAGTCACAATGAATGAAGAGAAAAACAAGTTTTCTATGCAGACCTTTGTGTCGGATGGACATTTATTTTACTCCAGATAGAAAGCATGAGACCAAAGCAAAATAAAGATTGAAATTGAGGCGGTTGGGGGTGGGATGGGATGGGAGATGTGATTGTATCCCAGCCTTGTTTCACATTTGATTAGATCAGCATACAAATGGTTCAATGTTACTTTACTTTGGCTCCTGTATGTACAACCATAAGCTAAAGTATCAGTGGCTATCAAATAACTCCACCTGCATTTTAAGCCCATTAAACCCATATATTATGTGTTGGCAGCTCCTCAGGGACTGTTTTGCATGTTGTACACAGACAAACTTAGCAAATTCTACACTAGGAAGCTGCAGCCAACCACAGCTCCCCAATGATCTGCACAGCCGCTTCCAGATGGTTCCATTTTCAGGTGAAAGTCAATCACATACTGGCCAATTCAGGTTTCACAATGAAAGGTGATTTGGAGCCCTTGCACCACAACCCAGTGGGACGAATTGGGATGAATGCAGTGGTGAAGAGTTTGACAAGACGCTGAAAGACAGTTCTGGAAACAGAATTGTTAGATTCTGGAAACAGAATTGTTAGATTCAAAAATTAAGAATTTGTCAAGAATGTATAATTTGCTGTTGAAATGGAACACTCAGGATGAAATGGTAAAATCAGCTATGATCAAATGGGCACAAGACGTTGGACATAACATAATGATGGCTGTCTGGGAACAGTTATGGACCACTGGTATGAAATTCAAGGCATGTAATGCCCTAAGAGAAAATTTAATGAAAATGATTTATAGGTGGTACATGACACCAGTCAAGCTTGCAAAAATTTACCATTTCCCCGATAATAAATGTTGGAAATGTAATGAGACTGAAGGTACATTCTTTCACCTTTGGTGGACATGCCCAAGGATTAAGACATTCTGGGAGATGATTTATAATGAAATGAAAAAGGTATTTAAATATACCTTCCTGAAGAAACCAGAGGCCTTTCTCCTGGGTATGGTTGGCCAATTGGTGCCAAAGAAGGATAGAACTTTTTTTATGTATGCAACAACAGCAGCAAGAATACTTATCGCGAAGTATTGGAAGACACAAGATCTACCCACCCGGGAAGAATGGCAGATGAAGTTGATGGACTATATGGAACTGGCGGAAATGACTGGCAGAATCCGAGACCAGGGAGAAGAGTCGGTGGAAGAAGATTGGAAAAAGTTTAAAGACTATTTACAGAAATACTGTAAAATTAATGAATGTTAGAAAAATGTGGAAATGAAGTTATATGGCTTTAGTAGAAATGCTATAAGGAATTAAGTATAAATAGATTATTAGAGTATTAAAGGAAAAAATAAAGTTAGAATATGTTAAGATAATTATAGGCTAGAAAACAGAGGAAGATGGAAAGGAATTGCTGAAACAATTAACAGAAGTGGAATACAAAAAGGGAGGTGTGAAGAGGTCGCTGAAATAAGTGAATGAAAGATAAGATATTGAAATTGTTTGGTGTGTTTTAAACTGTTTTTATTTTGTTTTGTTAGTTTAATGTGTTAGTGTCATGTAGTGTTTTTATGTTATGTTATGTAGTGTTTTTGTATTGTATTGTTCATTTTGTTTTGTAGTGTTTAAATTGTTGGAAAAGTAATAAATATTTTTTTTAAAAAAAGACAAAAGTTCAAATATCTACTCAGCCCATAAAGCTCGCTGGATGACCTTGGACCAGTCATTGATTCTCATCAGCCTAACCTACCTCACAGGCATTTTGTGTGGATTAAATGAAGAGGGGGAGAGCCATGTACTGAGCCTTGAGCTCCTTGGAGAAAAGGTGGGAAACAAACAAACAAACAAACAAACAAACAAACAAACAAACAAACCTGCTTCTGCCCAACATGCTTCCTTGTGATAAGGAAAGCAATTGGAAAACACATTGGGTAGTGTGGCATAACACTTGCTTTGATGCAACATCATCTAGCCTCTCCGCAAACAACTCAAAGATAATGTTCATTAAATAGTCAACATCACTTAATCTTCCTGCAAACAAATCGGGATGAATGCTTAGTAACCAGGTCACCTGGAAGCACCAGATGATTATATTTTGGGGTACACACTTTAAGCTTCTTATCTATATACAGTGGTACCCTGGGTTACAGATGTTTCAGGTTACAGACTCCACTAACCCAGAAATAGTACCTCGGGTTAAGAACTTTGCTTCAGGATGAGAACAGAAATCACGCAGCAGCGGCGCGGCGGCAGCGGGAGGCCCCATTAGCTAAAGTGGTTCTTCAGGTTAAGAACAGTTTCAGGTTAAGAACAGACCTACAGAACGAATTAAGTTCTTAACCTGAGGTACCACTGTACCTGTGTTTGTCCCATGTGTTTAAACAAATACATACTGAAACCATATAAACTGCCCTGAGAATTTTGGGTATAGGGCAGTATATCAATTCAATAAATTCAATATAATGTATCACTTTGAAATTGTAGTGCTTTATGTTTTCCTGAATGTGCTTTTGAGATCTGGAGTTTGATGGGTGCCCTGGCCCAAGTTTAATAGCTCTCTCTGAGCACAGTATCTGAGCTGCCTCACCTCAAAGAGCGGCTGGAATGATTGAATGCTCCTTCATTCAAAAAACCTCTATGCTTGTAGAAATATAGGATATTGTGAAGAAACTTGATTAGAACCGTACTCCTTGAAACACTATTTTCTACATGGATGTTTTCTGTTTTGGTATGAAGATGTATTCTATCTGATTCTCCCACCGAT
This sequence comes from Podarcis raffonei, assembly GCF_027172205.1. Classification (NCBI taxonomy): domain Eukaryota; kingdom Metazoa; phylum Chordata; class Lepidosauria; order Squamata; family Lacertidae; genus Podarcis; species Podarcis raffonei. The sequence continues at coordinate 54,680,653 of NC_070606.1, forward strand.
ATTCTGAAGTGGCTCTGCCTAGATGTAGGTTTGCCACTTAAGAGTTAAGGCAAAACTAGATAAGAAGCTGGGGGAGGCCTGACTGGATCTCCAATTTTAATATTTCTTTTTTAATTTGAAATTTGTTTAGATCAAGGCTGCAGCATAGGATCTAGAAAAATGAAGCTACATAGGGGGATATTTGGAATGGAAAAAAAGGGCTAACTCCCTTGCTCCTGTGCTGCAGACCAATTTTTTGTGTGTGGGGGTGGAATTCAGCATGCATTTAAGTTTTAAAAGAACTTTCCAGTGATTCATTTGCAGATTTCCCATTGCCATGTCCAGTTTGGCCCCAGTTGTAGTCAAAGTGCTGTTAATTTCTTTAGGTTTGCAGAGCGTAGTGTCTCTGATATTGGAGTTGTACAGCTTTGCCGGTGGTCTAATGTCTTGTTTAAATGAATGCATAAGTGCATCAGTACCTCTCTGTATGGTACTGCATGACAAGTTTTTTCGTGGTTTGTAATTTAATAGTCTCGCTTAACTCTAATGTGTTTTCTGATTTTTCAACTCTCAAGTCCACAGATGGGTTCCACTGCTGAGGAAAACAGAAGAAATCGCTCTCCTTTATTGCTTTTCAGGGAAGGTGGGGGAGGAAGACACATATTCCCTCAAACCAAGGCACACCATCGACCCCCCTCCCAGTTGGGCAATCTTTTTAAAATGTATCATACCCTAGATTTCCATACTTAGGCATGCAGAACGTAAGCCTAAAAATGCAAAAATTATCCGTACCAATCTGCTGCCATACCCTGTCCACATTACACTGATAAATCATGCAGGCAGAAACCATTAGTCAAAAACACATTTAACTTGAATCAAATTTGCTTTGTGTTGAAGGGGGGCGCTGGCAAGGTTCATTCTGGCTGAATAATTTATCAACTCCCGATTTGTTTAAAATACAAAACAACAACAACAACAGCAACAACAGCAGCAGCAACAACAACAAGACTTCCTGTGCTGAAGTTTCAAGACTTTCTGGATATTTAACTGCTACATCATATCAGCTACCCAGGACATGCATAAGGGGCTTGATAGGCATACAATGCCATCCCTGTTCTATGGATGCCTTTAGAAAGGAATGGGAGAAGTTTATCAGGGGCCACTAGCTGTGATAACTAAACGAAGCCCAAAGTGGGTGATGGACAAATAATAGGGGATAAGCAACAGGGAAACTCTTCTATCTTTGTGTTCTTATTTAAAAAAAATGCATTTCACAATATTCACTTTTACTTTTTTTAAAATTCTTTTGAAGATAACAAAGAACAAACACAACCAACCTCTGGAAAGTCGCTGTAGAGATACAGGCAAAAAATGGGCAAGTATGATTCACTATGTTTGTTTTATACATTTGTACCAATCAGGAAGTCACAATCTTTGATTTGTAAGTAGGACAGAGGAGCAGAAAGAAAGCACTCTCTTGCTTCTGCCACCATCAAGGACCACCTGAAGACATACTTTGTCCAATTCTATATTATTTTAGGTAGGTCCTAAAGACATTTCTTTTTCATTCCTCCTTTGATTAGGTAGCTGGGGTGTTTTTAAACTTGCTTTTATGAGTAGTATATTTGATGTTAAAGGCTGGCAATAATTATATCTGCTATTTTGGGGTGGGTTTCCCCCGCGCTATTTTTGTTTTTAGGCTGCCATGTTAGCTTTTAAGCTTTTAAATATTTCCAATTGCTATGTGGTTCCTTATGATTAGATTGGTAACATCATTCATTCACAATTTTTGATTGTGAGACTCTTTGAAAGGACCTAGGTCCTGATAAGCAGCATAATCAGTTAAATACACACATTCTTAGCTTGTGGAAATGAAGACTATTGTATTATGGTGGTTGTAAAGGAAAGATGTTGTTCTTGCAAATAGGAGATAAAAAGCCCTGTTGAGCAGAGCTGCTTTGGTAGAACACAGTTTCTCTTCACAGCATAACAGCTTCTTAGCAAATTTTAATCAAGAATCCAATATGCACTTTAAACCTCTTGCTAGAAGATGGAAAGAAGAATCTGGGAAGATTCTGTGCACTACGAACACTCCAAGGCTGTAATTTGGGTCAGATGGATATAGAGCACATCTGTAGTGTATGAAACCCTTTGGCTCAGAATTGTATTAATTTCAATGGGATTTAATTAAATACATTGTTTCAGAATAAAAAGTGAAATCCCTCCTCTGCCAAATCTTTGTTTGGATGATAAAATGCACAGACATGTTATGTCTGCTGCAGTAATATGCGCTATCATTTCCCTGGTTAAAAAACAAAACAAAACATTTTCTATACCTATTTTCTTAAAAACCGCAATTGAGAGTTATGATCATTTCTCACTTGATGGTTTAGTTATCTTAAATCATTTTAAACAGCACAGATTCTCCTACCTCCACCACACAATCTGTTTAGCTCCTTAGTGTGCCTTAAATGTTTGCTAATTTCCTATTTACCACTTTTTGTGTGTGCATGCCCAATTATAGCTGAAAATGATCTTGTTAAAAAAAAGAAAGAAAAAAAGACAAAGCCCCTTGGGAGAATGCATTGATGCAGCTTGTGTCTATAGGCATACGCAATTCCTAATTAGCTCAGCTTTTTAGCAGGTTGCATAATTAAGAAGTATGCTGACAGATTCAAACTAAGGCCTTCCTTTGAACCAAGGTGGAGATTTGAAATGAAGGTTGAAATTACTATTATTCTAATTAGCACTTGTGGAAAAGGCACCATCAAGATCAAACACTACATTAGTCCTTGTGGTCTAAGGGAAGACTCTGTAGTTGACCTATTTGATAGTTTGTCAGATTTCGCCTGAAGCCATGCAATCTTTACTTGTAGTGGTTCCAAATCTAATAAGATATGCTGAAACTGATCTAATTAATATTGCATTTTGATGGCAATAGCATCCTCTTAAGGTCATGGAGATTCCATAAGGTGATACAAGCTCTACTTCTTGGGAATGATATTACCGGAAAAGACAAAAATTGTTCATGTATTACATGACTTTTTCTTCTTCTAAATTGAGATAACCTTTATCAAGGAAAGAACATGCACGTTATGCCTTCTTAAGTGTAGTGCAATGGTTTATTGGTGATGGAAACAGAGATTGGTGTACAAGCAGTGATTTTAACCTTTAGGTAGACCAAAAGCCAAAGCGGTGAGAGTATATACTCTGGTACATGTACAGCGCTGTGTGCATTTCCCCACAATTTAAAACTCCATAAACTGCAGTCCTCATTACATAGCCCTGTTGGCACAACCTCATAGGTGTGTCAGAGTGTTCACTAATATGCTTATGGTACTCTCAGTACAGTGGCGAACTATGGGCTCTCAAATTTCAGTGGTGCCATGTGTGATTGAGAACCCCCTGCCTCTAATGCTCTCTTCTAGAGCATTGTTGTAGTGCCCCCTGCAGTGTGGCACCCAGTACGGCCACACCAGTCGTGCCACCCTAAAACCGTCTCTGCTCAATGAGGTCTGTGTGCTTTTCCAGGAAAACAGGCCATCCAAGAGACTGCATTGAGCTCAAGTGACTTTCCTCTGAGTACACATTGCTGCAAAGCTAGTTCTGCAGTGCACTGTCAAATCTCTTGAAAGACTTTCAAAAATGCATCTGTCATCCCCAGCCTTTGAGTCTTTGACCTCTAAAGGTCAGAGTTGACATTTAATTTAATACCCACCCATCCATATTCCTACCCATTATATTTCTATCGCTGAGACAGTGTTCTTGAGAGCCTTGACACATACATTAGACGAGTTCTGCAAGTGACAGATAAGTCTTGTCTGCCTTTGGGATAATGTAGCACCCGCCTAGCTTTACACAAATGAGAAAGGGGAGAGAAATCGGCAGGTGGTGCTTTCCTAATCCAGACACAACAAAACAGGCTTGGATTTTGCAATCTACATGTAGGGAGCGCTTAATAAATAAAAATTAAAATGAAATGGAACTAACCTCCTGGCATGCAGCAAAATAAATAAACAAGCAAGGATATGGGGGAAGAGGGTGATTTAAAGATATTTAACTTACTTAGAAGCTTTTACTATTCCAAGAATTTATGAATGTACAGAGGAGAAGTGAATGCACAGTTGTGCTGAGATTCTAAGTTGCCTGCTGTGGAGCCGAGAAAGATTAAAATTTAACAACACTTCTTGCGTACATAAAACAATAGAGATATTCTATAGGGAGTATAATTGAAAAAAAAGGTTATTAGCATACAGTTCAGGGAGAAAGGAGTTGCTGTGTTCGTCTAAGAGGAAGAGAAGCAAGCAGGTTGACTTCTGCTAAAATAAAATAAAATAAAATTGGAAGTCAAATACCATGACTTTCAACTCTTCCTGTCCTCCACTTTTGCACGGGCGGAAATACTTCAAAATGTTGAAACTTAGGATTCAGCAGGCAACCAAAATTCCTTTTCAAATTCAGTTTAGACACTTCAAACCTTTCAAAATTTAGAGCCCAGTTCCATCCCTTTACTTAGCTGGTAAAGGCAACAGGATATTTATTTATTTAAAATCTTTATACGCCACCTTTCTGAATAAAAATTTCTCAAAGGTGTCTTACATATTAAAATAAGAGCACACAAACTGTAACATTAAAAAAAATGTCCCCCTGAAACTCCAAAGAACAACTCAAGTAGCAAAGGGGGGTATTCAAAGATGCAGGCCTCATTACCTGACCCTCAGGACTCCCTCCAGGTTATCCTTTCACACCAGCCATCGCAGTCAACAGCCCTACTTCAAGCCTTGTTCAAGTGTTTTTGTCTGGCTTGAACTCCAACAGTGCCTCTTGCTTGCCTGAACAGAATGTCCAAAGGCATAATCCACACTTGTTGCACTACCCACTTTTGCTTCTGGCCCATGATCCCTGGAAGATTGCTCAAAAGGCGCTCCTTATCCACTCCTGCTGTAGCCAGAAAATAAGTTAATATTCTTAGTTGATCGGGGTCCTGAAATGGTGGCAGTATTCCTTTATAGAAGGCAGGAAGAACCTGTGGTCCTTAACACTGGCCATGCCAGCTGAGGCTGGTGGGAGCTGAAGTCCAACAACTTCTGGAAAGTATAGGTTTGTTGTTCCTGAACAGCAGGAACAGAAGTTCAGCCTTTCTTCTTCTTTTTTTTTTGCAGACGGGAAAAACAAGAGGGGCTGCCATTTTGAATCTCTGCTAAGTGGAAATGTGAATGCTGGCATTCTGGAAAGTTGGCTGTCTCACAAGAAAGGCTGAAGAGGTTTTAGTGTGCCACTGGCCCTATTAAAGTCTGAATAGGTTCCACGTTACTCCCATATTACAAATAATAAATGTCATAGCTCAAATCCATCTTTAATACTCACTACAAAATGAAAGTACATAGAGATATTAACCTTGAATATATTAAGAGAGTGAAAGAGAGATGCTGGCACTTAGGATTTTCTTTCAGGTGAATCAGTATGACAGAAAATGGCTTCATGGGATTCCAAAGGTCTTACATCTTGCGATTATTATATCTGTGTCAGTTGAAAAAGTGTAGTTTGACAGTGTCTTCCTTTTTATAAAGCTGCTCCTTGCCCACCCATTGAATTATTTAGAAAATAAGATATAAACTGTAATCTTGATGTAAAGTAATATTCCACTCAAGAGGGCAAGCAGGTACACTTAGGACGGTTGAATGTGAACCACAGTTCAGGAGACATTACTGTGAGTTTACTGCCTTCCTACTATTATTGGGTCTTTCATTATGATTTTGGCTAAAGTTTCACCTGGTGGGAATCTGGGTCTTTAATGAAACAAAGTTAAAAGGGGGTTCAAATGAGCACTGACAAAACACAGGCTGCACATGTTAGGCGTTAGGGCTTGGGGAAGGATTTGAGTCAGTTTGCATTTAAGTGTGAACCCACCTAGTTCACACTTCCTAAAACAATATATGAACCCAAAAGTAACTATCCTTTGAGATTCACATGTCTCCAGATTTCGTAATTGTTTGCTGACCAAAGAATATGCTCAAAATATTCATTTTGTGGGGGGAAGTGTGCACACAGATGCTTTCTAAAGTGTGCATTTTAGTGGGAAATGCTTTCAGAAATGTGTGTATTTTGAAAAAAAATTGCACTAATATATTGATTAATTTCCATGAGGATTTTTTTAAAAAATGCAAACAGATGTGGAAATTGGGGGAACTGAACTTAAGAACAGAAAAATGAGAAACCAAGAGCAACAAAAATTGACAGATGCATCCATCCCTATGTAGTCATTCCCACTTGCCACCAATATAGTGGCTGGCTGTGTGCTTGGTAACTGTGAACTGGGGCCTTAGACACACACACCATGCCAAGTGCATACCATGACTAGTAGGGATGTGACTAGTGGAGGGCTAGTCCACATGACCTCACAATATCCTCACATAGGCCTTTAACTACCTCTAATTTGGTTACAATGGATCTTTCCTGAATGGGCTGTTCTCCAGCCAGGTGGGGCGGAGACCATGAATAGGATACACATGAGCAACAAAAAGGTATGCAGCTAGAAGGGGCAGGAAAAGAGTGAGAGATCTGAAAGCTTTTAGCTGGATTGGGGGCCATCAAAGGAGGAGATGCAGATGATGCTTACTGCCTGAAATAGGAATGCCTGTTTGCTTCTTCTGTGCCCTATTTATATACATGTAAATAAAGGAAATATTTCAAAGAAACCACTGTTCTTTCATCCAAAGGAAACTGAACTGCATTATACAGCCCCTATATGACAGAGGCATTGATATATATATATATGGTAAATAGGGAAGCAGGCAAAGATTTACAGGGAAACTATTAAAGCAATCAACTTTGCTTGAGGTCAATAGCATCTATGATATTAGACATGTGCAAGAAGACATCCATTTCCTTGCTTTTGCCATGTTTATGCCTAAGGTCTTTTATTTTAATATTATCACTGTTCTTTCAAACAAGGAACAACCTAGCTTTCTGGTGCATTGTAAGGGTGGGGGTGGGGGAGTCAGGGAAGCATGAAGCATATTATGTGAAGAAGATTCCCTGCTCCAAGTAGTCAAGATTGACAGTGTTATGTATTGTTATTAGCTCACCAAAGAGGAATATATTTCCTTGGAAAGCAAAAGAAATGAAATAAAGCCATCTACAAAAACAACGAGCTGTTAAAGAAGAGGGGGCAGTGGGTTGGGTAGCAAAACCCAGTTCAGGGGGAACAAATCCATCACATCTGCAGTGCCCTTCATCCCAAGGAAACTGAACATGAGCTACATATTTGAACCCTTGAAGTCCCTTACCACATGGAAATTGGGGTACATCTAGTTTTTTGGTGTGTGCAAGGTTCTATGGTGTATATAGGATAAACACTGTAGTTGGGACAAACTCTTTATTTGGGATAAATGAACACAACCTACATTTCACAATAGAAAGTGGAGTTTAAATTGCTCCAGTTGATACTAAGAATTTTATTTATTTGTGTACATTTTAAAAAAAATAAAAAGTAAGAAATTCAAAAAGGTGAATTTCATATTCCTGAGTACTATTATCTCTCTAAGCCCTGACAGACCACAACATTCACATCTGTGATGGATAATTTGATGCAATAAAACTGCAGATGTCTATACACACATGCTGTTGCTGAAGGTACAGAATCTGTGGTAGGAAAAACAAGGAGTGGGTCAACTCTAATTGAAGATATTACTTCAGTTAAAATGGAAGATATGCCTTCCAGTACACACACACGAAAGAAAACCTTTAAGCAGTTTACAGAAATATAAAACATTAAAATTCAATGAAAACAGTTAAACACAGGTATTTAAAACATTCAATATCTGATTAAATTCAACAGTATTTGTCTTCCTTATCTTTATATTTCTACTTCACTGAACACAAGCTGGCAGAAGGAGCTGAAGATACTGCTGGAAAAGAATTCAATATATAAATTTAAACCTGTCCATTTGAAATCATGGCCCAGTCTGCAGCTACTTAACATGCTCAGTAAAACAGATAGTTCTTAAACGGGCTTACATTTGGATGGATTGGTCCCATGCTGCCCAATCCTAATCACATTAGAGGAAAGGCCCACCTGCTTTGCATGCAGAAGATTCCAAGTTCATTCCCTGGCATCTCCCAGTAGGTCTGTTAGCGATCCCAGTCTGTGTAGACAGTATAGTGCCAGATGGACCAATGGTCTGACTCCTTATAGGACAGCTTTCTATGTGTATCCTCCTTTTCACTTTCTTCTTGGCAGCAGAATGACATGAATTAATTCTCTCAGTTTACTCTCCTGGGGAAAAGAATCTGCCATGTATAGCACAGAACCTCCTTGCAAGTACATATACTTAGAACTGTAGCTTAAGGGACAGTCAAAATAAATTCTGTTGAAGTTTGTAAGTCACAGTCCTGCAACAAATAGCAAGGAAATGCAATGATAGCGTGTTGCACTCCTGTAGAAAGTCTGTGTAACTCTTACTCTAATCAAACAGTGGCAAATGGCTGCCATATCATTTCTGCTGGTGCTTAACAAGCTATGTTAGTTTTTCTTCATTTTGAATCCATTTTCCCAGCATTTATTGGCCATCAACTGCCTAAATGAAGCAGATGGGAGTTTTACACTCTAGAGATTCATTTACTCTTCTCCCCAGATAGCTGTTTTAAATAAAGTTCTTTAAATGTTTGGATTGGATATGGATAAAGAGAGTCATTCATTTTGGAGACTTTATGTGTCTTCAATGATGGCAGATCTTGGTTATTGAAGATGGTAACTGAAAAGCCAAGGGTTCCTTCAGACATTCTCATACTATTTGGTAATAGTGTCAAGATGTGTCTCAATAGCCTATATTTTATCTTCAGTAATATTTGATATTCAAAATAAAACATTTTCTATTTCAGCACTGATATTTATATTTTATGTATTCATTTTCCAGTACCTAGCATGCAATAATACAATTTTTTGATACAATTTAATATGAGAGTGGATCTATATCTGAGGCTAATGTGGGGACTTCTGCCAGGTTAGATTCTAATTAATCTAAATGGTGTTTTTTAATTTAAATCTTGAACTGATCTTTATCCTATTTATCGTAATAATGTTGTTATTATTAGTATTAATAATGATTTATTTTGAGACATCAGTTCACCACTGGCAGGGGGTAGTCATTGTTGTGCCCTGCAGATGTTGTGGACTAACTGGGAACTGGGAACAATGAAGATGTCGGCTCAGTGTAGAGCAGTTATAAAGTTGGGGGGGGGAATCTAATTATTTGCTAAGGATCATCAGGAAATTGGTTAGAAAAGAACTGCTGATATCATAATGCTGTTATATAAATCTATGGTACAAGTGTACTGGGAATGCTGTGTACAATACTGGTCGCACCATCTCAAAAAGGATATTGTAGAGTTCAAAAAGGTCCATAAAAGGAGCATCTCCACCCCCATCGTTCTGCCCGGACACAGGTCCAGCGCCGAGGGCCTTCTGATGGTTCCCTCACTGCAAGAAGTGAAGTTACAGGGAACCTGGCAGAGGGCCTTCTCGGTAGTGGCGCCAGTCCTGTGGAACACCCTCCCATCAGATGTCAAGAAAATAAACAACTACCTGACATTTAGAAGACATCTGAAGGCAGCCCTGTTTAGGAAAATTTTTAATGTTTGATATTTTATCACTTTTTTATTCTGTTGGGAGCTGCCCAGAGTGGCTGGGGAAGCCCAGCCAGATGGGCAGGGTATAAATATTATTATTATTATTATTATTATTATTATTATTATTATTATTAACCAAATGATCAAGGGGATGCATGTCACCTATGAGGAAAGGTTTCAACATTTGGGCCTTTTTAGTTTAGAAAAAGGGCAAGTAAGGTGAGGGACATGATACAGGTTTATAAAATTACTCAAGGTGAGGTGAAAGTAGATCGGAAGCGGTTTTTCTCCCTGCCTCATAATACTAGAACCAGGGGCCATTCAATGAAGCGGGATGCTATAAGACTCAGGGAAGACAAAAGAAAGTATTTCTTCCGGTAGTGCATAGTAAATCTATGGAATGTGCTCCCACGGTATGTAATAATGGACACCAACGTGGATGGCTTTAAAAGAGAATTAGACAAACCCATGGTGGACAAGGCTAGCAATGGCTACTAGCCACGATGGCTATGTTCTTCTTCCAGTGTGTATGCTTCTGAATACCAGCTGCTGGGAGTCACAAGTGAAGCAAACTGTCAAGGAGCTCATGCTGGCTAAGACTGCTGAGAGTTATAGTTCAAAATATCTGGAGGGCACCTGGTTGGTAAAGGTTGCTCTGTTCCCTCGAGAAAACATGTCCATCCATTACCTCACAGAATGTTCCTTTCAGATTCTTTTATTGCTCACAAATGACCCACCACCATCTTTGTCTAGCAATGCAGTTGCTTTGCAGCTTCTCTCCCTGACTCCCCAGACCCTGGATTTATCTAGATGAACTGAGGCTTAGCCGGCATTAGTGTAGATACCATATTTTTTCTCCAGTGCCTCCCTTTGCAAGGACATTTATGAAGCCTCCACTTAATACTCTGACTGCTTTACAGTCCCTCCCTGGTAACTTCATTTCCAATTTTCCACTAGCACAATATTCCTTTTTTGCTGTATTGGTAGGATTTGTAATGTTGAGGAAACGCTTTATTGGAGTGGAATGCAGCATTTCAATTTTTTTTAAAACCACACCATATTTTCTTTACAAGCCTTGTGGCAACTCTTATTGCAGATATAAATCTAAGACCTTTATATCTTGAATTATATCTATGAAGCCTTCTAAACCTTTTTTGTATTTTTAAAAAAGAGGGAGCCCTTGTACATCATATTCATTTCGTGGTGGTGCATCATTGAGAGAAAATAATTTGAAAATTAAAATTGGATTACTGTATGTATAAGCTCTCAGTCATGTGATGCCTGATCTACACATGGAATAGAATGTGGTGAGAATTCTGAGGTGGTAAAACATTCTACCTCAGATGCTAGATATGTGTGTCTCATGCTTTTGAATTGTCACAATAATTTTCAAAATAGTCTCTACAAGTTGAAAACGAAAGAAGTAAGAAGTAGCTGGAACCATGTTCCTGATGTGCTGGTTAAGCATTTGCTGGCAGGTGTTATTCCCCACAGTATGGTGGTGGTGATTAAAAATGTTTTCCATTTTGGCCCATCTTAGGGCTGTCATACACCTGGATTTCCCTGGACATTACTGGGATTTCAAAGGTGGAATTGATGTCTGGGGGGAATTTTGGAAAGGTGGTGCTTTGTCCTGGATCTTAGGCAAGTCAACTGAAAAAAAAAATCACGGCATTTTTTGGTGTTGTTGGAAGAAAAAGCTCAACAATTTTTTTGGGGGGGGTCCTGATTTTTACTTTTTGACATATGGCAACCCTACCTATCTGAACGTAAAGGTTGAGGCTTGGTCTGCAAGTACTTTCATATGTCTCTCACCTCCTGCCCACAGTCATTTCCTTACCCTCAGAGAAGCACACACTGCTTGACACTCATTTAACATTCTATTTAACCCCTCACACATTTAACCTTTAACATTTAAAGTTCCATGGCAGGTTTGTACATGTGCAGAGGACACCCTTATGAATCCCCACTGACTAACATTGGCCACAAAAATAAGTATTATTTTTTTAACAAATGCACGTTCCACAACAATTAGATAAAAGCACACACTAGATATTCCTTTTGACCTAAACCAATCATCCATTTCCCCAAGAGCACAATCCAAACAGAGGTTCCTGAAAAATTGTCCCAGCAAAGTCAATGGTAGTAAAAACACACCCCATTTTCAATGTCATGAAACTCATTCAAAAAAGCAATTCCTTATTCTTTTTACTCTAAATTTGGCATTGACCATCCTGAAACATACATCTCGAGACTTCCAAGTTTCAAATCAGTCTACTGAACCATTTCCTATCTTATAGAAACTCTTCTTCCGAAAATTTTGTGTTGTAATGTCAGAGTGTGATTCAGTCAGCTCACCCTTAGTCACAACTGTCACCCTGTAATTAATTTTCCTCAGTGCTCAGTCAGCTTGTTTATTTTGATTTTCAATCCATACTAGCCTCAAAAGCCCTAGGAGCGTTAAAGCTTCCAGTACTGATAGACTAGCATTTTTAAAAATTAAATTTTAAATGCTAATCAGCAAAAGAATGTATTGTCAAGCTAAAAACAACTTTTTTCTCAGATTTGTAAATGATATCTAAGTATTGCTTTCTGAAATATGACACCTCCATCCTAACAGCAAGTGCCTTGGTTTAAACCTATCTTCATCTGGGACCCCAATTTGGGAGAACACAGGACAATCCTGATGCGATCATATTCACTATGTCAAGTTATGAAATGTGATACATCTCTTCCTAATGATGTGGACACAACTTCCATCAGTCCTGGTCTGCACTGTTGATGATGAGGGATGATAGGAATTGTAGTCCACAACATCTAGATAGCACCATGTTGGCTACCCTTGCACTGGGTGGTCCCATATGACTGATCCAAGAAGCATTGCCCTGACTCTCAATTGTAATGGTTTGCCCTCATGGATGTAATGATGTCACTAAATCCCATTTTCTATGTGGACCTCACTATGTGAGTAACCAAGGAAGAAGAAAGATCAGAACTGAGAAGAAGAAAATGGCACCAAAGCAGGAACAGATAGAAGATACAATGCCAGCAAAAATTAATTAAAATAAAGGTGAACAATTAGGTTTCAGAGGAAAACATTTCACCCTACCTCATCATTTTTTATCTGAAAATCAAAATGAGGCATTACAGTAGTGCTGTTCATGACTCTTCTTTTGACTGGGAAAGCTTGAAGTGGGGAGATGCACATATCCAAACATTCACAGACATTTGCTGTGGAGATGCTACCTACACCTTTGAAGATGGATATTTCTCTACACTTTTTATCTTCTGGTATGCAGCAAATATACCTTCTTTCATAGAGCATGGATCAGCTTTCAGAGTATATGAGATTGTACGCTTTTTGATAGGCATGGTTGTGAATTTACATCACAGAGTGTTGTTACTTTAATAAAATATGATTATATTGAATGGGAAATGCCAGTAAGACACATTTGAATATATCAGACAGTAAGTGAATGTATTTTTAAAAATAGCTTTACGTACTATCTGCTAAAAAAATGATTCCCTAGAAAGGTTTACAATGGGAAGAAAAGGCATTTCTGAAAATCAATATAATTCAATATTTTATAAGATTTTTTTTAAAAAAGGTAGTCACATCTTGTTGGAGGAATAGCCAATGATTGGCAGTTTTCTATTAGCCATAATTTCACTCTAGTGATTTCTCATATGTAATAAGACATTGGATCAGAAAGGCGTTGGTGAGTAAATGGATGTTGTCATATGAAAAGTGCAGGATATCAACAGCTTTTAAAAGGGATCTTATGTATGATAGGTAGGCAATAATTCCATGTGACAAATTTCTTTAAACCATCCAAATTTTTATATATGTGCAAGTCACCATTTCCTGTCAGATTTATAATCCATGTAACTCCAACCTTTCATCTGTCTCCCTTTTGACAAGAGCCTCTTGGTGAGTTGTTCACGGTCAATAGCTGATAAGTTTTATAATCTGCTTTGGAGAATTTATCAAATGATTACAGCGGGGACTTGAGATAAGGAAATGTGAAGTATGTGCTACAGAAACACATGCCTGCCTCCAACCCCCATGCATCTTCCTTGTAACGTGCAAAAATCAACCTGTGATGAGACATCTTTGTATTCAACGTTCCCACCACCTCACCTGCAATGAATTGCAGTGGGGAGAGAAGAAATATTGGATGCAGTGACATCATGTCTTACATTTCTTTTGCCAACCATTATCAGGGAGATACTAAGGGAATGTCTTCTTCTTTGGCAATCACTCATAGCCGAGTAAGATTGTCTTCCATAAACATGGTTTAACAATGAGTCCTGTGGAGGCCAATTCTGGATCCACACATCCTTCCACAGTGGGGTCATTGGTTTCTGGGCGGGAGTTGATCATGGTGTGGATTTGCCAAGCATGCCTTCCTCTTAGCACATTTCTCCCTTGTGTGCTGAGTTCAAGTGTCTTCAAAGCCCATGACACCTTTGGTAAAGGATGTTCTCCAACTGGAGCGCTCGCAGGCAAGTGTTTCCCAATTGCTGGTGTTTATACTACATTTTTAAAGATTTGGCTTGAGACAGTCTTTAAACCTCTTTTGTTGACCACCAGCATTACACTTTCCATTTTTAAGTTCAGAATAGAGTAGTTGCTTTGGAAGACTATCATCAGGCATCCGCACAACGTGACCAGTCCAATGAAGTTGATGTTGAAGAATTATTGCTTCAACATTGGTGACCAATACCCAGGTTCCCAATAAAGTGTAGTTAGTCCTAGATTTATTTTGCTAGTGGATAGTCCTGAGCAGTGGTGGACTGACATTTTGGGGGCCCTGAAGCTTGAACTGTCACGGGGGACCCTTCACAACCAGCAATGAGGTCTGGGTAACCACTTCTAACTTCTTCAATGGGGTTATTTACAATGACCTTTACAACATCCGTGCCACTGACTCTCAAACTGGGATTGTTGAAAAATATATACAATTTTTAAAAATCAATTTGAGTCATCTGACACAAACTGGGACTACTAGACCCAACATTTTAAAGCAAAGTGAACTGATGTCCCTCCCATGGCCCCTCTGGGATTAGGGGCCCTAAAGTTTAAGCTTCATTAGTTTCATAGTAGACCTGCCCTTGATCCTGAGTGAAAAACATAACAGACTGAACCTGGGAGGACACATGTTAAAATGCTCATTTTAAAACCAACTGGCTGGGGGTGGGGGGAATATTGCTACTAAGAATTAGAGGAAGGAAAAAGGAAAGGTACTGAGTAAACATCCACCCAATGATAGCTTGTTGTGGGCTACATATCAAGCACTCTGAACAAGTAGAAAACAAAGCACAGCAGTGGTGGGATACAAACAAGCACCCTTTCACAACATCAGGGTTCCCATCTGGGCACCATTTTAAATAAGGGGAGGATTTCTCCTTATCAGCCACTGAGGATTAATATGATACATGGTTCAAATATGGGTATAAGCAGGGTAACTGTTGACTTGTCTGCCTTGGGTTCTCACCTGGAATGAATGAATGAATGAATGAATGAATGAATGAATAAGTTTATTACGGTCATAGACCAGAAGAAAAAAAACCAACATAAAGACAACAGTAGTTTACGAGGGAATGATGGTGTCAATTAAAAGTTGTAAAATTATACATAAAAACAATGCACATATGCACACACACCCACACACACGCACATATATACTCATATATGCACTACCATATATGTGTAGACTTAAAAAGAAAAAAAAAAAAAAAAAGGGGGGGGGGGCTTGTCCAAGAGTCAGATCTTTTACTTTTTTACAACTAATGCCCTCCGCTTGATCGCGGCCGCAGAAAACTTGGCCACTTTCAGTGTTACTTCTGGGTTTTTATCTCCTAGTAGGATTTTCAGCCGCTGGGATTCAGATCGACCTGGAAATTTCTGGACGATAGGAGAGATAAACAGTGACCTGATATCCCCGTAAAGGTCGCAGTGTAACAACACATGTGAAGCCGTTTCCACCTCCTTCAGACCACATGGGCAAACTCGTTCGGCATAGGGTGTGCCCTCGTATCTGCCCTTTAGTAAGGCAGATGGCAGTACATCAAATCTGGTAAGGGTAAACGCCCGCCTATATTTTGCGATTTGTAGATCCAGCAAATATGGGGTTAAATTAAACCCTTTTTCATAATCTTGGATAGCTGGATATTTATCTATCTTGCTCATATGGTCCTGAAGCTCTACATCTCCTATTCGCTGGCTCACCATCATTTTAGCCTTTTCAAAACCTGCGGCTATAAGTTCTTGTGGGGAAAGCCCCAGGCCCTTCAATTTTTCATAAAGCGACAATCTCCATTTAGACTGGAACGGGTCTAATAAAGTCAATGGAGCCACTCCCACTGGGAAAAATATGAGTTTTAGCCAGAAGTGAATCTTCAGGATCCATATCCTGGCATTAATAGGGAGTTGACCTACCTCCAGCCTAATGGCAGTGTTGGAGACACAGGTAGGTAACCCTAGTAGGGAGCGGTAAAATTTAGTTTGTACAGATTCCAGGGACTTGAGTTTTTGACAATTAAATATCTGGGTGCCATACATCAATTGTGGAAGTATTTTTGCAACAAAGACCTGGGAGGCGGCAGGAACATATTGACCTCCTTTTCTGTAAAAGAATCTTATGATAGCTCTAAAAGATCTTTGCGCATTGACAATGGAATTCTTAATCTGATGGCACCAAGATCCCTTCTCATCAAAAATTATTCCAAGATATCTAAAAGATGTTACTTGCTCAATAGGTTGGTTATTAATTTTCCATTTATGTCGGAGTTTTCTCTTGGGGAACACCATAATTTTTGATTTAGTATAATTTATTATTAGGTGTTCAGCTTCGCAATACTCTGTAAGAGCTCGTAGAAGTTTTCTTAGACCCACACAAGAGAAGGAAATAAGTGCCGCATCATCTGCGTACAAAAGGACTGGAACTGTGTTAGTAGTCCTGAGTGCCCACATCACTTATTTTGTGCAGTGAGGGTAGACAATACTTCTTTTTATGTGCAGGGAATCTCCACTGCTATACTTTGCCTCTCAGATGTGGAGATAGCAGCTGTCTGATGAACCCCAGAGGGAAGTTAGGGGGCATCTGCAATTGGAACCAGTAGTTCAAAGGTTAACCTATTTTAACTATTTCACCCAATTACTAAACAGCTGAGCTGCATGATTTCCCTTGAGAAGATGGACTGACACTTTGGCTGAGTCATCAGGACTGCTAAGCAGAGCCGGCTGAAATAAAGGTCTTGTATTTTCTCTTCAGAAAGAAAGCCAGTGTTCTATTTTAATTTGAAAACAACAGTTCCATAATTTATAAAACAAAGAACAGCTCTGCTACAAGCTGCCCTAATTTAATAAAATATCTTGTTAACTAACACAACAGTGTCTGAAATGGCTATTGATTTGCTTGCATTTCGTCTAGGGGCAATGCAATTTCCCTTGAGTGGGAAGATCAAGAGACAAAAATGAAGATGAACACCCAAAACACGTTTCTGCTCTCGCCACTCACTGTTTAAGGCTACAGTTAGTTAAAATGTCTGAGACAGCGGCTTCCCCGTTTGCCTGCAGATGTCATACAAGTAAGGGTGGGGATTGGTCAAAAGTTTGTTGGGACACTTTGAAGTGCTGTGCAAAGCAGGAACTCAGCACTGAGCAGGATCCCTGCTCTGAAAAACACCAAAGCACTAAATTACCTGATGTCCTTGGAATGTCTGATGGTTGACAGGTGGCTGGCCCCAACCAGCATAAGATTTGGCTCACGAGGTTGATCCTAAGAAGAATCTAGTCCATAGAATCAAAAAGGCTGCCCACTCCTTTTATAGAAGATGCCTACCAAATCTCTATTGGAAGAACATTCCACAGGATTGGGCCCCTGACACAAAGGCTCGGCTTCATGTCCATGCCAAATGAACCTCACCAACTCAGGGGGACAACCAGAAATGATCCTGCAGATGACCTCAGTGATTGAGCTGGGCAGGGGCAGAGAAAGGGGTGGGTGGGCGGTGAGGGCTGTCACAAATTCTTCGCGGCGCTTTAGCAGAAATGCTCAGAGTTCCAGGTTCTTCAGTGCAGTATATTTATTGTGAGCTATATATACAATGGCGCTGTGGGTTAAACCACAGAGCCTAGGATTTGCCAATCAGAAGGTCGGCGGTTCGAATCCCCGAGCTCCTGTTGCTCGGTCCCAGCTCCTGCCGACCTAGCAGTTCGAAAGCACGTCAAAGTGCAAGTAGATAAATAGGGACTGCTCCGGCAGGAAGGTAAACACCATTTCCGTGTGCTGCTCTGGTTTGCCAGAAGTGGCTTAGTCATGCTGGCCACATGACATGGAAGCTGTCTAAGGACAAACGCTGGCTCCCTTGGCCTATAGAGCGAGATGAACGGGCAACCCCAGAGTCGGTCATGGCTGGACCTAATGGTCAGAGGTCCCTTTACCTTTACCTATATATACAAGTATCTACAGGAGCAGTTCATACAGTCAAACAGAGTACCTGGCTGCACCTTAAGGCAAATAGGAGGACCTCTAACTCTCTCTCTCTGACCACACTCTTCTATACCACCACCTTACTGCTGGACAGGTTTCCCTTTTAAACTGATGACAGCCAATCAACTGACAGCACATTACTGTTGAGTCATTCTGACCCAGCACCTCCATAGAAAGTATTGCAGGTTGATTGCATTAGCCAGTTGCATCAGCTAGCAAACTCAAGCAAGCCTGCAGACTTACTATCTCACACAGCATTCTGTGTATCCCGACAAGGGCTGCCCCAGGTGTCACCACTGAGGGGTGTGACAAAATGCCGGGTGGTACTCACCGTGGGGCCTGCAGGGTGCCCAAACCATGCATCTCTCCTGGGAGAGATGCAGTGGCTTGGGCGTGTGCAGGCTCTGTGCTGCCCAAATGGTCCACCCGCTGCCTCCCCCCCAGCTGTAGGGCGGCTGAGTGGGAGGAGGCAGGCAGACTCCAGAGGCTCTGCAGTGCGCCCCGCCCCAATGGACGGCTCGCCCTGCCCTCGCCCAGCCCCTGCGGGCGGCTTGCCCAGTCCCTGGGCGTGCCGCCCCAGGCGCCCGAGCAGCTTCCTCCGCCACTGGAGCTGGGACATAAGGATTCAAGTGGTCCTTGAGGTAAAATGCACTAATGCCTCCTAGCCATGGGGTGAAGAATATCTGCCCCCTGGACATTGTTGAATTCCAACTCCCAAGAGGTCAGTGGTCAGGGATGATGGTAGCTGTAGCCCAGCAATGTATTTAGGATTACAGGTTGCCTGATTCTATTCTAGGACACACTGGTTCTTGATAACTTTACATGCAAATTCAATATGAATTTCACAGAGGTATTTTATCACAACATTTGTAATGTTATGTGACCAAACCCAAGACTACACAGAAGACTTTTTTTTTAAAAAAAAGATGGAACAAGCTCAGTCTTTGAAACAATGGAAGTAAGCTTTCAAAGCATACTCTCAAAGACAGGCATTAACTATGTATCTGCCCTCCTTAATTCTCCTGGGCAACGGATTTAACTAACTTAAAATATTCACTTTCAGTGCATCATTTTCAAGTGTCGCCTGTTGTCTTTAGAGAAATGATTCACGTTCTTTTACTGCCTTCTCCCTTCCTGAATCTCTCTGCCTCATTGACTAGCCATCTCTTTTCAAATCTCTATCCTTTTGTGTGAGTGCGCATCTCTCTCCCCTGCTGTTATTTGTCTTTAATTTATTCACCATGGAACAACTTCAGACCCTTGTTTTCTATAATTTATACAATGTGCTATCTGCTGCCTTGAGTTATTTAATTCTGCAGAGCGCCTGAGACACTTTGCTATTGTGTATAGATTTACACACAGCTGTAACACCGAGCAGGAAGATGATTAGGCCCAGAATTTGGGAGGGGAAATAATTAAATAAAAAGGAACAGGTTAGAATAGGAAACATAGGAGTCAGCAGAAATGGAAACAGCTATTGTTCTTTCTTTCCCATCACTACCCATCACTTTTGAATTGGTGCTTTCTCCAACTTTGCCCCACATTCTCATGTATCAAAATAGACAAAAGGATCTGATACAGCCTCATTGGCTCATCTTTAAGGCAAGGGGGAAATTCCTTGTGGCAGCTCTACAAAAAGGATCAATGGGTGGGCCCTTTCTTGCTTGCTAATCATCTAGAAGTATGGTTCCTTGGTTAAAAAAAAGGTGGAAGAAATGGAGAAGTCGTAAGATAGCAAGTCACAGCCGCTAGTGCTTCGCTGCAAGATACTGGTTTAAACACTTAAGACAGGCTTTTGTACTGAAGAGAAGAAAAACAGTAGTCAAAGTAGTTTTGCTAAGGTGCGTTTCTTAAGAAAATGGTTTTGCCAAGGTGTGTTTCTTAAGAAAAAAAGTAGCAGAGATGAAACCACACTTGGAGTAATGTGTAGAGTTTAGGTCACCTTATCTCAAAAAGGATATTGTAGAGCTAGAAAAGAGTCAGAAAAGGGCAACCCAAATGATCAAGGGGTTAGAGCAACTCCCCAACGAGGAAAGGTGGCAACACGTGGGGCTAACGAAAAGGCAAGTAAGTGGGGACCTGATAGAAGTATATAAAATTATGCATGGTGTGAAGAAACTGGTAGGAAGAAGTTTTCTCCCCTCTCTCATAACACTGGACTCAGGATGATCCAATGAAGCTGTAGGATGTAAGATTTAGGACAGACAAAAGAAAGTACTACTTCCCTCTCATTCTTTTTTTCTTAAGGAAATTCACTTTGGCAAACCTGCTTGCAGCTTTCCACCACTTCGTATAGGAGATGTAAAGCAATCTAAATGGATGCATTTCTGTTGCACTAATTGGTTAAATACAACCAAATGCAAAAGGCTTATGGCACTTGTGGGAAGAGAATCTAGCTGTTTACAACCCACGGTGACCTTTTCAAATTCTGATGGTGTTGTTTGCTAGCATAACACTAAAGCTGTGTGTGATAGTGGAATGGCATTCACTGGCAATAGCGTCTTCTTTTTTTTGGAACTCTTCCACAGCATCTACCCCACTGTGAAGATTCTTTCAATTCCATGCGTGCTCTTGCATGAATGGTGCATTAATCACACCACAAAGAAGCTCCTTATAGCTGGCCTGAAGAATTCACAAACTAGGAGTGATCATATTGTTCTTGGACAAAATATGAAGACTTCTTCACATATTATATTTTTAAGGTGGCATGGACCTCTAGGTACATACTGAGAACCATCTTCATGTTGATAGTGCTGATCACAAGCTATTTCCCCCCACTTGCATATCATTTCATATCTCTAAAGCCCTCCTTCAAGAGATTCCTCTTTTCAAATTATACCAAGGAAGCAAACAGTAAAATATGAAAATACTTTGAGCACTGGGGACATGGAGGAACTCTTTACCACTCTACCTGCACCTAACTGATATCATTTTATGCAGCTCCTGAAACTGCCCCATTCTTCTAACCCATCACAGTTTCTTTCTTTATGTAAATGACCTCATTATTTCTAGTTGCTTTTGGATGCCTCAGCCCTTTTTTCTACATAAGCTACTTCCACACTGGACATTTACTGTGGAATGGCAATGTTTTGTTCACTCAGTTTTATGGGACACCTGTATGACATCATGAGCAAAACAAATTCCTCTCATGTTTTCTCTATTCAACTTCTATTTCACCAATAAAATAAAATAAAAGAACAACTTTTTAAAAACACAGTAGAACAACTGAAGAATTTCCCCAGGTGCAGGTGACTCCATTGTGCAGCCATTTTGTCCAGAAAAAGTCTCTCAATACCTGATCTTTACTGATATGAATATACGTAGCTCAGTAGTGATACAGTCATGTGAGCACCTCACATCGTCATCAATAATAATAATGATAATAATAATAATATATTATTTATACCCCGCCCATCTGGCTGGATTTCCCCAGCCACTTATTAATTGTAGTTATTAATCACTTTTTTTTTTACAAAAAGTAATTCAAAGTGACTTACAACATAGTATAAATATTAAAACCTATATATATTTAAAACAGACTAAAAACTTATAAAAGGCAGGTCTAGCACATCCCACAATGAAAGAGACCACACATGGCCAAAAGTATCAGTCAAAAGAAATGTTTTTGCCTGGTGCTTAAAAGTAGATAGTAGTGGTGCCAGTTGTATCATATGGACATACTTTGGATGTGATTATGGGATGGGGCCCAGTTAGGGCTACAGCTGGGTAAAACTGGAAAGCTGATAGAACAAGAAGGAGCCCCAGTCCCAGGTGCTTCCAGCCATGCTAGATGATATTTGAAGCTCCATTCTGACCATTTCCCCATCCTATCTCTCAAGTAAGGATCTGAGGCTTTTTCAATCCTATGTTCATTTACCTGGGAGCAAGTCCTATTGAATTCAATGAGGAGTACTTCTGTGTTGACAGTTATGGTAAAGGTAAAGGTAAAGGACTGCTGGATGGTTAAGTTCAGTCAAAGGCGACTATGGGGTTGCTGCGCTCATCTTGCTTTCAGGCCGAGGGAGCCGGCGTTTGTCCACGGACAGCTATCCAGATCATTTGGCCAGCATGACTAAACCGCTTCTGCACAACAGAACACTGTGACGGGAGCCAGAACACACAGAAATGCCATTTAGCTTCCCGTCAAAGTGGTACCTGTTTATCGAATTGCACTCGTGCGCTTTTGATCTGCTAGGTTGGCAGAAGCTGGGACAGAGCAATGGGAGCTCACCCAGACAAGCAGATTTGAACTGCTGACCTTCCAATCGGTAAGCCCAAGAGGCTCAGTAGTTTAGACCACAGCGCCACCCAGGTCCCTGACAGTTATGGTTCTGCACCGTTAAACCCACAGATCTCTGGGGCAAGCACCACAAAACCAAAATATAACACACAAGGATGGACTGGAAGTGTTCCTCACTGTCTCTCCCAAGTGCACTGAGATTTTGTTTGCTGGCTGCTGTTTCTGTTACCTTCCATAAACTAAGTAATATATGTCCAATATGCTTTGCCCTTGGTTAACTAAAGACATAAAAAAGTAATTTAGATGAATGCCATTCAACCCGTCTGGTTTGATCCTGAAGTTAATTCAAGTTATGGGTTTGCCATGACTGGGTCCCCACCCCTGTCTTTTTTCCTGGCTATCACAGTAGATGGGTAGAAATGATAATAGCCTTGCTTCTCATTTCCTATAATGAGGAGAAATTGTTTTTTCCTCCGCAGCAGGAAGGAACTTGGTGGCAATTCCTATAATTTTTGACTATTACATGACATTAAAAGAAGGCAATTTAGCCCCAATTAATGTAATAATAATTTATAAAATGCTTGTAAAATTCCATTATATTATATATTCTTTTTTGTTCCAAGGCTGGGATATCTACACCCCAATTAAGGGGTAAAGCAGAAGGTCATTTTCCTATAGTTCTAATTCATATCACACTGAAAGATTGCATCTCAAGCTGTTTCATTTTTTTTTATTATTGGTCAAGCATTGAACTATTCTCCATGACCATTAGCTCTGATTATTATAGAAAGGAATTAGGGAAATAATAGGATATCAGGTAGTTTCATAATTTGAGATTTAAGGTGTAAGAACACAGGAGCTTCCTGGATTGATCTCTTGCTGTTTTAATGCTAAGTCATATTGGTGAGGGTGAGACAGATATATCCAGTTGTGCAGTGTTTTGTATCTCATTCCATATGGATTTTGCCACCCTACTGACTGCATTCTTTCTCAGTCTACTTTCTCAGTGGACTCCACAGCCTGCTATACAACTTGTTGGAACTGAGCATATTTAAAGAACATGTCCCTGGCAGAAGCTTCATATCCATAGGATCTGTTGGTTCAGACACCTGGTCTCCTGAAAGTATTTAAATGTGGCTTCAAGGGAGTCACTTTGGCTGTAAGACACAAAACTCCGAAGCAGATGATGAACAAGTAGGGAAGATTCTGAGATGCTCTGTAGGAAGCTGTGCAGTCTCCAAACCACATGTTACACACATCTGCCTGTACAGAAAATCTAGGTGTCTTGCTTACTTGTTGCAAGGCAGCTTTGGGAAAGGGCAGTTAACCACTAGAGAATAAGGATGGTTAAATCTGCCAATTTTGATTCTCTCATTTTTCTAGTCTTCAGTTCTTTACATTTCCACATAAATTTGCATTTTTTAAAAGAAAAGATCCTCGTGAAAATTTATCAGCATTTTAATGTGAATATATCCAAAATGAGCACTCCCACTTTACATTGTGGGTGCCCTTTGCGGGATTGCACGTGGTGCTACAGTTCCCAGGGAGCTTATTGGCAAACAGGGGCTGGCTTGCCTCTCAGTGTTAATTTTTGGAGGTTCACCCCCAGCCTCAGTAATCAAGTTTCTTGTTGGGAGGTGGGGCCAGCCCCATTTATAAATAGGGGGTGGAGCCGACAATAGCCAGGTA
Source organism: Podarcis raffonei (assembly GCF_027172205.1). NCBI lineage: Eukaryota > Metazoa > Chordata > Lepidosauria > Squamata > Lacertidae > Podarcis > Podarcis raffonei. Next base: position 54,704,689 of record NC_070606.1, read on the forward strand.
GATGGCTCTGGAGATTCACCCTCCCTACCTTCCCTTTGTTTAATGTTTCTTGTTTGCAGGTTAACTTTTTCTTCCTGTTTAGCGGGCGCTGCTACGTTATTTGACTGGTTGCTGTTGAAGGACTGGGAATAATTTTTTCCTGCATTGGCAGGTTTGTCTTCATAGCAATTCACCACAACTTTGGTGGTTATGGCTTTGGCTGGAATCCTTTAGTCTTTTCTTCCCTATAGGGTGGGGGCGTGAAGTGGTGACTCACCCCCTTGCAGCGGGGGTTCCAGGGTCCCCCTCTTAAAGGGGTTATATATATGGGTGTCACTGGCAATACACTGAAAGGTAGTCTGTGAACTACACTGCGTGTGGGGATATGGGCTTGGCTGCCTGCTACACTTACGTCTCACAGAGCACCCCCATATCCCATTTACCCTGATGAGCCCCAGTTCCCCCCGGCTGGGGGGCTGGGAGGATACACGCCCAAGGCCTAAGCCAAGGTCTTTCTATATTCAGAAGTTTAATAAAGTTGTGGCCTAATTTTAATTCCATATAACGTTGTCAGAGTCTTTATTCCTTCCTTATGTTCCCTGGGGGCTGGGGTTGTCACCGCCTAGTCATGCAAATGCATACACATTTTTGTATGCATTTTTGCCTAATATACACAGAAATAGCTTTCTGTAATACAATATACTGTTGTATGTTATTTCACCTAACATATGCTTTTTTTTTGCACATTCACCTTTGTATATTCATTTTTGTATGCATTACTTGAACAGAGAACACTGCAAAATTCAGAGAAGTTTGGCTGTTCTGTTTGATGTATTGTTTCAGAAAATGCAACTTATATAGGTTTGCCTTTAAATGTGAACTGAATCTATTTTCTCTGCCATCTCTACTAGGGAGTGGAGAGACAGCTGAATCAATTTCTGGTGAAACTCTTCCTTCCTGTCATTGCCTCTCTTTGTCTGAGGTTCCAGAAGTGGTGGTGGTGGTGATGATGAGGACAACTAGTGGAGCACTTGTGGTAGAAAAGCAGTAGGAGGGATGGTAAGGCACACATCCTGGAACTTTCCCACTCACAATTACCTTCTCCTATTTTGCTTTTCAATAGAAATAAGGCTTTCCAGTTGTTTTATATGGTCAGTTGCATTAAACATGGTCCCAAGACTAGCCCCAAAATGCAAGGGTCAAAGATATTATCTTGCCTCCCTGATGAAGAAGCTTTGCAACTTCTGAGCCGTCCCAAATGAGCTGGGGGCTGAGAACAAAGACCATTCCCTCCAAAATTAGGTTAGCAGTTGTGAAGACCCTGGTTCCATACTAAAGAAATTCCATATTTTGAGCAGGAGTACACCTTGTCCAGAATTTGGATCAATCATATCTGAAATTAAAAGGACAAGCATTTTATACCTCCATCCCAAGCATATGTATTCAGAAATAGGACTTCTCGTGTTTAATATAATCTACATTAAAATGTGCCTAGGTTCATATAGAATTTAACATGATTGATCCTTAAGAGCAAACACTTTGGTTCAAGGGTTGCATTACTAATGTTTGAGTTTATGGAAACTGACACTATTCATAGAATGAATTTTCTTGGAAGATCCCGAATTCTTTTACATTGAACATTATTTTACTGGACAGAAAAGAAGGTTCAAAATATCTGGCAGACCCCACTAGAATAAAAACCTGCAAATGTCATAGTTAATAGATTACAAAGATGTAAAAGAGAAGACGAGTGCTTTCCTACCTTCATTGGTAGTAAGCTTTTGTTATCAGGGGAAATAATATCACATTCCTGATATTTTGTAAAATAATTTTAAATATTGCATGCTGTATAATTAATACAGTAGAGTTACAATCCTAAGCACATCAACAGGGGAGTAAGCACCATGGTAAAAAAGGTAAAGGGACCCCTGACCATTAGGTCTAGTCGTGGCCGACTCTGGGCTTGCGGTGCTCATTTCGCCTTATTGGCCGAGGGAGCTGGCGTACAGCTTCTGGGTCATGTGGCCAGCATGACTAAGCCGCTTCTGGAGAATCAGAGCAGCACACGGAAACGCTGTTTACCTTCCCGCCGGAGTGGTACCTATTTATCTACTTGCACTTTGACGTGCTTTCGAACTGCTAGGTTGGCCATGGTACGTGCTGACTTTTAGCAAAATAGGCATTTCTTGTAGCCAACAGGAAAAGTTTTCTTTAAAATCAAAAGATTCTGGTCAGTGTAACTCTGGGTATACAGAGTTCGTGTGCACTGTCATCCTGTAGATCAGATTAAACTAAAGCAGTTTAGGAATTCTGACTTTACTATCTAGGGAATCTTATTCTTTATGATTAAAAATAATTGGTAATCCCAATTGAAAATTCAAGCCTGCAGCTTGTTCTGAACCTGAAGATTAAGGGATTTCAAGTGGGATTTTAGCCTCTGAGTTACAAATAAGTCTTTGCACTACCACTTAGCACTGGTTAAAGCAAGAAACTGCAGGGTAATGATTTACAACAGCAATGTCTGTGAAAGCCCCCCAATGGTCACATGGTAAGGCCAAATTCCAGCCAAGAGTTTCTGGTCAGTGGATGCTGCTGCTCCCCCCCGCCCTGGTTGCCTTGGCAAAGACTTTCTTTCACCTTCTTGCACCCAGCATCATTATGTCCTCCTCTTACTTTGTAGGAACATTGTAGTGGCCTCTATACTGACTGATCTGACGTAGAGCTAAAAGAGTGGCCAGCCACGGACTGTTGTTTGATGGCTTCTGTTTTCATTCTATGATTACCATAGTTGAGGCTCAAAATGGATTTTCACTGATCTCTTTGGTTGGCTGTGTTAAACCTTTTCCCCAGCTCTCTTGCTTATCTTACTTTTAGTAAGGGCTTGTTTAGATGTGCTTCTGGTAAGTTTCATTTTGGTTCCTTTTATCCTCTGCCTGAAGTTTCTTGTGCAAAACCCTACCAAGTGTATGGTGTTCATTTAACAGAAACTTATTCCTTTTAGTTCCTACAATATTATCCTTTTGTGACTCGTTACATAAGTGAATTTGTTTCTTTTGGTTTGTTCCCCATGAGCAAATTCTTCTTTTCTTTTGATACCTGGTATAGAAAATATGTGTGAAACTTTAATGAGCTAAGGTTTAATTATAGATGCAAAATGATCCAAACCTATATATCTCTCCCTGAAAACATTTGTTTTAACTCCTACGCTATTTTAATTTCTTTTTCTAACCTGATTATTTGGCAAGCTGTCTTGAATTGCTTGCTGCATCACATTTATTGCCAAAGAGAACTTTGGATATCAGGAGCCCCCTCTTTATCTTTTTATAATCTGCTTCAATGAGAAGTTGCTGTTTCTGTTATCAGTCACCATATGTTCCAACAGAGATCTGGATTATTAGAATCTTTGTACAGTGACATAAATGTGCTCTCACCCATATGAATCAGCTTCTAAAAATATTTAGAACCAGCCATACACTGAACACATACAACAGAACCTTAAGATCAGCCAAACATGTGGTCAAGAAAATAAAAAAGGATCAAAATTATAACAGTTTGTGAAAGCTATATGGTGAAGAAGCAAAGCACAACATTTCTCAAACCAGCTGGGAAATATTATAAAAATCACAAGGGCATTCAGGTCTTCCTTACTGAATGGGCACATTAGGATGGTTTGCTCCTGGAGATTTAAGGGATTCAAAAGATTCCTGGATGCCCGGGTAGGTGGGTGGTGGTGGTTCTGACTGGCATGATAGCACATCTGTTGAGGCCCTGGTCTCACTGTGGTCAGGGAGATGGCAGCTGTAGTCCAAAATATCACCAGGGATCAAGTTTGGGAAGGCTGCTCTGGACAAATCAAGGTTCTGTATTTGACATTCAAATGCTCTTGTCACATAGACATTAAAGGTTATAGAGAAAAGTATGTGTCTGTGTAGTAGGGCTATGGTAGCAGGTCATATGTACAAGCTGTATATGCATTGGGTTTTTACAGACAACATCTGTAGATCAAGAACAGAGTCTGTGGCCTTAATCCTGCTCTCCCAGTAAACATCCAGATACTCTAAATGTGAATCAGCATTTCCGCTTAAATCCAATAACAGTTGTTTAACTGGTGATAATTTTATTTGCTGTATATTATCATGAGCCTTGGTGCTTCATTTCATGATGCCTATATTTGTAGAAAAATGATATAGAATTTTCAAATGAAATTTGGAAAACTAAAGAAACTTTTGTATTTGGCTAGTCAGTAGACAGATATACTAAGTGAATTGGGCAGGGTTCAACTCTAGTTTCTGCTGATAATCCTAAACATTTTAGAGGCATTTCAATCAATTTATTTTAGCGGATGACTATCAAGTCCAGACTTTGGTAAACCATTTCAGTTGAAGTGTGAGTGGATAGAATAGAACTATTGTGAGGAACTGTAATGGCTGTGTTTTCTTGGGAAGCTAATAGAAGAGCAGCAATGTGGAGAAGAAAATAACTTTCATTTGCCATTTTGTCTTGACTCAGAACTCTTCTGGCATGATTAGAACCTGTAAGAACATCATTTTCAGGTCAAAGTAGAGAATGAAAGGAAGGCCGACTATATTTCTTAGCTGAGATATAAATGAGCATGTCCCAGGACCTAATCATACAGTGTGAGAAAGTTTCTTTAAAGCTTTTCTTCCATTCTAAATACATCTCAATTAGCATTACTTCCCTTTTCTTAGCAAAGAGTAAAACCCATCTTTTGCATAAATTAAACTGCACTTTAGCTTTCAACATGATTCTTCTTTGGATAGTGATTCATAATGGAACTCACACTTCTAACTTAGGTGTCTGCAAAATAATTTCTACTTCAGTGAAATAAAAGAGTGAGCCTTCTGGCCCTGCTAATTTCTGCTAAGTTTCATCCAGTGTTCTTAAAGATCTATCTCTGGAAGAAGCTAAATTGAATCAATAGATTCTTGAATATTCTGCAACAAATTCCCTTTTATGTTCCATTTTTCTAAAGAACAGTGGTGACAAAGCAAAAACTGTCTACTGTAGTGGTGGGTGGAGCTGTGCACTTACCTGACCTTCTGTAACTGGTACCCCTGTGGCTTATTGGGAAGGAGAGGGGCAGGGAGGAGGTGAGGTTGGTGCAAATGCACCAGTGGAAGTGCCAGATTGGTTCCAACATTGTATTTGCACTGTGCTGAACTCACAACTGCCTTGCCCACCCCTCTTCTGATAATCCATGACGATGCTGATGATGGGAGGTGAGTTAAGTCTGCTTACCTTCTGAAAAAAGGGTGTGCATGTGTGCAGAAACTAGTTAACTGTATTAAGAAAAAAATGCATTCATTGCTCTGCTCGATATTTGTCTCTAGCTCAATCTACCACAAGCATGTCTCCCTTGGAAGGTCACACAGAAAGGAATGCAGTGCTTGGACTGAAAGAAATCCCCCAACAGTGAACTAGAGCTCCCACCATTCCTGAACATTGGTCATGCTGGCTTTGACTGATGGAACTCCAACAACATCTACAGGACACTACATTAAGGAAGGCGGGCATAGCACATGAGAGTGGGTACTCGGGTTCTTTCATGGGTGGCAGTCCACTGCTACTTGGCTAAGAATCAACATAGCATTAGCCATTAATATCATTCTGATTGATTCAAAGAAGTCACAGAAGATTGGGTACTGCTAAGCTAGTGCAGCTAATTTACCGAGAACAGATCACGAATATGTAGGCATCACTGCAAGCAGCTGAGGCATGTGAACATCTTATGCTTCTGCTACTGCTGCTGGTGACTCAGTTAAGTGGGAGGACCAGCCTAGTTCACGACTCCAAACGCATCTTCAAAGCATCGGATAGACAAACATGAACACAAAAAGCTGTTAGTCTACTGAAACCTGTAACTTCATGAGAAGAAGGGTCACCACTCCCTGGATCCTCTCTCAATGGCAACAACTAGCCCAACATATTGGAAGAAAAGGGTTCATAACTTGCCTATGTTTTATGAAACAGACAAGTTATGAACCCTTTCCTTCTGATATGTTCAGCTAGTTGCTGCCATTGAGAGAGGGTCCAGGGAGTGGCGACCCTCCCTGAAACATAATGTACATATTGGGAGAGCCAGTTCCTGGTACCACCTCCATGGTTTTAGAACCTCAGAATGCTGGGATACCACTCCAAAGACCATTGCATAGTAATAGTGACAGTGTGATTATGAAAACCTCAGGCAAATTACAATACCAAACTACTTCAACTTTCTGAGTTAACGTGGTTTCCAATTTATTCCCTTCCCACCCCCTTCCCCTGCGGAACAATTCATATGGAAGTGAGCACCATACTGCCTCTGGATTCTACTAGATTTCCAGAAATAGCTTTTATGGTGTGTGAAAGATCATACGATACTCAAAGGTCAGGAAGATGGAATAAAGTGCCTTCTGAATGGAGCCATGGTTGCAGCACTAATCTTTGAGGCTCTTCCTGACTACTCCAACCTTGCTCAGTATTTCGTGTGTGTGTGTGTGTGTGTGTGTGTGTGTGTGTGTGTACTGTATTCATGTGTGTGGCCTGTACTTGTACTGTATTGACTTTTTATAGAATTTGAGTTTTGATACAAAAGTTGGCATTTTTCACTGAACGATGCAGAGCACTGTCCTTATGTTTCATTTGGCAAGATTTGCCCAGCAGAGGGAAAGAGAAGAGTGCAGACCTGGATCTGCCAATATAAAGTAGGACAGTAGGGCAGGGGTTCTTTTTGCCTCACTTTGTATGCCTCACTAGGATTCTGTTCTAGATAGGCTATATCTTATGGACAGTGGTGGGCACAAATCTCCTATCAAAAGACAGGCACTTTATGAAAAAAATACTTGGCTTTGAATTTCACTTTACAAGCTTCAAGCACTCACATTTTGTTTCCCAGCACACTTCAAACCTATTCATTCTTCTTAAAGTCCAAGGTGTAGGTCAAAATGTATTATATTCAACAAAGGACTATTGGAATAGCTAGTTTTCACAGTTGACTCTTTTGCTTAGCCCTATCAGATTCTAACAGGGGAGAAAAATTGTAACCAGGAGTGTGTATTGAGAACAATGCAAGCGAGAATGACAGTAACAATAAACCAGATTATTTTTCTTGTGCTATAGCTGTGCATAATACAATTGATAATGTCATTTTTGATGGATAGTCACATGCAAGTAGAAAGCTCTCTGTGGGGTCCAAATAGAACAAAATCTCCTTTCAGGAGAGAAGAAATACCTTGCCCTGTATTTATAGAGCTGTGCAAACATAAACGTTCCATAAAGGGGGAGGAATGTCTAGATTATCCCTATGTGGTGATGTACGATAAAAAAACATAAAAAGAGAACTCTCAGCATCTTTTAAAGCTATGCTTTAGCCACAAAAGGTTAGAAGTTCATCTCAGTGAACACAATGCTGCTATATGAGCTTTGTTTGTCCCTGCTCATGTTCCCGCCAATTCACACCCACTTCACTTCCCCCCCCTCTTCTGGCTTGGGGAATGCGAGCAAAATAAAACACCCACATAGCTCAGCTGGTAGAGCATGAGACTCTTAATCTCAAGACTGTGGGTTTGAGCCCCACATTGGACAAAAAGATTCCTGCATTGCAAGGGGTTGGGCTAAAAGACCTTCATGAACACCTCCAACTCTATGATTCATGCCCAACATAAGAAACATGTGGTCTAGGGGAGGAGCTTGATGAGGTGCTTTGAATTAACCAGCCTCTGAATGCCCATTTCTGGGAATCACCAATGGGGAGAGCAGCTCCTGCTTTCAGGCTTCTCATAGGCATCTGGTCGGCCAATGTGAACAAAGGATGATCCAGCAAGCCTTCTCTTATGATCTTGGAATGCCACTTATTTTCAGACTTCCCCAGACTGAATAGCTGAGGCTACAGACTCCAAATGTAGTATTTTGTGTGGTAAACATGTGTGGAGTCCATAGTTGTGAGGAAAACTGGGTGTCAAGGGAGAGCTTTCTGTGTGTCTGATCCATCCATATATGGAAGTAGGGAGTCTATTCTTCACATAAAAAGATGCACACTAGTGAGGGAAATAAAACCTGACCCTGTCCTTGGCCTTGCCTCAATGTGTTCTGTTGCTCTGAGCAATTTTCTCCCAGTCCACGTCCAGCATCAGAGGTGAGCCAGCTTGATAGGAAAGCTTTGTCCCCTCTCCCTGTTTTTTTCCTTTAAAAAAATTGGTCCCCAGCTCCATTTTTAATATATAATGTATTTAGAAATATGTTTTTTCTTAGCCATATGGAATAATTTTTTTAAAATAACTAAACGGAGAGCAGAAAAGACATATGGAAATCGTAAAGAAATAATCAACAACAGCCCACTTCCACAGAAATGAATCTGTTACACTGCTACAAACATAAGGAATACATAAGGGGTCGGAATAGAAGGGACCAAAGAAACTTGCAGCACAATCTTAGATGTGTCAACAGAAGAAAGCCTTTTTGGGTTCAGTGGAACTCACTTCCAGGTACTCACTTCCATTTGGCTCACAGGGAATTTTCAGTCAAGACATGGCCATCTAGGGGGCAAGTAAAGACAAAGATGGTCCCAAAGGAGGCCTGAAGCTACCAACAACCAGCTTGTATATAGCACAGTAAACAAGCCCTGAGGTATAGCAATACTTTCACACAGCCTTCTGCCTCGTAGAATAATAGAATCACAGAATCTTTAGAGCTGGAAAGCACCTGAGGGTCATTTAGCCCAATCCTCTGCAATGCAGGAATCTCAGCTAAAGCATCCTTGACAGATTGCCATCCAACCACTGTTTAAAAACCTCCAAGGAAGGAGAGTCCACCACATCTCATGGGAGTCTTGGTCATTTCACATGGTGGAGAAAGAGAAGAAGAGTTGGGGAAACTGGGGAGGGATAGAAGGTGAAATGGATTGATAGAAGAAGGGAGAGAAGCACTTTGTAAATGAACAGTCTGTACCATTGGCGAGAGGAATATATCCTTCACCCAGCAGAACACTGGTCCTCTGCATCCTAGTATGTAGGACTGGAGCCAGAATACTGGCACCTAAGTTTGCTTCCCCCCTCCAATCATCTCCCCTCCATGTCCATTTCTCCTTATACGTCATGTCTTTCAGCTTGTGGACAGAGACTGTCTTGCTTTAACCAATTCTTTGTGAACTGCTCTGGGAGCCTTTTTGGCTGAAGAGCAGGGTACAAATGCCCCAAACAAATGCCCCAATCACTGTTATACACCCAAATATATGGGTCACGTGGATAAAACACACCTAGCTTCCCACCGCATTTATGTTTGCCCCAAGTCAGGCCAGAATGCCTATTGAGACAGGAACAGCCTCTATTTCTGTGAATTCTTCCTCAGAGAAGTAACTATTTAAATAAAAGGGGAAACTTTGACAGATGTCAGATGCCTATGCTTTGTACTTGGGTCTGATCCAGAGTCAAAAAACAATGTAACAATGTTAGAATCAGAGAGAAGGAAGGAGAAACAATATTCACAGCCAAGTGGTTCAGAGGAAGGTTTTTCTTGGTCCAAAACAACAAGACATGCAAAACAAATTCTTTGAGCAAAAGCAATTTTAAAATGCTGGTAATGACCTCAGGTTCCTTCTGATATGGGATTGATTCAAAATGTTAATGACTTTGAGATAAAAGCCTCTGTAGCCTATCAATAATGCATTGAGTTTTTCCGTCCCTGGTGTCAGGGTGGTCTTCCATCTCCATGTTTTTTATAGCTCTCCGTTGGATAAATTCAACTCCAATTAAATCAAGGATATCTAGTATAAATATTCTATGGAAAGCTTGAACTAAGGAGTTCTGACTCAACCACTTATTATTATTTATAATTTCTCCTAACACATTTCCATTTGCTCAGTGCTTTCCAGTTCTTATCTCATTTCTCCTAATGCCCGCCTTATAAAAGTAATTGAAGCTGACTGAAAGTGTGTTGCTCAAGGCATCCCAGTGCGCAAAATAGTGCTTAGGGCAGAGGCGGTTTTAGGGTGCTGCAACCCGTGTGGCAGTGCTGAGCATTGCACTTCAGGGGACCCCGCAAGAATGCTGTAGCACAGAGAGTGTCACACAGGGCACTGCTGAAATTTGAAAGCCCCAAGTCTGCCACTGCTTATGGCAAGGAAATCTCATGGCACAATGGGGATCTGAATCTCAATCTTCTGCATGGAAAGGCAACATATTACTGTACATTACCATCATTGTCAAATGAAGTAACTCTGTTTTCTTTGCTGCCACTAAGCAGTGTTGAATGTGAATGTGCACCACTGTTCAATTACATTTGCTGGGAGTTTTCCCCCCACCTATCCTGAAGCTGCCTCTCTTCTCAGTTCATTGCTCTTCACTCCAGGATGTGCCAAAGAGCTTTCCAAGCTCTGCCAGTTGAGAGGGAATGCTCAACACAATCATGTCAACTGCCTGGGCCATCTTTGTATTGCATAGGTCAATCAGGGCTTTGTTAAAAGAGCCGGCAATTCCAACCGGAAAACTCCCGAGAGCCCTCTGTAGACAGCTTAGACCCATTAGTCTCTAGGGATGAACCATCTTAATAGGTCACTGCCCCATGCAGAAGGGAAAGGCCACCAGGGCTAGAGTAACTGTCCAAAGCTTTTATCCATTATCCCATGATGCAGCATGCAGTAAGTTTGTGTGGGAACTTCTGTCCATTGACATTAGCATCCTGCATTGGCTTAGGATAGGGGAACTATGGACCTGGGAGAAATTCAGATAGGAGCAGGAAGAGAAAAGAGATACTTTGGAGCAGCTTTGTGTTTAGGAGTTTGCCATGGTGGTTTGGAGAAGAGTTCGTATTTCCTTTTGGTGATGGGCAGTGCTTTTCTGGGGTGACGCAGGGGTAGGCATATCCCAAAACATTTTGTGAATCTAAGTTTGGCCTCATTGAGGGGTAGTATTTCAATATGAGTAGGAAAATGAGAGTACCCCTAGACATTTTATTAAAAGAAAAAAAGCACTGGTGATGGGTGAGGAGGAAGTCCTAGGGCCAATCTGGATAAGATACAGGACAAATCAGTAGGGATCTCTTACACCTTGTCGAGTTTAACCCCTAAAAGTGGGCAGGAGAACAGAATAAATGAAAGCAGGTTCTGGCTGGAACTTTTGTTTAGATAAAGCACAGCTCAAAGATGAAGAAAAGGGGTTGGGGGCCACTCCCAAGGCCTACCTGCCTAGATAGCCACTAGCTGAGGAAAAAGTGCAAGAAGGAATCCTGAGTAGCTGGAAAAAATGTCGTGTGGCCTCTGGCCTCATCTCTTACTTACTCTGTTTCCTTTTCCATTATATGTATATCCCTTTCAGTTTTAATTCATGTTAAGAGCCTGACCTGACATAGCCATTGAATGGGGAAAAATTACACAGAGACCTGCAGCCATTATTAATTTGGTACATGTTTTGCCTGAAACCCAGACAAGGTTATACCCAGTAAAATACACCAATATTTTGTTTGTTAGACATTGTGATATGTTTTAGTATCTTTCCCCCTCCAGCTAGGACCCTAAATCAATTCTGCTAAACCTTCCCGAACCTGTGGAATGTATTTTGTATACATTTTGTCTGCAAAGTAATGAAACAGATTTTTTAAAAAGAGGACATTGTGGAAGTCACCACAGTTTATTTGCTTCTGTCACACCATTGAACCAATATTCTCATGTTATCTGTCCGTGGCAGATGTACAATATTGCTAGATTAATTATATTAACTGAATTTCACAACTCAGTGCATTTGAATTAACACTACAGGACTGTAATCATGTTTATCTACAGAAAACCTGGGGACATTTTCTTTCTCTGCCTCTGATATTTAGGAACTTTTGATATTAATTCAACCTTGAGGTTGTATATAAAATGACACATGATTCTCCAGGATCTCCTCTGTGCATATAAACTCTGTGTATTTTTCTCTTTTGGGGGATAAAGTTAACAATAAATATGATTTGGGAAGAAAATTATATGATTGCATACTTCCACATTTCTTGGAGTACAATTCATCAATACTGTCTCACTGAAACCATTAAATTCACAAATTTACATTTTAAAACATTATTTTATAATAATCCATCCTCAAATAAACAAAGGCTGTGCCAGGATTTAGCTCATGTAGCAGAATGGTTTAAGATAATGCTTGCATATAAGACATTACAGTTACAGTTAACTTTTCGCTTTGTCATTTTTGAGCTATGCAGAGACCTCTAGTGATGAGTTATGATTGTGGTTTCCAGCATTATATCGTTAAGCAAAGATTCATCCTGTTGAAACTAGATGAATTTAAGTCCATAGAAGTCAACAGGATAAATAATCATGTCGTACAGTGCAATCCTAACTATGTCTACCCAGAAGTAAGTCCAATTCAATTCAATAGAAGTGTGAATGAACCCGAACTGCAACTAACTTAACCTGGATTCAGCCCACTAAGTTAATTGGTTGAGGAGTAGGCTACCTTAATTATTTATGTGGCTAGAGTTATGTGGCACCTTACAAATAATAACATATGTTTTAAAAATACTAAGTCATCTTTATGTTTCCATTTCTTGAACAAGAACTAGGTACAACTTAATTTTTTTTTTTTATTAATAATTTTTTATTACAGATTTTTATAACAACACAAACATATAACAAATACATAAACAAACAAAAAACACAATCAAAACAAAAAACATGTACCATTTCATATCTTAGTTTCTTACACCTTTCTTCCCCGACTTCCTCATGCCTCCCTTCTCTGTATTCCAAGTTCTTATCATTTACTCAGCAAATCTTCCCTTATTTTAATAAAAATTCAAGCTAATCTTCCTTATTCTCCTTGTCTTAACCATTACTAATAGTAACCATTTACTTTCCAATCCAACATCATTCTAACTCTCATTAATTTTGTAATATTTCTTTAAATAGTCCTTAAACTTTTTCCAATCTTCTTGCGCTGCTTCTCTTCCCTGGTTTCGGATTCTGCTCGTCATTTCTGCCAAGCCCATGTAGTCTATCACCTTCATCTGCCATTCTTCCAGTGTGGGTAAATATTGCGTCTTCCAGTACTTCGCAATAAGTATTCTAGCTGCTGTTGTAGCATACATGAAAAAAGTTATATCTGTCTTTAACACCCCTTGGCCGACAATACCCAAGAGAAAGGCCTCTGGTTTCTTGGTGAAAGTATATTTAAATACCTTTTTAAGTTCATTATAGATCATTTCCCAGAATGCCTTAATCTTCGGGCACGTCCACCAAAGGTGAAAGAATGTACCTTCCTTTTCTTTACATTTCCAACATTTATTATCAGGCAAATGGTAAATCTTTGCAAGCTTGACTGGGGTTATGTACCACCTATAGATCATTTGCATAATATTTTCTCTTAAGGCATTGCATGCCGTAAATTTCATCCCAGTGGTCCACAACTTTTCCCAGTCAGCAAACATGATATTATGACCCATATCCTGAGCCCATTTAATCATACTTGATTTAACCGTTTCATCCTGTGTATTCCATTTCAGCAGCGAATTATACATTTTTGACAAATTTCTAGTACTGGGTTCTAACAGTTCTGTCTCCAATTTTGATTTTTCCACCTGGAAGCCAATTTTACTGTCCATTTTAAACACTTCATTTATTTGATGATAGTGCAACCAATCTCTCACCTTCCCTTTTAATTTTTCAAAACTCTGCAATCTCAATTTGTCCCCTTCCTTTTCCAAGATTTCCCAGTATCTTGGCCACTTTGACTCCATATTAGACTTTTTAACAGCCTTTGCTTCCATTGGCGATAGCCACCTTGGAGTTTTGTTTTCCAGCAAGTCTTTATATCTGACCCAGACATTTAATAGTGCTTTTCTGACAATATGGTTTTTAAAACTTTTATGTGCTTTAACCTTGTCATACCACAAATATGCATGCCACCCAAAAATATTGTTAAAACCTTCCAAATCCAAAATGTCTGTGTTTTCAAGAAGCAGCCATTCTTTCAGCCAGCAGAAAGCTGCCGCTTCATAGTACAGTTTGAAGTCTGGCAGGGCAAACCCCCCTCTTTCCTTTGTATCCGTTAATATCTTAAATTTAATTCTGGGCTTTTTGCCCTGCCAGACAAATTTAGATATGTCTTTTTGCCACTTCTTGAAACAATCCATTTTGTCCATTATTTGCAATGCTTGAAACAAAAACAACATTCTTGGCAATACATTCATCTTTATGACTGCAATTCGACCTAACAAGGAAAGCTTTAAATTTGACCAAATCTCCAAGTCTTTTTTCACTTCTGTCCAAGTTTTTTCATAATTATCTTTAAATAAATTCACATTCTTAGCTGTCATGTTTATACCCAAGTATTTCACTTTTTTAACCACAGTCAACCCTGTCTCATTCTGAAACCTTTCTTTTTCAACCTGTGTTAGATTTTTCTCCAATACCTTTGTTTTTGATTTATTCAATTTAAATCCTGCCAATTGACCAAACTCTTGGATTATTTCCAATACTCTTTTCGTACTAGCTTCTGGCTCTTGCAATGTAAGTACTAGGTCATCTGCAAATGCTCTCAGTTTGTATTGTTTAGCTCCGACCTGAATCCCTTTAACCAACTGGTCCCTCCTAATCATATTAAGCAAAACCTCCAGGACCGATATAAAAAGTAATGGGGAGATAGGGCACCCCTGTCGTGTCCCTTTTTCAATCTTGAACTCTTCTGTAACCACATTATTTACAATTAATTTTGCTTTTTGTTCAGAATAAATTGCACCTATACCATTCTCAAACCCTTGGCCTACCCCCATCCCCCGGAGGTTCTTCAACATAAAGCTCCAAGAAATGTTGTCAAAGGCTTTCTCGGCGTCCACAAATATCAAAACAGCCTTAGTATTTATGTTCACTTCCAACTTCTCCAAAATGTCAATTATATTCCTTACATTGTCCGACAAATGCCTTTTCGGGAGAAAGCCCGCTTGGTCCCCATGAATCTCCTCCATCAAAACTGTTTTCAGTCTCTTTGCTAAAACATCAGCAAAGATTTTGTAATCCACATTTAGTAACGAGATGGGTCGGTAGTTCTTAAGTTGGGTCTTTTCAATCTCTGTCTTTGGTATAAGTGTAATATAGGCCTCTCTCCACGTATCGGGTGCCTTCCTCCCCTCCATGATCTCGTTGCAGACTTCCTTCAAAGGTTGTATAAGCCCTTCCTTCAAGACTTTGTAATATTTGGAAGTCAGTCCATCCGGTCCAGGTGATTTGCCCAACGCCATGTTTTGAATGGCATCTTCTATTTCCTGTGCTGATATCTCCTGGTTCAAAATTGTCTTGCTTTCCTGCGAAATCTTTTTCAGCCCATTTTTCTCGAGGAATTGTTGTATATCTGTTTCTTTTTGTGGCCCTTGTGTGTAAAGTTGTCTAAAGTAGTTCTGAAAACAGTTCCTAATTTCAGCTGGGTTACTTATATTCTTTCCTTCCACTTCTATATTTGTTACCGTGTTGAGTTTTTGTCTCTTCTTTATTTGCCAAGCCAATAGCTTGCCACATTTGTCAGCAGATTCAAAAGTCTTTTGTCTCATTTGCTTAATTTTCCACTCTAATTCTTGATTCGTCAGTTCCATATATTGTGTTTGATAAAATTTGATTTCTCTTAAAATCTCTTGTGATTTTGGCTTCGATCTTAGTTTCTTTTCCCCTTCTTTTATCTTTTCCAGAATTTTTTCCTTCCTCTCATTTTGTTTTCTTTTCTTTAATGTATTTTGTTGTATCAGAAACCCTCTCATCACGGCTTTGCTTGCGTCCCATACTATTCTTTTTTCTACTTTAGTCCTTAGATTGATTTCAAAATAGTCTTTCAAAGTTTTTTGGGCCTTCTTGCAAATCTCCTCGGTACAACTTAAATTTTCATTTGTGGCATGAAGATAAGAAAGCTTTATAAAAATACAGCTTTGTAAGGAATAAAATATTAACTGAGCAGAAAACTGAGTACAGCAGTTGTAGCATCTTCTACAGAGTTTAAACACACCCAAAGGAGAATGAATGGAGGTGCTTCCTGATAGTTAACTCCTAGTGTTACCTAATAATTTATCTTTTACTATAACCTTTTAAAATGTGTTGGGAAGAGGGGATTATTGGGTTGTTCTTGCAGTGCTAAGCAAAGTTGGTTCACTTGTATGACATGTCACTAAAAGCAGGACAACTATGTCTTTTGGGCCCGCCTTTTCAATAGTGCCTTCATCCTATGCTCTGCAGGCTTGTTTTAAAATAAAGTTATTGAAACACCTGACAATTCTCTGTTTGTAGCTGCAAATAAACAGAGCTCCTGTTTGAACATTTGTGCCTAAGATGTTTTTGTTGCTGTTGTTGATCAAACACCTCACATCCAGAATTGCATCTGATCCTGCTTAATAGACTTCTTGGCTAGATTGACTTAATAAGGTTTCCAAGATTAGAACTTCAACATGTTATGATACTCTTATATAGTATCTTAAAAAGCACATAAGATGCTTCTTTTATGAAATACAGACTCTTAGCTGCCCATTGTTTATAGATAAGTACACTTTTTCTTGCCCTTTCGAGTACTCAGAAATTAACTGGGGGGCTCTAATCTCTTTGTAGCAGTGGCAGGGAATCACTGCCCTAGAAGATCAGTTTATATTCAGATTAAAAAACAAACAACCCCAAAACAAAGCCTTATTCTGGCAATCATATTTACAAGTCTCCAGACATACCCTTAATCTTCCTTATCAGAAGGATTATGCCACTTGGATCATTAAGCTAAGCTTCTTAAACCAAAGAGGTATTGGGATTTGTCACGCACAAGGACGTGGCGTGAGGTTAAACTGGCATTAAACAGTTAGAGTGATGTTAAACTGCCAAACGGAGCACTAGGAATTGCCTCCGGATGCTGTTTCCCAAATATTAGAACTACTGGTGCCCAGCAGGCAGGTGTTAAGGCCTGTGACACAGCTCTCAGGTGGAGAGAGCATTACAAATCTTGCATGCCATCGCAAACCACCTTGCCGTGTAGCATGGCTGGTTGGGGACTCCCAGCACAATCCTTCATTTGACAGTACTGATGTCAGTAGGAAATGAAAAAGTAAAATAAAACCAGAGCGAAGCAGTACTTTTAAGAGCTCAAAATGAAGACAATAGTTTAGCCCTTGGTAGTCACAGGTCTGTAAGTTAAGTGTCAAGTGCTGTTGAGTCCTTCTAGCCTGCCAAGCCTGCCAACTGAATTTCCTAATGAATGTAGGTTTCTTGTGGAAGACTAAAGAAAACAAGTCTCCGTTAGGAGCACCAGATGCAATGCCTAAAATTACCAAAATCTAACAGGAGGATTGGCAAGGAGTAAAGGGAGGAGCTACGGGGAGGGGCTTGGGCGATGAGTAAGGGGGAGGGGGATTTGGGGGAGGAAGTTGGTGGAATGAATGAATCGATTTATTTCGGCCCCTGACCAGAGTGCAGGTTGGTGGAGCTAGGAGTTGGTGAGTGGAGCAATCAGGAGCATCAGCCCCTAGTGATGCCCTATGGCCACTCTACAATGTCAGAAGTTAGAAGCTTTGTTGTTTGCATATGACTACATCATGTGAACATGCCCACCTGATAGTCCTGCTTCCTGTCCACTCCAGTGCTTTTTCTTCTTCTGGGGATACTCAAAGGTATGCAGTACCAGCATGTTTTTCCCCTAGAAAAAAAGCACTGGTTCTCTCTATACAGGAAGTATGGTCATCTGCAGCAACAAGCAGGGCTTTTTCACCTATAGCTTCAGGATGGGGAATGACCACTGGCAGGAGGTGCAATATGATGCATCTCTGCTGGCCTACAAATGGTTATGCAAGACCAATCTTTTCAGAAAGGGTTCGGGTCATTAGATGAAGACTGACTTTTGGACTATGAATAGTGAATGGATTTTTTTAAAAAAAGGAACTTTTAAACTACTATTTTTGACACTGCATGGCTTTTGATTTTGAGTTGGTTTTTTATTGTGATTTTTGTATCAAAATGGATGTCACTCTGAGATTTGGAAAGCCAATATAATTCAAGTAAGCAAATAAATGTGAACTGCATTTTCCCTACAGCTTATAGGTCAAAAGGTGGGAGGTATTATTGGGATGCAACTTTTCTCTCAACTTGTATTGGGCTTGGTTTTTTTTTGAACCTTTCTCATTTTTCATGCTCCGAGGCTTGTCCAGTTACATTTCCCAAAGATTGTTAAGCAAGACCACAAAGGGTAGCATTGTGGACTCTTAATGAATGCAGTGTTGTTCGTTCCAGAGAAAGGCAAATGAATCTTTAATTTGGAACAATGGGTGGGCTTGTAGCACAGGAAATGTCTGCTCCTTTAACATCTAAGAAATGAAGAACAGAGAATGTGGCATTATGGGTGCCCTTCTACCCATCCCTGAGAAAGATGGCAGGCAGTAAGACAGCTGCTAAATGTGTCCCATTATTGTGGAACAGGCTTTATACAAAACCCCCCAGAGAAAATACAGTATAACAGGTTAATTCTTTAGCATCAGTAGCATTTGATAACTTACTTAATGTTACAAGAGCCTTCAAACATAAGGGGCTGTTTCCCATTATGGAAATAAACTCCATTAGATTTGTGTGATAAAAATGTATAGCTCTTAATTAAAGGCTTTCATTGCAAATCCTCTCCTTGTGGGTGAGGATTGTTTGCCAATGTAGGCAGCTGGTAGTTGGCTTCAGTCAGATGTTTTCAACTTCTGTGAGTTCACTGGTATCCCACCTGCTGTATCTAAATGGTGTACACCTGTTAACTGGCTAGTTCCAAAATTATAATGCTAAAGACTGCCCCAAAGCGACATATTTCAATTAATCTGCTCAGCTAAAGCCATAACAAGAAGTTGCATTAATCATGGTGTTTACACATCATGTAGACATACCCACATGGCCTCCCTTGAGGGCGAGAGGGGGGGGAAAAGCGAGTTAAAGATTACCTATGGTTGTGTGTCTGGGAAACAAAGGAACTATAATAACATGTATAACTATGCCAGAGAATAAGAGGAGAGGGAACATTTTGAATGGAAAAATCAACATTTCTCCCCACAATTATGTTGAAACAACCATGTAATGTTCAGGAGGTAACGCCACAAACACAGTTAGATATATGGAATTAGAATGGAGATAGGCTTGGGAATGTGGCGACTGATATGAGCATAATGAGTGAGAGCATTTAGAGCAGGTCTGGGGGCCAAATGCAGCCTTCTACCTGGCCCTTGGGACTCTTTACCAGGCCATCTCTCCTCCCCAACCACCCTATCTCTCCCAAGCCACACCCTTAGCTTGCTTTGCTTCACACCCATATTGACTGTTTTTGCCTGGCTTGAATGTTTCCTTGAACTCTGATCATGATTCTTGCTTACCTGGATAGAGAGGTGTGTGAGAGTATTATACATCCATTGGAGACTCCCCACTTGGCCTCATCATGCTGTCAGGGTACTTATTTAATGCTGAGAGCCTGCAAGTAGAAAACAGGAATCTCACTTCAGCAGTTTCTCCTTCAGCGTATGGGTGGTGGCAGAGTCAGAGGTTGGGACTGCAAAAAAAGAGGGTGTAGTGACAGAATTTTATATTGGGTGGATTCCTAAATAGAGCTTTAGTGTCTAGCTTACTGTTCTGATGATGTCCTCCATCATTTATCTAATATAATTGAGTTCTCATACAACTTCATTCACTCTGTCACGTGTAGAAGTGATTGTCTTTAGAGTTATTTATTTTCTGAATAATGCAGTCCAGCGAAAAGAGCAATGGAGCTAAACAGTGACAGGAAAGTTGTTTTCATGAAGGCATATAACAGCATTTTATGAGACGTTTTTGCTTCCTATTGTAAGAAAGATTCTATACTTTGTCTGATTGTGCTATATAATGTCTGATTGTGCTATATAATGGAAACAGTTTTATTTGTACAAAACTGAGAGTGGAAGATAGCTCTCCAGTTTCTCTGTGTTTTCTTAACTTTAAATAAAGCTAAAGCATAAAAAAATAATTCAACCATAGCAACTCTAATTGGCTGTGAGTATAATCCAATAACCTCATTTCACCCATATTGTTAAACAAGTTAATTGGAGCTACATAGCCACTGGCTAAATATAGTGGTGTATGCAAACAATGAATCTAATTTCTTTTCGAAGCTTCCCTTCAGCCAGCAGACAATTTTGAGGAGGGGGAAATGAGGAGATGGTCACAGTGGTAGTGTTACTACAAATTATAAATTTTGTTCTAATTATCTGTTCTGACCAGATGGAGAGGACGGAAATTAACACCAATGTTTTAAATTATGAAATAAAGGTGGGGAAAGGCAAAATTTTCTTCCACCTGGAAGAAATGATGCCACAATAGCAACAAAATAATAATAAAGCAGCTTGGAAATTTTGAGAGAACGAGAACTTTGGAATGTTGTCTGTCCTGAATCATTCAACATTCAGACTCACCAGATGTCCACAAGCTCTAATGTTATGAGAGAGAGAAGCTTTTCTCTATCTACTTTCTTCATACAATGCATAAATTTATAAACTTCTACCTTACTCACCTTTTTGCTAAACTAAAGGTAAAGGTAAAGGGACCCCTGACCATTAGGTTGAGTCGCGGACGACTCTGGGTTGCTGTGCCCATCTCGTTCCATAGGCTGAGGGAGCCAGCGTTTGTCCACAGACAGCTTCCGGGTCATGTGGCCAGCATGACTAAGCCACTTCTGGCGAACCAGAGCAGCACACGGAAATGCCATTTACCTTCCAGCCAGAGTGGTACTTCTATGTGCTTTCGAGCTGCTACCTTGGCAGGAGCAGGGACCGAACAACGGGAGCTCACCCTGTCGCAGGGATTTGAACCGCTGACCTTCTGACCAGCAAGCCCTAGGCTCTGTGGTTTAGACCACAGTGCCACCTGCTAAACTAAAGAGCCCCAAATGCTGCATACTTTCCTCATGGGAAGTTGCTCAACCCCCTTGATCATTTTGGTTGCTCTTTTCTGAACCTTTCCCATTTCAACAGCTTTTCAAGAAGAAAGTTTTTTTCTATTTTGGCATCAATTTATGAGGGTTGAAAGGAGAAAACATATAAGGTATGATTTCGGGGGCTGTTTGTCAGCCATCTCTTCAGGACTGCTGTTTTGACAGTGGAAGAATTGTCTGAAATCCCTGTCAGCTCTTGAGCCCATTCATGATGACATATCAACTGTTACGGTTAAAAACTTTTCCCTTCTCAGTGTTCATTCTGCAGCAGGACAGGTAATCCACACATCTCAACTTTCTCACTTCTCTCTGTCTTCCTTAGTTCATGAATCTCACTCTAGCTCTTGCAAGAGCCCAAATCCAGCTATTTAGGCATGAACTTCCCTGCTTGCTGGTTTCTTCCTGGTACAAGTCTCCTCACAGCTAAGCTGGGTTTCCAAGGCTCTGCCTCGTATTTTCTTAAAACCGTTCTCTATATCTAGCATCCTCTCACTATCTTCACACATGTAACTAATTATATAGGGAGGTAGCCTGTGTAATGTATAATCCCATTATTCACTTTTCTTTTTATATTTCTGGAATTGTACTTCAAGCCACAAGGTTTTTCTTTCATTCCTTTTAAAGCTATTTTTTGAATAAATATTCCAATTATGACAATTGTGTTGTTATGGCTATTTTTTTCCAAAGTAAGCAAGATAATATTGGTCTGTTCTACATAGTTTTTCCATATAAAAAAATCTCAGCACGATTAATGAAAATCCAATCTTATGCAAGTTTAGCTAGTGTTAAGTTCCTCAGCAGGGCTTATTGAGTCTAAGCATGCGACAGTTCTTAAATTTTTATCATTTTTTTAAAAGACAAAGCTATCTACTGTAAAAACAAACATATAAGTTGATAATTAACAGTGCAATCCATTCTCATCTGTTTACACCAAGTATTGTAGGAATGTAGCCTAAGAGAAATAAAATACATACTAGAATATAAATATGATTAAAAACATAATCATCAGAAACAAAAATCAGTTCATATTATCAGATCAAATCTTAGTACAATGGTATCCTATAAGAACACAGGCTCAGGAAAATGGGATGATTGTTCTATTTTCCATTGCATTCTCTAGACTCTCGACAGGAAAAGCTGCAAAATTTCTAACAGAAGCTGCATTTTATTAAGCTGCTGTACCCTCTAAGTAATAGCTCATGGTGTTGCAGTAAGGTAAAGCCTCATGAAATAGGTACTTCGCTGTGCTGCACTATGAAATAAAATCAACTGCTGACTGCTGTGTACTGTAATGAACTTGCCCGACAGCTGGAGCATTAAGAAAGGCAGCTGGGAAATTTAGCAGAGTTCAAAAGAGAGTCATGATGGATGATACCACAGCACAAGACCACCTTTGAAGAGGAGGAGTGAAAACATTGCTGCCTTCTTTGCCCATGAGGAGATGTTGACCTACCTGAGCTTATTCTGAGAAATATGGCAGTAGAGTGGCTAATGGCTGCTTCACACACTATATTGTATATATATGTCCATTTATTTGGGGTTATACCCAGAGGGTGAATGCAACACACAGAGTTTTGCTGCCTTCTCATATCCTGCTAGTTGGCCTCCCACAAGAATCTGACTGCCATGAGAACAGGATGCAAGACAAGATAGGCTGATCTAACAGGGTTTTTCTTACATTCTTGAAATTGCCTTTAAGTCAAAAGGTAGAATTAAAGATCCTGAATTCTTGAAAGTGACTGGTGAAGCAAGAGGCAACCTACCAGTCAAGAGCCTGGAGACAGGAATCTTTTTTTGGACTGCTTCCTTTAATTGCCCCACCACCCATTTTTGGAACCAGGGGCTATTTAATTCTGACAAGGAGTTTTGTGGTTATAAGCTTAAGATTCTTCCAGTTGCTTCTGCTGAAATGTTAAATAACAAGAACAATAATGGTAATAATAGATTAAATTCTTCTCAAGCATATTATAAGACATCATTCCAACAGAGGCTTTAAATTAACATCCTGGCTGCTTTTACAATTCTGACGGGAGCACATATGTAGGAAAAATAATATGATTAAACTCAATTGTTTCCATCAGAAGTTGTTTCAACTTCTGTGCAAGGTTGGTATTTTTTTATACACATAAAATTTAAAAAAACATACGAGAGGGAGGTGGAGGATGAATGATGAGGTATGGAGAGATTAGCAAAAGGTGAATAAAATGAGGGAATTGTTGAAGGAATTTTTTGAACTTAATGAGAGACATGGGCAGACAGGAAAATCATTTGGGATACCAGTAAAGCCTATATGAGAGGAATTAGAATACAACGAATGGCAAGAATAAGGAAGGATAAAGCAAATGATACTATGGAAATAAATAAACAGATAAGGGTGAATGAAGCAAGATCCTTTTAATTTGGGGCACTCTAAGTCCCATAGATTCCTAGAGTTATGCTAATGACTATGCCAATTTGAAAACAACTTCCAGTCTTTATCAAGCTTTATGTTGTTGGACTACAACTCCAATCTTCTCTGACCACTGGTCCTTGTAGCTAGGATGATGAGAGTTGTCGTTCAACATCTAGGGACCCAAATTTGAGAAAGGCTGGCTTAACCAAACAGAGCAGTAATAAAACTTGTTATTTAATGTGAAAATAATACTACCAGGTGTTTTGATGTTTGCTTTGTTTTCCCTTAATATTCTAACAATTTTACCAACAGACATTTATTTGTTAAAACAGGGGAGAAGGAGGGAGAATCAAAGGGATTGAACCACCATATACAACCTTCTGTTGGGCTTGTGCCAGCAGGACAACAATGAAGAGAACCAGAGCTCTTGCATTCCTCTATTCCTTTCTTGGAGTGGTGGGGTGCTATAACTTTCCCATTGGGAACCATGGCTGGTGTTATTTCTAGTACTAGCATCCTTTGGATCCACAGTCTTTCCTCTTGTGCCCCTACCGTATCCCATTTTTGGCCATACCAAAAAGGGCATGGCATGTTAGGGCAAGGTCTACAGAGGTTGCTAGCAGTGGGGAAGAGACATGTAGCTCTGGATCTACTTCATATGGCCCCCAGGGTGCTCCCTTAGTGGCAATAGTCTAATAATAGTAGTAGTAGTAGTAGTAGTAGTAGTAGTAGTAATAATAATAATAATAATTTATTATAGCCTGCCCATCTGGCTGGGTTTCCCCAGGCACTCTGGGTGGCTCCCAACAGAATATTAAACAGAATAAAACATTAAAACATTAAAAAACTTCCCTAAACAGGGCTGCCTTCAGATGTCTTCTAAAAGTCAGGTAGTTGTTTATTTTCTTGACATCTGGTGGGAGGGCGTTCCATAGGGCGGGCACCACTACCGAGAAGGCCCTCTGCCTGGTTCCCTATAACCTCACTTCTCACAGTGAGGGAACCGCCAGAAGGCCCTTGGCGCTGGATCTCAGTTTCTGGTCTGAACGATGGGGGTGGAGATGCTTCTTCAAGTCTGCTGGGCAGAGGCAGTTTAGGCTGCAGGGCCAGCATTATAAAATGTTGAAACTGCATTTGATCACTTTTCTTGAGAAAACTGTTTAAAGAGGCATCCAGTAGCTTCTATCATGACCCTAGAGTCAGATTGCCCTTCTTTATTGGATGGAGTCAAGGACTCTGAACCAGATGGGGAAGTGGCACATTTGGCCAGCCCCAGAAGAGCTTCCACCAGATGAACCAGTGGGGCCAGAGCCCTCTGGCTTGAGGATGTGGAATTGCTGTTCTTGGACTTGGAAGACTCCATTGCAGAAGCCCCATTGGGATCAGAGACTCCCATTTATATTGGAGATTACTAGAGCAGAATGGGGCTCTTTAACTGAGGAAACACTTCCAGTGCAGGTAGGGCTAACAACTGAGATGTGGGGCTCAGTCTCAGTTTGTTGTTAAAGCAACATTGAAGCTCTGCAATCTCAAAGCACAGAGTTTTGCATCCAGCCTGAGCCCTGCCTTGCCTTGGCCTGCAGCCAGCCTAAGCCTAACTGCAGAACAGGACAGAGTTTCTTGCAGTTTGTCTAGGGTTTTTTTTTTTTTTTAGCAGTTCTTTATTCACATCCAAATTCTAAAGGCCAGATTTCTGCTCTTTGTTCTTTTGGGTTATTTATAAGCTCATATGGTATGTTAAGTAAACAAAACCCAGCTCTATTTAAAATTCACTTTCTTCCTTCCAAACTGTGTGGGTAATTTCATCTAGATAAAAACGGATGATCAGATCAGAGGAACACAAGATTTGGGTTTCTGGAGAAAAAAAAAATTAAATAGCACAACCCAGTATTCTGCTTGCTTACATGTGTAACATGGCAGGTGTGATGTTGGCAAGTGACTGAAAAGGACACCAATGATTGAAAACAGCCCAAGCCCGAATTCTCCATCTGTGCCTTTTTAATTAGCATTAATACACTGCAGAGCAGGGCCGTGGAAATGTTGTGAGGCTCCAGTCAGAGCAGCAGCTGTCTCCAACTTGAGCTACAAATCACCTAGTAGAAAGTTTTGAAAAGCACAGTCTGCACAATTTCCACTTCCGAGTTTGCAGGCCTGCAAAGATAATTCCCCGTGGAAGGCCTTGGGCAGATGTGGAACAAACAAACAATTGGTTGACCAGATCTATTTCAGGAGGGAAAGCAGGGAGATGACTGTCAAAGCAATCTAACCCCCTCTGCCCAGCTCTGCCCAGCCCCATTTGGCCACTGCCTGTGGAGGGACACCAGCATCACTCCTCTAGCACAGAGCTCCCTCTTCTGCTCCTGGTGCTGCTGGTTAGATCTGTGCCAGGGGTGGCCAGTCTGATCACTACGCCACCTCCAGAAAATGACGGACACTACCATTCCTTTAAATGCAGAAATCTGCCATTCTCCAGACTTACCAAGTAACCAGGAAATTCTGAAGAAGCAATGGGTACACTTGATGAAGCAAGTTTGGTATATAAGACCTTTACCTGAATGAACACATGGGGAGAAGGGGAGAGAACAGGCCTGGTCTACCCATGAGGATCCGTGAGGCAGACACCTCAGGTGGCAGGTTGGGGACAGCTGGGAGCAGAGCCATAGTTGGGTGATCTTGTGCCCCTGGCAGAACTGTCCAGATTGCGCCCCCTGACCACGGACAAATTAGCTCTTCTTTCCATCTCTCGTCCAACCCCGCCCCTCTACCCATTCAACTCACCCTCTATTTAAAACCATTTCTTATGAGGAATAATCAATATTTATATTTATGGACATATTTTTAGCCGATTTTGCAGGGGCCCCCCATCGCCTGCGCCCCTGGCAGGGGCCCACCTCACCGCCCCCTAGCTATGGCTCTGGCTGGGAGTCCCTCTGCTGTCTGTTCTTCTCTGGCCTTTTCCCTCTCCTATCACCTTTAGCACGCTGGGGTTCCCCAGCCGCCTCCAGTCGCCTGAGGTGATGGTGGCAGAGGAGGAGGTGACTGGAGGGGACCACTTTCTGTTTTGTCTCCAGTAGCAAAACATCCCGGGCCAGCACTGGGGGAGAATAATATTATTTTTATATATAGTGTTGGAGTGTTGAAAGTATTCAACAGATATTATCTTGTGATCATTACAATAAGCCTGTAAGGATGGTCACTATTCATCCCCCATTACTGTAGACATGGAATGAAATGCGCTCTCTCTCTCTCTCTCTCTGTGTGTGTGAGAGAGAGAGACTGAGTGTGTGGGTGTGTGGCTTCCTTACATCATACTTTCTTTCTGGTTATCCTGGGAATTAGAGTAGATAGCACTGTCAAAACAAATAAATATTTCTTATCTTTTCCTTGGGGTCCTAGGAGAATCCAAAGTACACTCAGGGATAGCAACAAAGAATTTGTGTGTGTTTCTTTGTAAATATTCTAGGCAGTAAACCATCACAATGTTAGTATGACATTTTTATTTTTTAAAAAATGATATTACTGATACTGTGTTTTTTGTATGGAGTGATGTGTAAAAAGCATGTGAAAGGCGTAGACTGTTATTTTATTTAGCACTTTAGTTATTTATTAACTTTATATCCTGCCCTCCCTCCCAAAGTAAAAACTTCATTTCCCCCCTCCAGCATTTAGTTGTTTGTTCCGGAAGGGCAGTTTACTTAACGTGTACCTATCAATATTTTATTAACTTTAGTGTTTTATTACTTTTATTAACATAGACATACAAAACCCCCCCACCAAAAACCCACTAATAATTTCCTTGAACATTTGACCTAAATTTCCACTCAGAAGTTCTTTACATCTCAAATTTAAATATGATATTTCTGACTCTTTTCCCATCAAATATCTCTAAAACTGCTTTTGATTTGTACCAATTTGCATCAACAAAGCTGTCATTTGCCATAAACAAAATGATTTAATCTACCTAATTTACCAGATATTGCTCATTTGAACCTTTGGGATATAAGCTTAAACCCTAAAACTATTCATAACAGCCAGCTTTCTAGGCCCTGCTTCCCAGGTTTTCTGTGGCATCACAGCAGCTAAGTCCATGGCAATCACTGGGACCATGACACTTCTTCAAGTTATTATATGCAAAGACCCTGTGTGACCTAAGAACAGGTGAGCTAATAGTATCAGAAGTATCAAGAAAGCTGGGGGACAACTCGACAAATCCCAGAATGTAAAAATGAAGAAGTTAGTGGATGAGTAATTTTGCTTCTGGGGTGACACTGATACATTACAATGAACTTTGTTTAGGCTACGCAAGGGTGAATCTGTGAATTTTGGTTTCCCTTCAGTGCTCTTTTTTTCAGTCTTAAGTTTGGTTCCTTGCATTTTCACATCAGTTTGCATCAAAAAAAGAGTCCTCATGAAAACTCATCAATTTTTTAATGTGACACATTTTTGAATGCAAATTTGCCTAATATACACACATTTGCAAAAAAAGATCCCAAATATTTATATTTTCCTTATATAATGCATTTTTAATTTATTTTCAACAACATACGGAAAATTGGGCAGTGTGAATTTTGAAATATGTTCCATTTAGAAGAAGAAGAGGAGTTTGGATTTAATATCCCGCTTTATCACTACCAGAAGGAGTCTCAAAGTGGCTAACATTCTCCTTTCCCTTCCTTCCCCACAACAAACACTCTGTGAGGTGAGTGAGGCTGGGAGCCTTCAAAGAAGTGTGACTAGCCCAAGGTCACCCAGCAGCTGCGTGTGGAGGAGCGGAGACGCGAACCTGGTTCACCAGATTACGAGACTACCGCTCTTAACCACTACACCACACTGGCTCTCATTTATTGTTTCACAAAATTCAAATGATGTAGATTCACCTTTAACCCCCCAAATCCCTAGTGATTTCACCCACTGAGAATTTAAGTTTGTCGTAGTTTTCCGTTCCTATCTTCTTTTTCTGCAGTCAATAAGAGACTCTACTGCACATGTCAAATCATTCTGTTTTGCACTGCAATTCCATCAATGCAGACATATACGTGCATTGATCAGTCCCTGTAAGAAAATTAAAGACACAAACTGCAAACTACAAAACATGCAATTAATTTTAGGTGTTTCTCAAGGCAAGGCAGGTGGAAGGGAACAATAGCAGAATACAGAAGGAAGAATTCACTTATACCCACGTTTGTAGCCTAACATTGCCCCTCTGGTTTTTCCATGCTCCTAGCATGTAGGCTGTCAAATCAACTCAGTCTATGCTGATGAATCTGCGCATGCAGATGAATCTGTATCTGCAATGAAAAGGAGGAGGAGAAAAAAACCCAGCATCCGAGCTGCAGTAGTTTAGACATCATGCTGCGTCCTAATCAAATAAATCCACTGGGTAAATGTTGTTACTTTGAACATATTATTTCAGGGGATGGATATTTGAAAGATGAGATGGTGCATCAGGTTGCAAAAGGTGAAAATGAACTTTCAGGTATTACAGGAAATTAGGAGGAAAGAACAAACATCTCCCTCTTAGCTGAGGAGGCTGGATGTGAATCTATCAGGCAGCTGTGCTATCAATCTTATTATATTAAGCATAAGTGTAAACACTGAAAAATTCATGAAGCAGAATGAAGCAGTAAAGCCTAGTTAAAACCCAGAGCTCAGGTTTGATATATGCAGTGCTGACAGGATAAAGTGAAGGGAAGAAGAAGAGAGAACAAGGGCAGTTTTGCATGCCTTTAAAGAGAGAGAGAGAAAGAAAATTTGCATTCATAAAGTTCAAATGCTTGAGAAGTGGAGTTATATAATATCCACATAAGATGCTGCAGGGACAACTCTGTATTTGAATCACCTTCTCTTTTTCTTCCAGACTCGCACCTTGGAGTTTAAATACAATTTGGTCTTAAGAATTGGGGGCTGGGCATTTATTTGGTCAGAAGAGCTCATGCCCACAAGTAAGGCTTTTGAAATGGTTTGAATGCTAAAAGAATGGTCCAGTAAATGATTTTGAAAACACTCAATACTGTAGCATTGCTGAAATTGAATAGGCAGTCCAAGTGTGAACTGGTCTACTTAACACACTTTACCACATCCATCTTACATCCTTGTTTAAATGGAATCATCCTCACTGGACCTGTAACTGCAGCTTATATCAACTTTGGACTTAATGTGCTCAGACCCCTAACCAAAGGAAAAAAGAAGGCAAAATACTCCTCACACAAAGGAAAAAAACAAAATGGAGGCAAGACACACACCAAACAAATAACCATAAATAAAAGCAGGCAAAGCAAGGATACACTCAGAGGCATTATGGGAAAATGTGGTAAGCAGGTAGGGTGGTTAGATGCTTGCACTTTGCTTTTTAGATAGCCCATCACAAGCCATGGTAAAATAAATAAATAAAATCTCATTTTTGTAAAAGTAAAAACAAAAATTGGGAGAAGCAGGAAGTCTTGGCAAGGAAGGTATCTGAGGGTGCTGTGTTATCCATGGGTGCCATGTTCCAGAGGGAGCTTTTGTTTGTTGTGTAGTTCCTTACACAGAAACCTGATAACTATCTATTATATCCCCCAACTGTATCTTCTAACTTTATTTTATTTCCACACTTTTCTTATTGTAATTTAAGCCCCTGACTTTACTTGTACATAATTTGCTCCAAAGTTAGACAGTCCTGCTTGGCTCTGGTAAGTTCATTGTGTGGATGCTTAAGCATGACCTTCTCCACAATATCTCCATCTGTCCTCTCTCGACAATATAATTCTTCATCTCATCCTACTTTTTGTTCTCTCCTTCTCCCTCCCTCCGAAATCAATGAGCTTTCTTATCATGTTGTTCTTATGCCAATAACAGCTTCATTTTTGTTCATCCTGTTCCCTCCACCTGCTCCTTTAACTCCCTCCTCATGACTCACTTCTTGGCCTTTTCCTGAAGTTTCTTCACTTGCAGTTCCGCTGCCACTGAAAGTTTTTCTAACAATTCCTAACTCCTATTGCCTACAGCCCTTTTCTTGTCTGCCTCTTGCAGAATGTAACCCTCCAGCCAGGGACCATCTTGCATTTTGTAGAATACATAAGACATTGCTAAATAAATGTCACAGCGTAAATCACTATGTGTTTAAGCTTAACTGAAAGAAGTCCCAGGTTAGCTGGAATAATAGAATAATAATAATAGGAAAAATAGAAAGCACTCGTTCAGTTGCTCTACAGTATCCATTACATCGAACACCAGTATTAACTTGGCCATGTCTTTTCTTTTCTCTATTTGGGGCAGGGAGGGATGGGTGGATGGAATAGCTGTTGCTTCTTGCGCAGAGATCTCATATTATGAAGCAGTGAGACTTACTGCCAACCCAGGTGCCTGCTCAAGCTGCTGTGATCAAGCTGCATTTTAGGAAAAGTCATGGTGCTCAAGAGGTACTCTAGCTGTATTCAGTACATTTCTATAGAAAGGAGAAATAAATTCCTCTTTCCACCACACTATAGCAGTTCTGCCATGGTTATATGATAATGAAAGCTGATAAGACTCTGCTTCCTACGGATGTGCAAACAATGCCAATGAAGTAGCTATAAAGGCTGATAGGGCAAAGCACAATGGAAACAGATGAACCCTGATTGGGCTCCTTGCTTACCAAGTTATCAAAAGAAACTTGGAAAGGAATCAAGGAACAGCAACAAAAGGAAAAGAAAACGTACTCAGAAAAAACGTATGTGAAATGCAGTAATAATCCTTTAGGTATTATTCTTCTAGATTTTTTAAAAAAATAACATAAGATTGGCATTTGCTTATATGATTTTTGCCAGTACCAATACATTTCCCTCATGGCATCATTTGAAATGAAGCAAGTATATCAATTAAAATACCGTTTGGACTTTACTTATTTTTTGTTGCAAACTTTTCACTGTGTCTGTTTCAGAGGCTGCCAGTGTCATTTTAAAAGATCTTCTTCAGATGTTTTAAGGAACCCTTGCCTCAGGAAATGTGAATGACCCACACATATTCTCTGGTCTCTTTTGTAGGAGGAAAAAAATATGTATGTTTATGTTAGGGTGATGTATGTTCTGTTCCTGTACCAGGAGAATGTACATGTATCAACATAAAGCACTGAGAGAGAAAGTTGCCTGCCTTCTCTTCCACAGCTTCTTTAAATTATCCAAAGTGTCCTTTCATGGGTCCCTCAAAATAGGCATTCTCTACAATCAGAACAGGAGTGAAAAATGTGCTAGTATTCTCTTTGACACTGGAATTTATTTTGTTCAGTGAAATGCAAACACACACACTGGAAGTACTTATCTATCTCCCATTGAAATCTATAGACTTTTAAAATTGCTAACTGTGGAGTGATCACACCGCATATGAAGAAAACCCAGAGAAATCATCGTAATGCAACCAGTTACTAACAAATGCTACAAAGAAAATAAGATAAATAAGAGCAAGATCAATGATGTACTTGACCAACAATGTACTTGGAGATATCAAAACAAGGACCAAACAAACTGACAATCCTCCCTCCACCCCAAAGAAAATTACATGATTGGTCAACAGCACTTCTTTAGTTAAAAAAAGAAGAAGGAACAGATTGGAATGCCATAATAATTGCTTCCCTCTGCATGGCTGAATGCCATGTTTCTATGTGCATATCTATAAAGATGAACCCAGTGGATCAGAAGAACAGCATTTTCCCTGCCCAGATGATTCGTCTTCACAGATATGTCCAGGATACAGCTAAATGGAGACTGCTCCCACCCCAGTTTGGTAGAAGAAAGAAAGAAAGAAAGAAAGAAAGAATCACACAACGACCCGTTTTATACAAGTTTGTCTATTGGAAACCAATGGGCATTCTGAGCTCAACCTCTTTATCATCATGATTTGTTTGCACAAAGTTTGCAGGTCAGATGACACTGCATCAAGCAATTGTGATTTTACACTTTCCTGCTGCATTTCCCTATCAACTTTCCTTATCACAAAATAAACAGCCACCCAAAATCCATTGTTTCTGTGGTTTGATGTGCAAGACCGACAGAGCAACTTTAATTGTGCAGCCTGAACTTCCCGGTATGTGATTGAATCCGACCCAGCAATAATGAGTGTCTGGAAGTGCCCTGACTCAGTCAAGTCAAATATCAAAAAGCTGGCCTGAGATGGGGAAGAATCCAAAGGGTGAAGCCTAACAACTTCCTGTGTCTGCCTCAGGAGGCCTTTGATAAGGATGGTTCTTTGCCAACTCATTTCCAACCGCTTCATGCTTAACATAAAGAACAGTCAATGAGCTACTTAGCATTCATTTGGCTGGCTGCATTGAGAGCGCCCTCACTGAAGGGTTAAACTTAATTGCATTTCAGTTGAACTTCTTACATGCTGAGGGACCCAGACCTGCTGTGCTTGCGCTTTTTAGCTGCTGAAGCGGGCACAAAGGTGCACTTTTTGCTTCACAGCCTGATGTATTCCTTCCCTCTTTTAGGGCCCGTCACTCTTCCAGCTTCCTGGAATTTTGAGGCACGTGTTCGCTGCCTCCCCTTTCTTCTAACGTAAGCATTTCTTCTGACTTGGCTCTGCAGCATTAGCCAGCTTCGCAGCAGGTGCCTCCGCCATTCTTGGCATCTCGCTGGCATTCTTTCAAGCTGTTTAGCACTGAAGAAAGACCCGCAGTAAGAAAGGGCACCAAGTAATGTTCATTAACGGGGAACACAGTTGTCATATTTCACAGACCTGCCGACAGCATGTCTCATTACCCCTGACCTGCATCAAAACATAAACACTAGGAGTATGTTCCACTCCATTAAAGGTTGCAAATTTGCACTGGGGAAGAAAGGCTGGCACAGGTTATGCGGTGGCCGAATCTGAAAAACGTACTGGGCTCTAAGAAATAACAAAATTGTACTTGGATGGAGTCCCATTTTGTCAAAAGTTGCTCACCCCGCCCCCCGAAAAGTTTAGGAATTTGTCACAGTTTAGTCCTTTCTGGAAAAAAAGGGGGAGGGGAGAGTCTATGGGCATTTAATTTGGCCTTTCAACTTCTGGCATCAGCCGAGTTTCCTAAAGCCAACTCTATTCTTTCATACATTTGATAGTGACAGAAATTCAGGAGATTTACTAGAATACTAGCTTGCAGTCAAAGAACCAAAAAACCCATCTATTTTGGATAGCATTTTTTTTTTTTTTGCAGGTGAGAAGACATGGCTGAGGTATAATTAGGTATTGGCTGCATCAGGTAATAAACAGAGGTATGTCATCTAGATAGACAGTACCTTTCATTCCTGACTACACAATCTATATGTTATTACGCTTGTGAAAGTAAAGCCTGCCATGGTTCATCGAGCTGGTGTGATAGCGTGGAATTTTCACCAACATTCCAACTTCTCAGAGAACAAAACTGTCAATCCAATTATTTCTCAGAGAGCAAAGGCTCTAAATTCTGGCTACTAGAAGTGAGGGGGTACAGAGGATGTACTAGTATCATGTTACAAACTATAGCATATGTACTTTTGTGATGGGGGGCGGGAGAAGATGACATTCACTGATAGAGTGTCCAACACATTCATGGCCAGTGGCGCAGCTTCAAGCTCCAGTGGGGGGTGGGGCGGAGAGCAGGCGGGGGTGTGGCTGGTGCACATCCTGGAGGTGTGTCCTGTGTCCCGGGGGGCATGACACGCTGCCCGCAGGGGCGTGGCATGCGACCTGGGGGTGTGGCGCACTGCCCACACCCCACCGGGATTGTGCCGCTGGGGGCGGTGCGCTCTCCCTGCACCCCTGCTCCTCCGCCACTGTCCATGGTCCTGCCTTTTTGCCATGAGCAGAACAGGAAATGGGGGCCTTTTCCATATATCCTCTAACTGACAACAATAGAAGAGAATTGCACTATTTCTGTGAACATGTCAGGACAAGTAAGGGATTTTGAATGTGGTGTATCCATGCAAGACAGTTGCTACTCTTTACCCTTCTCATTGTACCCATGGGACATCTACTCCAGCAGAACTTTTCAGCGGCATGGGTGGTGGGTGGTAGTTCTTCCCTGCGTTTTCCCACTGGCCTATCTCTCTCTCTGCTGGCAGAACAGCAGTTACAATGCTTCCTGTTGTCCCTCGCCCGGTTTGCTAGTGGGATTTGGACTGCAGCTTTAATCAAGGCTTCCAATTGGTTAATTTGGTTTTGGAGGCTAAACCACCAGCATCAGTTTGTAAGACTGAACTAGGGGTTCCACCAGTCACTTTCTTCTTGTTGTTGCTGCTAGAATCTGTGGCTTTCAAACTAGAGGAGCTATGGCTCCTGAATTTCTCATCCTTAAATGCTCTAGCAACCTCAGTGATATGGTTCTGAATTTCTGTAAATTGCATTTTTTTTTAAGGCATTGTTGCATTTCCTCTCTGAACCACAACTTCCTAATAGAAAACATTCAGTAAGGGAAAATGCTTTCTTTGTTCCTTCCATTTCCATCTGCAAAGCCTAAAAGAATAAATGCTTTGTGCCCTTATTATGAATCATTCGTTTTTTTCTAGTTCTGTCTCCCTATCCCATCATTCCTTCGACAGGCCTCTAAAATGCAGACATGCTGTAAGATATTAAGAAATAAAAAGTGAAAAGATGAGCATAAATGAATAATCATGATTTACTGGCACTCTCTGGAATATTCTAAATGCTTGTTTGTGTTGTGATTTTACTCATCCAGAGACCTAGAAGTTGTTGTTGTTTAGTCGTTCAGTCGTGTCCGACTCTTCGTGACCCCATGGACCAGAGCACGCCAGGCACTTCTGTCTTCCACTGCCTCCCGCAGTTTGGTCAGACTCATGTTTGTAGCTTCGAGAACACTGTCCAACCATCTTGTCCTCTGTCGTCTCCTTCTCCTTGTGCCCTCAATCTTTCCCAACATCAGGGTCTTTTCCAGGGAGTCTTCTCTTCTCATGAGGTGGCCAAAGTATTGGAGCCTCAGCTTCATGATCTGTCCTTCCAGTGAGCACTCAGGGCTAATTTCCTTAAGAAGAAGAAGAAGAAGAATAGTTTGGATTTGATATCCCGCCTTTCACTCCCCTTCAGGAGTCTCAAAGCGGCTAACAATCTCCTTTCCCTTCCTCCCCCACAACAAACACTCTGTGAGGTGAGTGGGGCTGAGAGACTTCAAAGAAGTGTGACTGGCCCAAGGTCACCCAGCAGCTGCATGTGGAGGAGCGGAGACGCGAACCCGGTTCCCCAGATTACGTGACTACCGCTCTTAACCACTATACCACACTGGCTCTTAAGAATGGATGCGTTTGATCTTCTTGCAGTCCATGGGACTCTCAAGAGTCTCCTCCAGCACCATAATTCAAAAGCATCAATTCTTCGGCGATCAGCCTTCTTTATGGTCCAGCTCTCACTTCCATACATCACTACTGGGAAAACCATGGCTTTAACTATACGGACCTTTGTTGGTAAGGTGATGTCTCTGCTTTTTAAGATGCTGTCTAGGTTTGCCATCGCCTTTCTCCCAAGAAGCAGGCGTCTTTTAATTTCGTGACTGTTGTCACCATCTGCAGTGATCATGGAGCCCAAGAAGGTAAAATCTCTCACTGCCTCCATTTCTTCCCCTTCTATTTGCCAGGAGGTGATGGGCCCAGTGGCCATGATCTTCGTTTTTTTTGATGTTGAGCTTCAGACCATATTTTGCGCTCTCCTCTTTCACCCTCATTAAAAGGTTATTTAATTCCTCCTCACTTTCTGCCATCAAGATTGTGTCATCTGCATATCTGAGGTTGTTGATATTTCTTCCGGCGATCTTAATTCCGGCTTGGGATTCATCCAGCCCAGCCTTTCGCATGATGAATTCTGCATATACCGGGTAAGTTAAATGTCAGGGAACTGCCATTGGAGCCAGAGGCGGAGGGAAGGCTCCAGAGGGATGCCGGAGAGGGTCCCAGCAGGCAGAGAGGCAGCCCATCTGCTGGGGAAGGAAATCAGCGTAACACCAGTGGAGAAGGGGGGCAGATGGGGGAATCGGAGAGGAGGCTCCAGGACTCTTCACCGGAGACCAGCGGAGAGAGCACGGATGCTCCGCTGCCCACACCCTCCCTGCGCAGAAGACTTCTGCGCAGGGAGAGTAGGAGACTTGGCGTCAAAGAACTCCTTTGCTGGAAGAAGTTCAAGAAACGCCCACTGACGGATTCTGCCAGTGACTGAAACAGCCACGAAGTGAAGGGCTGTCCAGACAGAAAGGGTTCAACCAGGTAACCTAGCCAGGAGTGGCGGCAACTTTCACATAAGCAACCCCTATAAACATTACATTAAATAAGCAGGGAGACAATATACAGTACTCCTTTCCCAATTTTGAACCAATCAGTTGTTCCATATCCAGTTCTAACTGTAGCTTCTTGTCCCACAAAGAGATTTCTCAGGAGACAGATGAGGTGATCAGGCACTCCCATTCCTTTAAGAACTTGCCATAGTTTGCTGTGGTCGACACAGTCAAAGTCTTTTGCATAGTCAATGAAGCAGAAGTAGATGTCTTTCTAGAACTCTCTAGCTTTTTCCATAATCCAACGCATGTTTGCAATTTGGTTTCTGGTTCCTCTGCCCCTTCGAAAACCAGCTTGCACTTCTGGGAGTTCTCGATCCACATACTGCTTAAGCGTGCCTTGTAGAATTTTAAGCATAACCTTGCTAGCGTGTGAGATGAGTGCAATTGTGCGGAAGTTGGAGCATTCTTTGGCAC
This sequence comes from Podarcis raffonei, assembly GCF_027172205.1. Taxonomy (NCBI): domain Eukaryota; kingdom Metazoa; phylum Chordata; class Lepidosauria; order Squamata; family Lacertidae; genus Podarcis; species Podarcis raffonei. Next base: position 54,741,653 of record NC_070606.1, read on the forward strand.
TGCCCTTCAACCTAGAAGTATGTATCACTATTCTAACACCACACAGTTTGGAAACTCTCCATCTTCTATAGCAGGCAGCACTACTAATCCTTTTGGCACCAGTATGGAACAGCAATCCCCCGCCTATGTCCTGGTAGCATATTTGATCCCTGAAGTGTCCCAGCCAATCTGGGCTGTGATGGAGTCACTGTGGAGCAGCAGCCAATGGCTTGGGGAGTGGTCCCAGTCAGTGGACCACCACTTTGAGCAGCACTGTTGTAGGGAACAGCTTGATAGAAAATGTTGTTCCTCTTTGGTCTTCCTCAGGAGCCTTGTTCTGTGATTGATTACCTATCTAAAGATACAAAAAATCATAATGATTTACTTCCCATGGACATTTACGTTTTTAACTACTGTATATTGTTATTTTTAGTCAGGAGACTACTTATTTGTGCGTCAGTGTTATAAGGTTGTGATATCAGTAAAATGAAATACGTTACATTACTTATATGTTGTCACAATCATTTTATAGTAGAGTACAGCCATATGTTAGCTTGATAAACCACATTCTTTGCACTTACATGAATTTAAGGAGAAATTTGGACAATATAGCAAGCCATCTTTTACACTTCAGTTTGTTTGGTATTGCAGAGGTTAACTGACAGGGTGCACTAGACTTTGATTTGGTGGGTGAATTTGTATGCTGGGCTAGATTCCAATTTCTTGCTAGCTTCTTGTTTGAGTGGGCATAAATTTCTTGAAAAGTCATTTTGATTTTTGCATTCAATAAATGACTCCTCCAGATCTATTTTTCTCTTCTTGTTTTCGAAGTCTGATTTTTCTCCAGCAATAGCCATTTATTTCCCCCTGGTTATCACTGTCTTGACAAGTGCCAATGCTTTACGTTTTAGACAGGAATTGCTGTTGAGTTGCTCCTGTCCATTCTCTCATTCCAGCAACAATAGAGAGTGAACAGGATTTCAGGAGCACCTTAATTTCTCAAGTTAGAGCTTTAGCATTTGAGACTGACTGAGCTTAAAAACAAACCTATCACAGATGAACCTCATCTGATATATTATCTACCGAGATAATATAATGAACATCTGGCCCAGACTGAAATCTGTATTCAGTGCCTATTAAAACTACTGAGTTGTAGCACATTGAGCTTAAGACAGAGGAGGAAAACGATCCTCAAACTCAGCCACCATCACCATTGTAATAATGATATGTACAAATTCAAAGAACTGCTGAGAGGAAAGAAGAATTAGAACCATTCAGCAGTATGGAGACTGAATTTGGGGATCATTTTGGCAAATATGGCACAAAAGACTACTCAAGAAAACACGAACCCAATGCTTTTACTTCCTTTAAAGAAGCAATAGCTACATTTTGTGGGTGACAGTAATACCTTCTTATTTGGACCCATCTGGCTTATGGCCTGGACCTGATCTAGTGTCTCCAGGTTTCATAGACTTCATAGAGCTAGAGGATAGCTCACTTGGTAGAGCACAAGGCTATTAATCTCAGGGTTGTTGGTTTGAGCCCCATGTTGGGCAAAAGATTCCTGCATTGCGGGGGGTTGGACTAAATGGCCCCTTCCAACTTTATGGTTCTATGTGAGGGAAAGAATAGAATAAAATAAAGTGGAATATATTGGGAAGAATTCTGAAATATAATCGGAGTTGAGTGTGAATTTCATTCTCTTTATTCAGCTCATAGTAGTAAGGAATGAAAGTTTACCCAAAATATCTGCTTTGTATATATTATTTACACAATGGGCCCCATGTGATTGACTAATTCTGGGATTCTCCCATGGGCCAATCAGGTTGCGGATTCACTTCCACCTGGAGCTGGATTGGGTGGCTCCTGCGGACCAATCATACTGCTGCATTGTTCTAGGACCAGTCAGACTGCTGCATTCTGAATCCTATTCAACTCAATACATAACAAATTCAGTGTAGCGCTAAGGAAATCATTCTATAAGCACCAGCACTTCTGCTTGCCTGACAGAATGATCTCCCTTCTCCTTCCCCTATGTACTTTTTTTTTTTTGGTGGGGGAGCTCCATTGCACTTGCAGAAGTCCTTGCATGGGCTTCTGCTGATGGAACTCAGCAGTTGAACCCAGCTTTATTAAACTGGAAGTGTCTACAATGTAATATTTTGGAATCAAATATTTTGCTTTGAATTTAAAAAGGCTTGGTGTGAAGGATCATTTTCTTTTTCTGTATTCCCTGTTTTGTTTGCATGCTTTATTGTCAGCGTAAATGTGACCTTGGTTTTTCTATGTACCTTTTGTAATCTCTTTAATATCCTATTGTAATCTTTTGCAAATTTATATCCTTCGTAATTAGATACACACATATGAAGTTGACATTCATATGCAACAAATCTGCCCCCCTCCCCCAAATTAGGCCTTTTACGTTAAGGAAAGTGCCTGGAAAGAGCACTGGAAAATGTGGAGTCACAATTGTTTGATGCAACATGGTATAACTGCTTTGCAAACAAATCAGAATGAATACTCAATACACAGTGGGTGTTGTATGACCTTCCTACAACTTTGTGCAAACTTACCAGGATGAATGCTACATAAACAGGTCTGTTTGATTGTTTAAGGGGTTATACTGAAGAGGAGCCAGTTGTAATGGCAGCAGGGGCTTATTGTAGCTTGGAGAAAATGAAGAAGAAAAGACAGTGGGTGGAATGATTTCTTTGCAGAGTTTTCAGTTAAGCTACAAAACACAAATAATACCGTATATACTCAGTTAAGCTACAAAACACAAATAATACAGTATATACTCATGTATAAGCTGACTTTTTCAGCACATTTTTTATGCTGAAAAAGCCCCCCTTGGCTTATACTCGAGTGAGGGTCCCACTTACTATTTGCTGCCACCGCTTGTGCCACTGCCACTCTGCCAAGCGCGGCTCCTGTGCCTGCCCTTGTGAGTGGCAGAGGTTGTTGTCGGCAGAGGAGGAGGAACGAGCAGCCCAAAAGCAGCCCTTTTGGGCTGCTCCTTCCTCCTCCACCACCTTTGCCACCCTAGGCTTATACTCGAGTCAATAAGTTTCCCCAGTTTTTTGTGGTAAAATTAGGTGCCTTGGCTTATATTCGGGTCGGCTTATACTCGATTATATACGGTACTTGCATTTTGTGGGTGGAAGATTCAGGAGGTTACCATGGGGTAGTCTGCCTGCAAGGAGGGGAGGTTTGCACTAAAGCAGCAGCAGAAGAGGCACAGATGTGGGAGAGACGATGAGACTAAGGGCGCAAAGTGGGGCCGCAGAATAGAAGAGAGAAGTGGTTTCAAAAAAATAGCTGAGAATGTGAAAAGTGGGGTTAGTGGGGTGGGAAAGGGAAGCTCTGGGGGATTAATGTGGGGTGAGTGTTGGTGGGGTTGGCAAGTGGAGTGAGAACCCCTAATTCTTCACTCTCTGAGGATTAAGTTGACAGTACCCACCAACTCTAAAGAACAGTTTCTTATGGTATTTAAGGGCCACAAATACTTGACAGTTCTGTAACACACACAGAAAGAGCGTTGTCTCATACTTTTTAAACTGGCTTGAGCATTATGTAAAAATGTTGGTAAGGCTGGGTGGCAAAGCAAGCTGCCTTTGCTCACTTGGTTGTATGCCAACTTAGCTGCATTGTAAGACCGCAAGGAGAAGCTAGTTTTATACAACATTTTTAATAGGCTGGTACCCAGCAGTCTTTCACCCTCCTGCTATGTTTCTCCAGTGTAGTGAGAAACTCTCTGCTGTGTTGATTGACAGTGTGAAGCGTCAGGTGCTCTTTCACTTGGCGTGGGATTGTGTTTATCTTCATTATCAAGTCTGATCTGATTATATATATATATATATATATATATATATATATATATATATATACCAGTGCCTCCCCCAAAACTAGCTTCTTTGCTCAAGGTAGCAAGAGCTCTTACAGCAGAAATTCAAAACCTGCTGGTGAAGAACGTGCTGGTACAGAAGGTTCTGGAGGTAAACATGATAGTTACTGGTGGCCACCCCTTCCCTTTAATTGTATGAACATGGAATGCTTCATTTAATATGAGTTCAGCCATTTTAAAAAAAATTATCATTGGCATCACAATGCAGAATGTTAGAACTGAAGTATCTCTGTATGCCAATTTGCCCATTGGGCAAACAAAATAGTACAGTGTATGAAGCTGTTTTGGAGCTCAAAGGGTGGCAGCCCTCCTCAACCTCCAGATGTTTCAGACTATATTGGCTTCTCCCCCCGCCCCTAACTCACAGAGGAGGCTCAGCAGCAAACACAGGGCTCAGAAGTCATGTTCATGTTCAGGAGCAGGGCAAGAAGTTCAACTGGTCAGAAGTGACAAAGATGTCCCAACAACTTTCCATCCTCTTTCCACCAAATTTTGAAAGGGGAGGCATGAGGCATTCACTGGAGAGACTTGCTTGCCTTGCAGGAATGTCAGGATTGCAAATGCACACCCCGTCAGGGTGTGTAGGTCAGCACCCATCTGTGAAGACAGTGTGTGGTTCTAGGTGACAACTGCACCTTCCTGTTCAGGCTCTTCATGATTCCCTACTGCTAACTGTTCTGCTTCCCTGCTCATCTGCTCAAAGCCCTCCCCATCCTCTATGGAGGATCTCTACTCTGCAGGAAGGTCAGGGGAGGGGCCATCATCCCTGCTCCTCCTTGCAAAGCTGCTGAAGTCAGGGTGCAAACCAATCCAGGTGTCCACCATTCAATCACCTACATTTCTTCCTCCTCCTGTGTCAGAGCCTGCAAATCCAAACCTGATGCCAACTCAGGAAACAGAACACATGTCCTATCAATTCATCATCATCATCACCACCATCACCATCATAATATATTTATACCCCACCCATCTGGCTGGGTTTCCCCAGAGACTATGATCAATGGCCAGGGATGGTGAGAGTCCAAAATGTCTGGAGGGCAGTAGATTAGGGAAAGTTGGTCTATGTGAAGTGAACATTCCATTCCTCAGTGTGAAAAATGGTGCCACAAATTAAGACTCTTTGGGATCTTCTCAGTGAAGGCAAATCTCCCCAGCCCAGGGCACTACAGCCCTTCAGAAACCACATCTCCCCTTTTCATAACAACAGACAGCTCTCAGAGTTCAAGGATGGTCCAAACACGACCTCTTCTTCCTTGTGGCACAAAGTGCTTGCTGTTATTTTTACAGATATGGTAGTAAACAAAGATGAAAATCATTTCCCCAGCTTGTTGTTCATGAACATGAACTTGCTGCATCACAGACTTCATAAGAAGATCAAAGGGAACTCTCAGGGAAAGATAGTTAATTCAAAAAAACAGTCAAGGTTGGAGCAAAATAACGTAGAACTGGTTTGGGGGAAGAAGAGCAGCTTATTCTTTTACAAAGCACTTGGGTTTTTAAGGGAAGGGCCCCTCCTTTTTTGTTATAAGAATAAAAGTACTGTATTTTTTAAAAGTCTTATCCAACTGTCACCTGGCTTCCAACAACTTTACACTGATTACACTGATCAATGGATGAATTATTTCCTGCACATGCTTTGTATCCAAAAGGTCACAGATTCAATCTCTGGCATCATCAGGTAGGTAGTGAAAGACTCTGGTCTGAAACCCTGGTGAGCTTCTGCCAATCTGTTTGGACAACACTGAGCTAGATAGACCAATCACCTGATCCCCAGCTGAGGCTGTAAAATAATTACAGCGCACTCTGACTATGTCCACAGCTGCAGTGTGTCTCCATTGCAGTTGTGTGTCATGGACTCTGATCAGCTACGTATACCAACTCTCTAGCAGGTATTTCTTCAAAGGATGCAATATCCTCTGTGTGTGTGTGTGTGTGTGTGTGTGTGTGTGAGAGAGAGAGAGAGAGAGAGAGAGAGAGAGAGGGAGAGAATGAATGCATGCACATTGCTAGACTTTCCAGCAGTAGCTCAGTTTTGGTTAGACCTCACAGAGGATTTTGCAGGAGGAAGCCAGTAACTGCTTAACAAAAATGCTTGCACAATTTTATCAGCAGCCATCTTCATTGGTTTCTTCTCTGTGTGTGGTGGCTTTCCTAAATTTTCAACACTATACTCCATATGGAGATGCCCTTGAATATGGTCCAGAGGCTGCATCTGGTGCAAAAGCAACTGCTAGGTTGGGAAGTGGGGCAGCCTGACAGGATGATGTGTCACTGATCCTAAAAGCACTGCATCGGCTCCCAATGAGATACTGGACCTACATCCAGGTGTTAATACTAATGTACAAAGCCCTAAACAGCTTGGGACCTTCCCCAATGTCAATAATCTTGGGTCTTGCTATTGGCAGGTGAGGTCTTGTTGGTGGTGCCACCACTGGGTGCTACTTGGTTGGCATTGTACCATTTCATGGCTTGCTCAGCGGTGGTTCATCATTTATGGAATGGCCTTCCTGGTGAAGGGCATCTGTCTCCCTCATTATCGACTTTCAGGAGGAATTTAAAACATTTCTGGGTACCCAGCTATTTGATGGCTGAAAGATACAGCTCCTAGCAACCTTGACATTATTAACAGAGAGCATATGTCTTTAGATGTTTTTAACCTTTTAAAAATGTTTTAGAACTTTAACGTTGTTTTAAAGTTCTTTAAACATGCCTTTATGCTTAAAAAAATTGTATTGTTTCAGTACTGTTGTGTTTTGACACCCTGGCGTCTTTTACGAGGAAGGAAAGGAGAAAAGTTTAATCGATGAATGCACAAAATAATTTTCGATTTTGATTCCTCATCTGTTTGTTTTTCATCGGGATAATTGAGAAATTTGTTATGTGCCCATTCTACTGTAAATCGGCCTGGACACATCACCTGTACTGATGCGTGAATTGAGGGTAAACTATGTTTTTGCACTTTCTGAATATTTCAGTGCACTTCTTGACTCAAAACGTCAAAAATATCAAAATGTGTTTTTAAATATATATTTTTAGGGGGGAAATGTGTTTAAAGCACATATTTCAAAGTGAATATTACAAACTGTTGTGGGGGTCATTTTGAGGGGTGATTCTGCATGCATGGTGATGGTGATTATGCCTAGAAGCTGTGTAATGGAATAGAAGCAGACTTTGGTCAAGAGGACTCTGTCTCATGGTTTATGCAGGCCTGAATGTCTACTTTAAGGTCAGAAATGTCTCTGTTTGCATGCCCCCTGTGCTGGAAAATGAGAACAGAAGGATTGGCAAAGCTTAGACAAGCTGAGATCATGTACCAGGGTCCTATTAGCAGCTCCAAGACTATGTACACAATCCCATTTACTCCACATCCAGTGCATTCCAACCACTAGCTCAGGAAGTGGCGTACTCATGCACACCACAATCCTTATCTATCCTGTATTGCTCTTCTGCGTAGAGTTAAGCTTAATAGTTAACTTGCATATTCATATTCAATTTTCTTTTATATGTAATCATTATTTGCATACAATATTCTTTATTTCTCCTTTCTCCAAGATTTATTCATGTATCATGTGCTGTTGATTTCTGTTTGATATTTTTATGCTTGTATATTTCATAAAATGAAATGCATTCACTGGTCTGCTGATAAGATTAAAATAAATCTTTCCAATCAGATTTTAGCCTCCTGAGTCCTGTCTGGTCACCACTTTCCCCCCAATGGGGCAACTTAAGAACTTCATTATCAAAAACAAACTCAGATGGAACCAGATAGAAAAGACTTATGAGGGAACACAAGCACCAGAAATACCATGATTCATCTATCCCTAGTATTTTGGAAAGCAATTTTCTTTCCTAAAAATGAAAAGAAAAGAAGGTAATTTATGGTTCTGGGAACATCTCTAGAGGTCTTCTGGGAACAAGACAAAATATGCTCCAGGCCCATAGATGGAAATATTTGCCTATGGGCTCTCTTTTCACTTTTCCAGTTAACCCAGTTCACGCAATGGAACATTACGCCCTGGCTGAAGATTTCAGTTTATTTAATCCCATAACCTAAAAACTAAGTATTTCAGTTTACCGGGCTTACGGATTGCAATCATAGACTTTTTAATATACGTAATGTCTCATTTAATTCTTTTACACCAGGCTGAAATTTAACTTAAGCAAAAACATTTAAGGAAGTGATAGCAGGGGCTTCAATATTGGTTAAAAATGAAAACAAAATAGCTATTAGTCTATGCTGATGTGAATGGTAAAATATGTAATAAAGGGCTTGGAGTAAGATTGGAAAAAAGAAGAGGAAAAGCTACGCTCCCAGCAGGCAAAATATTGCTGACATTTTTAATAATAATGAAACATAAGACCTCACCAGGGCAAATCTAAAATCCATTTTGCATGTCAAAGAATAGGTTGCATTTAATTTGTTTAGGATATTTTGCCAGGTTTCCCATTTCATATGAAATAAGTTGAAGGTTATGAAGAGAGTTATTAAAACTAAATGATTGCAAGGAGTTTGAAAGGAAAAGGTGGAGGAAAAGCCGAGAGAAATGGCTTTCTAACCTGGTATTTGATTGATAGCAACCTTTATAAAAAGGTACTCTCTGCTGGCTGTTTAAACATCACATTTTATTTCATATGCAGAAAAATGTAATGGGTAATATTGGTAGGTTAAAAATTCTAATTCATATGTAATTCAAAAGCTGTTTAATTTCCCCTCATTTCTTTGGATAGCTGGAATGGACATGTCTACTGTCTGAAAAAAATCATTTAATTTAATCATGAGCCTTCCTGCATCTATTTTATTGTATTTAAATATTTTATTCAAGTAAAATTCCCCCCCCCCCTTTAGACTAACTTACGCATGTGGCCCATAGATACCAAAATCAGCTAAGGGTAAATTTGAAAAGGTTTTAAGAGGTGATGCTATGCCCCTGAAATCTAGAAGATTTCAAATAACCTTATTCAAACAGTCGGATATGGCTCCCTGGACTCAGGACAAACAGGGCAAATGAAGGAGAAGCAAAGAAAAGGCTGGTCTTGCTCATTTTACTTATGCAAATAAGGCTGCTGAAATCCATAGGCTTTGATCCCGATCTGCTGCACTGCATTCAGTGGAGTCAAACTGCTGAGAGTAGTATGATAACACATTGGGTTCCTGAATAGCGAACCATGACAAAGAAAGAACGTTGGATGGGATTTTTCAAAAATCCATCTGACAAAATGTCAGGCCTGGCCATCATAACACAACATTTTAGGGGCTCCAAGCATGCTCTTCTGCAAAGCAAGGTGGGACTCAGGCTGGGTAAGGTTCGGGCTGGATGGAAGGGAAACTTAGGCAACACTAGATACAGAAGGGTTCAGACTGTGCTCCAGGAACATGGGGCACATGTCATGGATGCCTCCCTGGTGGTGGTAAGTGGTGATGCTCCCCCCCCCACTCCAGTAATCCATGTCTCTTAAGCCAGGAAGCTGCAAAAATGGAAATCAGTGTGGTGAAATCCCTGTCCTCTGAAAAGGCAAGCAGGGAGTATAATAGTGCAGCAGATGTAATTGGCAGAAAACTGCTCAGCTCCAGATCTCACAGCAGCTTTCTGGGTTGTAAGCCATGTCCCTTGTGATCCTGTTTTAATGCAGTGGTATCCTACAAAAATTGGGCAGCTCAGTTCATGGATTTAAATTATTCTCAATTACTATCTTGTTCTCCTTATTATTTATTAACTACTTACTTTTTTCGTTTTATCTGAAACTGCCTATCCCCCAAATGCTGGAAAGAATAGAACCTGACCTTTTCTTTATGGATGAATTAAAGATCTAATAAAGATCTGAACATACCAAAAGTACATTCAATTTCTCACTGAAAGGGTTTAATTTTAGTAGGACATGAAAACAGAGAATCACAATTAATGTGCTAAAGAGAGAATCAATACAGATGAGGCATGTGTTCTGGGGTGAGAATAGAGACTTGAGAGATAACAAGTTGCTCTCTGTTTTCTCTTTGCATTTGGAATCAACAGCAATGCAGAACGTTAATCGTTCTAATTGAGAAGGGGAAGGTTGGCTCTTAGCATTCCCAGCACTTGTTTTTAAACAGGTGACTTTGATTTAACGTAGCTTTACACAGCAGGAAGATGTCACTGCTGATTGCAGTCTGTTCTTTCAACTGCAGCACATGCACACAGATAGACATGTGGGACAACAGGTCACAAAACCTGAACTATTCATTAATGTGGAATATCAGCTTTTTGTATTGAGACTGCAGCAGTCTCATTTTTCTATGTTGTTGTTGTTGTTTAGTTGTTTAGTCGTGCCCGACTCTTCGTGACCCCATGGACCAGAGCACGCCAGGCACTCCGGTCTTCCACTGCCTCCCGCAGTTTGGTCAAACTCATGTTGGTAGCTTTGAGAACACTGTCCAACCATCTCGTCCTCTGTCGTCCCCTTCTCCTTGTGCCCTCCATCTTTCGCAATATCAAGGTCTTTTCCAAGGAGTCTTCTCTTCTCATGAGCTGACCAAAGTATTGGAGCCTAAGCTTTAGGATCTGTCCTTCCAGTGAGCACTCAGGGCTGATTTCCTTAAGAATGGATAGGGTTGATCTTCTTGCAGTCCATGGGACTCTCAAGAGTCTCCTCCAGCACCATAATTCAAAAGCATTAATTCTTCAGTGATCAGCCTTCTTTATGGTCCAGCTCTCACTTCCATACATCACTGCTGGGAAAACCATAGCTTGAACTATACGGATCTTTGTTGCCAAGGTGATGTCTCTGCTTTTTAAGATGCTGTCTAGGTTTGTCATCGCTTTTCTCCCAAGAAGCAGGCGTCTTTTAATTTTGTGATTGCTGTCACCATCTGCAGTGATCATGGAGCCCAAGAAAGTAAAATCTCTCACTGCCTCCATTTCTTCCCCTTCTATTTTCCAGGAGGTGATGGGCCATGATCTTTGTTTTTTTGATGTTGAGCTTCAGACCATATTTTACGCTCTCCTCTTTCACCCTCATTAAAAGGTTCTTTAATTCCTCCTCACTTTCTGCCATCAAGGTTGTGTCATCTGCATATCTGAGGTTGTTGATATTTCTTCCGGCAATCTTAATTCCGGTTTGGGATTCATCCAGCCCAGCCTTTCGCATGATGAATTCTGCATATAAGTTAAATAAGCAGGGAGACAATATACAGCCTTGTCGTACTCCTTTCCTAATTTTGAACCAATCAGTTGTTCCATATCCAGTTCTAACTGTAGCTTCGTGTCCCACATAGAGATTTCTCGGGAGACAGATGAGGTGATCATTTTTCTATATAGAAACCTAATTTGTTGCTGCTGTTTTGGCAAGACCACGCTCTGGACTTTTTCAAACAATATATTAGCAATAAAGCCAATCCTGAGATTTGAGTGATTTTACCAATGTGACATACTAAACAATATGATGTATGATACAAAACATGCTTCTTTTTTTGGTGTACCAGTAAACCATTTTAGTTGCACGTCTAATTCAAATGGTCCAGACAATATTCTTTCCCATGTGCAATGAAAAGGAGTATTTTAACTTTCTCCCTCCCTCGAATGCATAAGGCACTGGCTTCCTAAACCTGGGATGATGAGCTTGAAGCCCATCTGGGGTGGGCCATGGCTTAATGATGGAACTCATGCTTTGTATGCAGAAGGTCTCAGGCTCAATCCCTGAGTCTTAAGGTAGTGCTGGAAATGTCCACTGCTTGCAAGCCCATGGAACCACAACACCTGTCAGTGTAAATGGTTCTGAGCTAGATGGACCAATAACTTGGTATAAGCAGCTTTCTTTGTTCACCCACTCAGCCTTGATTCTGATACTACAGGATATTCATGCATGGGTGTAATGTTTTCAATGCAGGATTCTGGCTAGCTTTCATAAGACAGAACTTTGGCAATTGTTACATGGGGCAAACTACCGTAATAATCTAACCTGAGTAAAATAATGTCTGTCTAACCCTAACATATAGCATCTTCCAGGTTTGCACAACCTGGTCACCAGATGATTGGCAAGCCCTGTTTTGCAATCCAAGGTTGGCACCAAAAACAATGAGTTTATTAAGTTCGTGTCAGTCTCTGTTCAGATTTGCAGATCAGATGTTGTGCAATCACGGTCAGTTCCACCAATGTCCCTTTTCTAGTTGTGGTCATCTCAATGGAAGTTCTCTCCCTGCTCCAATTAGGATTAGGGATTAATGTTCCACACATATCATTTTTTCCTTTCTCTTTAGCTGGAAACAGTATTGGGAAAGTGCATAAACCATGAAGACAATGCTTCTTTTCTTGTTCAGCCACAAACATATCATTTCATGAAGAAGAAGAAAAAAAGATTTCAGAGAGGGTGAAAGTTCAATTGCTTTCTGTGTCTGAACCCAGTTGTGACCCAGTGATGAACTGCTAGCTGTGTCTCCAGTGCTTGCAGCATTATATGTATTAATAGCCAACCAAATCACTAGTGACAAAACCTAGTTACATTTTCAGTTGATCTGCTGCAGGCAACTGGTTGCAATCAGTTTTCAGTTCTAGGCAGCTACTTGCCATGCAGATGGCAAACTGTTTGCTTTGTATCTGAAGAATAGGTGGCTTGAAGCAAAGGGAAAGCTAACGACTATAATGCGAAACACAACACAAATGTCTGCTGAGATATAAGTAGCTCTGCTATCTGAACAAGATTCATAGCATGCCCACTGTCTGAAGCCATAACTACTTCTTAATGGGGAACAGAGTGATGGTAGTATTAATAAGGCATTCCACAAAAGCTGAAGGCAATGGTTCACAATCTAATTGCTATAAAAGACAATGGCATTGACAGTAATCACTGCCATTCCCAGTCTGCCAACAATTAGGCGTGGTAAGCATTCAAGCCATTAGGCATTTTTGTTCTCCCTTTGTATTTGTCTCAGTTGGCAATCAGATTCTGTACGTATAGACTTGCCAGTAGGCAGTATCTAACCTAGATATTTGGGAGCTGTATCTTTTCCAACACATCAGATTCTATAGACTAGGTGATGCCCAGAACCACATCACATCTGAAAATGCAGGAAAGCGGTTGTCAGTCAAAGTAGAAAAGACTGATGTCATAGACTGGCTGGATGCAGAGGAGTGTGAGAAGCACCAGTTGGGGAGACCGCAAGGGATCCCTCAGGGTAAGAAGGCTCAAAGCCAGGGAATTGGTGGTGGGGCGACAATGAGTAGTCAGAGGGAGCAGACGGGGAGGAGGGAGTGCTGGAACCTGAAGAGGTAACAGGGTTTAGTGAGCAGGAAGAGGCTGTGACAGAGAGCAGTCCAGAGGCAGAAGTGGAGGCTGGTGAGGAGCGGGGCCAAGAGGCAGAGTGGAGGCAGGCTGCTGAAGAAGCCAGGGAGTCTCCCCCTCCTACTGTGATCAGCTCCCTTCCGCCCTGGAATAAAGGGTGGAGCAAAGGGAGATGAAGGAGCCTCAGTTTGCTGGGGAAGGACCATGGGCAAGAGGAGCCTTAGTGGACCTTAGAGTCCTCACAACTGCATCATTGGCGCAAGATATAATAATAATAATAATAATAATAATAATAATAATAATAATAATAATAAATTTTATTTATATCCCGCCCTCCCCAGCTGAAACCGGGCTCAGGGCGGCTAACAACAATCAAATAATGAAACAATCAAATAATCTACTGGAAAGAGTTGCTGTGATCACCAGACCTGAGCTGTTTTGTTTCTTTAATTTCAATGACACCTTGTCACTTGCTCCCGACTCCCGCCTTGACAACTGAGCTAGATGTATGAACAGTATGAATCAGTCTAAGGTAGTTTTCTATGTTCTATTTGGCTTTGATTTCTCCAGTGCTGAAAGAATGATCCTTCAGAGAAATCTAGATCCTTTGGTGTGGCTAAAAGGAACCAGTGCCATGCAGTCTCCCAGTTGAGAGCTGGCTGTGAGCAAAGATTCATTGAGGTGGGGGGGGGGGAGAAGACAAATGAATTCTTCTTGCCATTTCACTTGTAACCGCAATGAATTCAGAATGCGCCAATGAAAGATTCATTAGTGTTGTACAAGGCAGCTTGTCCTCATGCTAATAAAGAGATTTGTGCTTTCTAGAGAACACTCTGCTGTTTAGTCGATTGTTAAGAAGAAAATGAGACGGTAATACAAAAGGGATTTTAACCTAATTACTATGGAGACTAAATCATAATTTTTAAAGGTCTTGGATAATAGTAATAATAAAAAAGAATAATTAACAATTAACTAGGCTGTCTCTCTCCCCTTTGCCCTTTTGATGATGCATATTTGGATATATTCTGTGTCTGAAGGCTTGGGAGGTGTAGTACTGCTCCATCTACACATTCTCAAGCAGGAACACCTCTTGGGCACAGTCAATAAAACCCATTCACTCAGGAAATGGGGCTGTAGGGTCATAATGGTATTGGAGGCAGTGAAGAGTCCAAATGGGATCAGACATTTTTTGGGTGCTTTGGCACTTTAGAGGGACTTTTTGTGCATGGATACAATATAATACCAAAGTAATGATGGGCATATCCACATTCAAAACACACCTCAAGCACATGTCCCCTCCCAAAAGAATCCTGGGAATTGTAGTTTAAAGGTGCTGGGAATTGTGGCTTTGTGAGAGGTAAACTACAGTTCCCACGAGTCTTTGAGGGAAGCCATGTGGTTTAAATGTATGGTGTAGATGTGGCCAGGGTCTACACAGCTCCCCTGATTTGGGTCAGTCCATTCAGCTCCATGGGCAGAGATGAGTGTGATTCAGATTAGAGTTGGTGGTGAAGGTGGCAGGAAACAGCTGGAACTTTTGTCAGAGGCTAGACCTACTATGTGAGCCAAAATCCCTCATGTTGCAACTTGAGAGAGGATGCCCTACAAAAACAAGAACTTCATATCAGTGGCGGAACTTCATGCTCCGGCACTGGGGGGGGGGCGGAGAGCAGGCAGGGGTGGGGCTGGCGTGCGTCCCGGGGGCGTGGCGTGCCGCCCAGCATTGGGGGGGCAACCATTATGGTACCCCACCGGGATCGCGCTGCCGGGGGCAGTGCTCTCCCCCCACATGCCTCTTCCTCCACCAGTGCTTCATATTTCCTAAAGCTCTACTCAAAAGACTCTACTCAACCAAGAAGGCTCTGTTCAAAACAAAGTTGGTTATTCAAGTTTTCCTCTTTTATTTTTACTACAAAAATCTGTAGTAAATGCAAGCTGAAAGTGACAGGAGCCCTCCAAACAAAAGGTCAGCTATTTTAAACAATTCTACAAAAAAATCTCATAGTTTGTCTCCTCTTGTCTCTTTCTCTCGACAGGCAGACAGACAGACAGACAGGCACTCAAACCCAGCTCTAACTGTTATGTGTTTTCTGCTCAGCTGTAACACTCTTTCCCTTTCTATCTTCTTTATTATTAAATATTTTATTTTGGCTTTCCATGTAGAATGGAACAAGGTTAAAGAGTGAAAAAAGAGAGAAAACTATACCCTTCTTCCCCCAACAATTTCCCCAACAAGCCCGTTTGAGGATAGCAGTTGTACAGTAGATATTCCCAAGTTGCAAAAACATAGTGTTCCATAACGTTCCATGAGTCTTTGGTGGTCAATATATGTGTTATTTTGTTAAAACATAAGAAATAAAATTAAACCAGTTAATGCAAAAGTTGTTAGATTTTCTCGTTTCTTCAGGCCTGTTGCTATATATAGTTTCCAGAAATAAAAGTTCAATTCCAGGCAAATATAGTTGTCCTCCTGCTTACTTCTGAAATAGCAGGACATCAGGCATCTCATGCCTGTTACGCTTTATCAATCTGACCATGATGACCCTGCTCTGCTTCTATAGCTGGAGACAGTAATGCTACCAAATAACTGTTGCTGGAGACCACAGGAGAAGAGAGTGCTCTTATGCTCAGATCCTATTTGCGGGCTTCCCACAGGCATCTGGTTGGCCACTGGGAGAACAGGATGATGGACTAGACGGGCCATTGGCTTGATTCAGCAGGGCTCTTCTTATGTTCTTGAATCAGTGGTACAATTCAAAATCAAATAATTACAATACCAAGAATACAATTATAGGTTCTATTATACCTCATATACATATACCACCATTTCCCATCAGTAGATTCCAAGGCAATGAACAAGTACGGATAATGAATAGTAAAACATTCAAATTCAAATTCAAAATCCTATATTAGGCATATCACACCTCACATTAACAAACAAACATCATATACTGACTGTATAAAATACGGGCTCAGCAAACACAATAGTAAAACATTCATAGATACCAAACACACACTGAAAAGCAGCTGTGTTGGTCTGCAAAGTCCAGTATAAAGCTGATCGTGTTTCTTTCTACAGCTTTTCCCCTAGCCAGGAACCTGCATATTTTGCTTAAGGCATGAGGCAGAACTGTGTAACAGCTGGGCTTTGTGTTTTCCAAAAATGGGGGATCAGCCATAGCCCAGAATCCTAGGTGTAACATAACACATATTCAGTCTTCAACCTCCAATTTCAGACTGAATCTAATTAGAAACTTCAAGGCTTCAATACTTCTTGTAAAAAAAAAATGCAACAACCTTTCCACATTCTCTTCCTGCTTTGTGTAACAACACACCTGAAGACATCTTATGCATCATTTTGTGACATTTTGGTTGTTCCTCATAAAATATGTTGCTCTACAGTGGACTTTAAAATAAACCATATATACTACATAGTGAAGCGAAATCAGATTCTGTCTTCTCCTTAATAAATATGTAATAAGAGTTATTATAGATAGCTGCTTTATTTTCTTCTCCAGAGGGCTTATTTGTCTGACCTCAAAGATTATAATTATAGCCAATCCCATAAGCATATGCAACTCACTTAGACCGTGACTGGCTTTCTCACTTCAGTTTGGAGTTTCATTCTGGATATACACATATTTGATTGTGTGGAATGCATTCTAAGTAATTACAGTGATTTGTGTTAGTGTGAAAGACTTCAAAAAAATTGGGGAACAGGTTTGTGCTAGAGCAAGGAGCATGTTCAGTCTCTAATGTAACATGAACTTATTCTGATATCTCCTAAATCAGGCAAGTCCAACTTCCAAGAGACTGTGATCTACTCCCACTATAAAAAAACTGGCCGTTATCTACCCATTGACCAGACCTTTTTTTGGGGAGACTTTTTTTGGTTAGGGTTGACCAAAGTTGTTCAGCTTTTTTTAAAAAAAATGGGCAATCAATCAGGATCCCACGATCAACCAGGATCACTCAGGAACACCAAGAGATCGACTGGTAGATCGTGATCGACCGGTTGGACATGCCTGTCCTATATCAACCACACACAAGTAGATATAGATGTTGAGATGAAACAGGTGAGAGAGATGCAAATTCAGCCATGGTTGGCTCATTTTCTTATATTTCTTAATGCACCATGACAAAAGGTACCAGCTAAGAAATCAGCCCTTTCACAATTGATCTCCCCTCCAGCCCTTTCATTGATTGTCAGTGTTCAGAATGTAAGGGGAGCTGGATCAGGCCAGTGGCCCATCCAGGCCAGCATCCTGTTCTCAACAATGGCCAGTCAGATGCCTATGGGAAACCAGCAAGAAGGAGTCAAGCACCAGAACACCAGGAAGTGTTAGGAAATGGCCAAATCCATTTTTTAAAGGGTGTGTGTTTTTATTATTCTTTTTTTCAGTATAACAACACAAGAAGCCCCATCCATTAAACCTAATCCTTTCTCTGTTCATGAGAATAAAATGCAAAAGTTAGCAAAAGAACACAAAGAATGTGTTCTTGGGCCTTGTTCTGAACTAGGAAGAAACTTACCTCTGTAAACAAGTTGGTATACTCAGGCTGGTTAATTATTAGGGGTCAGAAGAAAACCAAAAAAGTTACTGAAATGACTGAATTTAGCTTTTCAGAATGCAAACCTTGGGAGTCTTGAGCACTTGGTATTCCCCTGAGGAAATATCATGCAGCAAAGTGGAATGGCTTCTGAAATCTTAATATTAGATTGTTTGTTTCTCAGCTGCCACACTATGTTTCTTTAGAAAGCTATGTATTTAGTCTGGTTATAGTGCTATTACATTTGAGTGTTTATATTGGGGCTGTATTCATATAATCCTGGGAATCAAATGCCACTATGTTGTTCTTGGTTTTTGTGTGAAAATCAAATTAGTACAATAACATCACAGAAGAAAGTCTAGCAACATTAGGCAAAGTCAGTTTGTCACGTCAGTTCAACATAGTGATGTGTGATTTTCATCAGCAGAACATGTGCTATCCTTAGAGCTCTTAAAGGACAGTATGGAATATAACCAACCCCATTTGGAACCGTTGCCTGTATGGCATTAAAATGACTTCCTGTCAAGCAGTTGTTTCTATAGGAAGATTCCATGTGTGTCAGTTCTAACGGCAGAGCAAGCTGGTTTCTTGTAGGCTACTGGGCTCTAGGAGTGTGGTATCATGATTTGCTTCCTACTCAACTACAACTCACAGGTAGGAACTTCTTAAAGAAATGACAGGAAGTGGCCATCTGTTTCCTTCTCTGACCTTGGCTGAAGGAATGAGAAATAGCAATAACGAGGAATGGTTTGAGACTCACTGTTAAGACTGTGTTCATGGAAGGCAATCTTACTCAGCTACGAGTGATCACCAAAGAAGATAAGAGCACAAGGGAGGTAGGTGTTCATGGTGAGTTCCAGCACCTCTTTTTCTAGAAAAATAGTGCTGAGTAAGAGTTACCAGTTTACACTCGCAGACAGTGTTTTGGTATGCTAAGTGAACATACTGAGAGGGACAATTACTTTCAGCACAAGGAAAGATAACCCCAGCTGGAATTCAGTCTGAATTCAATGAATAAATAATTCTGTGAATTCTCAGTGTAATTATTTAATCATGTTGGCTGCCCTCTCCTCCCCTCTAACTCAAACTAAAGTTTCCTATGATGTTGTGGAGTCTGCTGGGGCAAAGGTAGTTCTGTAGGTAGGTAGGTAGGTAGGTAGGTAGGTAGGTAGGTAGGTCATTTGGTATTGCTCAGTGAACTGTAAAGAGATCAGCACACAGACACACCACACCCCAGCTATTGATGTGTGTACCTCCCAAGAAGCACACTTCAGAAGATTAAACTGAAATAATTTAAGAGATTTCACTTTTGGCTACAAAACCAGAAGCAACTAGAAGGCAAAGATTAATGGACATTTATATAAACACCTTTCTGCACCAAAAGAAACCTTCTCAGTTTAATGATGTGCAGCCACAGTTCTATTAAGGGAAACCTGGGCTGTTCTTTAAGACTGGCTCCAAAAAGCAGTAAATTTTATGTGTTTGACCAAGATGGGAAGCTTCATTTTTGTTTCTGTGCAGTTAACATCTGAGTTTTGCCAACCACACAAAGAGACTTGGGAAAGTATTTACTCATCCCAAGTCTCCTGTTTTAATTGCTGTGTTGTTTTAATGGAACTGCTTTACTTCCTTTATTTAAATTATGGATGTTTATATTTTAATGTTTTAATAGGATTTAATTTAATTATGGATGCTTATGCGTTAATGTTTGTGCCATTGACTTTTATACTTGTAAACTGCTTAGAAGCCTATTTTGGCAGTAAGAGGTATATCAGTAAAATAATAATAATTATATCACCAACCCGCTATTCCTTGTTGCTCTATAAAATGTAAAGGTAAAAGACCCCTGGATGGTTAAGTCTAGTCAAAGGCGACTATGGGATGCGGCACTTATCTCGCTTTTCAGGCCTGCCATTTGTCGACAGACAGCTTTCCAGGTCATTTAGCCAGCATGACTAAACCACTTCTGTCACAACGGGACACCGTGACAAGTGCCAGAGCACACGGAAATTTCGTTTACTCTATACCTGCATATGGAATGACTAAATAATTTCAAAGTCCATTTGTCTTCCTCTTCTGTGATTTCCCCTAGACTGATGACACTTAATTCTTCCTTAGCCTACTTAATCGTTGGGCTTGTACAACCAGAACTATCCTGCTTAATCACTGGGCTTGTATAACTTGGTTTACACCACGCTTTTCTCTGTCCCTTTCTATGTCCATATATCAACCATAATTCTCTGCTATCAACTCTCCACTACACTTACTTGTCCATTAAATGAAAGGGAAAACCAAAGAACTCTGGATTTATTTTGTCTTGTCACCTGAAGTAACTATGAAGACGCCAAAAGGCTAGTCATACATTGCAGCAAAAACAACAAACACATTGTAATATAAAACTTGAAAATGAATTTGCCTCTGCTACTCTGGGCTTTATAACCTGAATAAGTTTCCGGAAGCCTCCTACAAGGCCTCTTCTATAAGCAGATAAGTTGTGGCTAGGCTATTAGATCCCCATATGTTCTTAATGGTCCATCCCTTCCTCATATGCTTTCTGATGCTTCCAAATTCTCACTCTCAACCCTTCTGCAAGTATGGAACTGAGTCTGGGTATTCCTTAAGTTTCTTAAGAAACTCCACCTGGGGATTAAAACATCATGGGGAAAATGTTACATTTATTAGAATATAATGTTCATTAGCAAACCTTTTATCTTGTTACCTTTTCTTAGCTTATTTTTTAAAGTGTTATTGCCTGCTCCAAGCTCTCAAAATGGATACATTAAATGGGGCCAAAGCCTACTGCTTCCATGATGTCTAACAGGAACAGGATGATTATGTCATCCATAGTGGCCCATGCCCCCCTTCTTCATTTTCAGTCATGCTTTCATTATCTTTGCAATCTGCTGAACTGTCTCTGGACAGTCTGGTGTATATGACAAAGTTACTGTAAATACAAATGAACTTTGTCCATTCTTATTCCCATGCTGCAGGATGATCACTGTTTTAAATAAAGTGTCATTTCTGCTTAAAAACCAGTGACCTGGAAAAGTCTTTTATTGCTACAGATTACAATAATTCAGTTGAGCTCTAAAATTGGAGTACCGACCTCATATCACTGTTAAAAGTCTCAGGATATTAGCTGGTGAGGTGAAAGTGGACGTCTTGGCCACATTCCATTTTGAACAGCTACATTCCCGTCTTCTGAACGTCATTTTTGAGGTTCCAAATTTAATTGGATATGGTAGCCTTTCTCAATTTCCTGCACTGAGATTTGCACTGTTATGCCCTTGCAACGGATGACTGGGTTTCTCAAGTGGAGGCAAACATTACTGCACATACTTTCTTTGGCACTATTCAATATTCAATATTTATGTAATGTTTTTTCTCTACAAGGCTGAACAGAACAAGCAAGCTTTAATTCAGGCCAAACTGTGGTGGATACGAGGCCATTTCATATCTAAAGGAAATCCATTTTATGAATTTCGGTCCATTTTGGCACTCTAATACTTAATTCAGCCTTCCTCATAGGGCTAAAGGGAGTTGGAGTCCAAAAACTTTGCAGGGAAGAGTGTCAATGTATTGTAAGCTATTTACCACATGTAGCAGCCTGATTATATGAAGAGACACTATCCCGGTGTTAGCAATCACTGGGAACGTACGCTTCAACCAATATAAAACTTACATTACTAGAATCATAGATTTTTATTTTAAATTTCAAGAAGCTCTGCGTGGTGTACAAGTTCCCCTTCTACCCTCACAATAACTCAGCAAAAATGAATGGTGGTCACCCACTGTGCTTTAGGGCAGTGGTGGGGAACCTGATCTGGCCAGAGAGCCAGATCCTTCTTATGTATTCCTTGTGGGCCCAATTGGACAGTTAGCTGAGGATGCTAACCTGACAATCCCTGACTTGGGACTTCAAAGCACTACGCAGGTTTGCAAAGAGCCTGGTGCGGTGCTCTGATATGCTGCTATTCAACAGACTTCAGTCACCACCTATCAGCTGAGGAGCAGTGACTTCAAGCCTGCGATCAGCAGGGATCAGCTGTGCCATCAAGTATCCCTGGCCAAAGTCCTCCCCTCTAACCTAGCCACTGTGCCAAATATTGGTTTATTAAATTATAGCTCTCTTGTGGAATACGATCACAGAGAAGTCCTTGTTAGGACTAGGATGTGGAACCTGGAGCTTTCAAGCTGGCTCCGACTATGGGCTGGTTTTAAATAACAGGCAACCCTTCTTTGGTTCAATGATAGAACAAAACACACTCTCTTGCAGTCTATTGTTCAGGATTTGTAGTCTATTGTTCAGGATTGAGGAGGCAAGAAGCGTAAAACATTTTGGATACGGACAAGTGCCATGGAAGTGATGGTTCATAAAATTATCCCAACAGGACCAAATTAGTTGTCACTTCTGTGAGAAGCAAGGTGTCATTTAGAAGACAACAGCACATCAATAAAAGAGAAAAGGGATCATATCTAGTCTTGTTCAGCCTTTACATTATTGTGAGGCTGAAAATAGAGCAACAGGTTTCAAAGTGAAGCAGGACAGCAGGGAGCCAGCAAACTAGGCCAGGTGTTTCATGTAACCCTGGCAGTCCTGCTGTCTGGCAAGGGACTGGAATAATTCAACATGGATAAAGATGCCAGAATCAAGCTTGCCATGGCAATTTTAAGAACAACTGAAACATTTTGAAGGCGGCTGCCTTATCCAGTTGTGGGGTTTTATATCCTTCAAACTGAAATCTCCCCTTGAAATCAGTAATTATCTGTGGAAATGGGAATTTTGAACAGATGTATTGGTAGTATAATCAAAGGTGAGGGAGAAGGTCCCTCGTGATCATCCATATGCTTCTTTTCTCCTTGTCTTTCCCCAAACCAGAGCCCCTGCAAATCCCATTAGTCAAAGCTAAGTAATTGATGGATTTTTGTTTCAGTCCATTTCAGCCTTTGAGCTATACTTGGAAATCAGGACTTAATCCCATAAACTCAGAGCACATGTGATGCCAAAAACATAGTGGGGTGAGGGAGGGGGGAATGAAGAAGAAGTCATGACTCTAAACATGTTCATCTTTCAGGTGCCACAAGACTCTTTCCCCCTTTTGCTGCAACAGATGAACATGGCTACCCCCTGGAAATTTTTGCCACTGTAATTTATGCACTTGCCCCTGCCCTGTCATTTATCCAACCTTTAAGGGTAGCTCTGGGTTGCTGATCAGACTGGGAGAACACTCTGTGCTTACAGCTGTATGTGATAGGGCACCTAATCTTATAATTAATAATCAGAGGCAGAGCATTTACTATCCCTCTCTCTACTTCCCTGCCTGCTATGCATTCACATTTATCTCTGAAATGGGCATTAGGTCAATGCTTTGTCCTTCTTCTTTGGCCATCACTCTTAGCTGAGTAAGATTGTCCTACATGAACATGGTCTTAAAGGTGTGTCCGTAAGTGACTGTGGAGGCCAATTCTGGACCCACACACCCTTCCACAGTGGAGACATAGGTTTCCGAGTGGAAGTTGATCATGGTGAGGATTTGGCAAACTTGCCTTCCTCTTAGCTCGTTTCTCCCTTTTGTCCTTCTTCAAAGACTCTTGGGAGTCCCATGGACTGCAAGAAGATCAAACCTATCCATTCTTAAGGAAATCAGCCCTGAGTGCTCACTGGAAGGACAGATCGTGAAGCTGAGGCTCCAATACTTTGGCCACCTCATGAGAAGAGAAGACTCCCTGGAAAAGACCCTGATGTTGGGAAAGATTGAGGGCACAAGGAGAAGGGGACGCCAGAGGACGAGATGGTTGGACAGTGTTCTCGAAGCTACCAGCATGAGTTTGACCAAACTGCGGGAGGCAGTGGAAGACAGGAGTGCCTGGCGTGCTCTGGTCCATGGGGTCACGAAGAGTTGGACACGACTAAATGACTAAACAACAACAAATTCTCCAATTGGAGCTCATGCAGGCCAGTGTTTTCCAGTTATCTGTGCTTATACTGCATTTTTAAAGATTTGCCTTGAGAGTGTCTTTAAACCTTTTTTGTGGTCCACTGGCATTCTGCTTTCCATTCTTAAGCTGGGAACAGAGCAGTTGCTTTGGAAAATGATAATCAGGCATCCGAACAATATGAACAGTCCAATGAAGTTGATGTTGAAGAATCATTGCTTGAAAACTGGTGATCTTTACTTCTTCCAGTACACTGACGTTAGTTCACCTGCCTTCCCACGTGGGAATGTCCTAGTCCTCAAACACTCTGCACCTAATTGGGAGAAAGCTGCACTCGCACAGCTCAGGTGTTACTGGATTTCGGCATCAGTGTCAGCCCTTGTAGAAAGATAACTGTCCTGGTCTGAAAAGTGATCAACACTTTCAAATGTTGGAAAGTGCTGATCACAATGCTTTATAGCCAGCTGTGGGAGACAGGGCACTGTAAGAAGCTGCAGTTGGTGTGGCAGTTTATGGGTTTGTGGGACAATAAGGAGATAAATCATATCCTTTTTGCAACCACGAAGAGGCAGTGGTGGAAGGAGGAGTAGCTTAGCAAGCAGTGTGCAAGCACCTAGCTACTCTTGCATTAGAATCACCCAGGAGGATAATTTTATCTTCTTTAGTCATCCTTGATAGGATACTGTAATGGTTATGGGGTTGCTCGTGCGTAAGTTGCCGCCACTCCTGGCTAGGTGGCCTGGTTAAACCTTTCCTGGCTGGACAGCCCCTCACTTCATGGCTGTTCAGTCGCTGGCAGAATCCAACAGTGGGCGTTTCTTCAACCTTTTCCAACATAAAAGTTGTTTGACGCCCAGTCTCCTCCTACTCTCCCTGTGCGGAAGTCTTCTGTGCAGGGTGGGCGTGGGTAGCGGAGGACCTGTGCTCTCTCCGCTGGTATCCAGTGAAGAGTCTCTGAGCCTGCTCTCCGCTTCCCCCATTGGCCCCCCTCCATCCCTGGTGTTGCGCTGATTTTCTTCCCCAACAGGAGACCTGCCTCTCTCCCTACTTGGCCCCTCTCCAGCATCGTCGTGGAGCCCCTCCTCCTCCTCGCGTTCCGATGGCAGTTCCCTGACAGATACAATCCAGCTGAGAATAAAAAAGGGCAGTTCCACACCATGCATTTAAAACATATCCAATACATATTTAAAGCACAATGCTTGCCCACAAATAATCTTGGGAACTGTAGTTTCCCTTTTGCAGAGCCAGAACTCTGAGCATTCTTAAATGAAAGCTCCCAGGATTTTTGGAGGAAGCCATTTACTTTAAATGTGCATCAGCTGTGCTGTAACTGTGCCGTGAGGCTCTGCCCCAAGTTTCCTCTTACTATCACCTCTGCCTCCTAGCTTCCTCCTTTGATTGTGTGTGCCGTGGTTCATGAGTCCCACAGGTGAACCGCCTCACTCAACTGCACAGCAGAAAACTGGAATGGGAAGAGAGGAAGAAAGTCATGCCATCTCAGGTGTTTGCTACATGTAGTCTCTTTGCTAATTTTTTAATCACTTTGCACCACCATTTTGCCATAAGTTGTTCCTCTGCCATTACTGTTCTTTCCCACACATTGCATAGATTAATGAAATTATCCCTTGTGTAGAATAAAAAGCCATATTTGTTGCAGCTCTGGCAGCTTCTAAGCCCCTATGGTTGCCATCCTTTCAGAGTACAGTGGTACCTCG
The DNA here is from genome assembly GCF_027172205.1 of Podarcis raffonei. Taxonomy (NCBI): domain Eukaryota; kingdom Metazoa; phylum Chordata; class Lepidosauria; order Squamata; family Lacertidae; genus Podarcis; species Podarcis raffonei. The sequence goes on from NC_070606.1 coordinate 54,766,991, forward strand.
GGTTAAGTACTTAATTCGTCCCAGAGGTCCGTTCTTAACCTGAAATTGTTCTTAACCTGAAGCACCACTTTAGCTAATGGGGCCTCCTGCTGCCGCCGCGCCGCCGGAGCACAATTTCTGTTCTCATCCTGAAGCAAAGTTCTTAACCTGAAGCACTATTTCTGGGTTAGTGGAGTCTGTAACTGAAGTGTATGTAACCTGAAGCGTATTTAACCCGAGGTACCACTGTACAGAACTTCTCAGTAGTACTGATGCATCTAGCCATTGCAATTTACCAGTCATTTGAAATGGGAGTGGAGACGGGTTCTCTACACAAAGGGAGAAAACATATATAAGAACCTACACTTTCCATACAACAGTAAGCCAACCAGCAGGGAATCACAAGCGAGACTAATTTTAAAAGATAGTACAAATTATAACAAAGGCTATTACCTTTTTTAGCATGCAGGAGATAAGAGGGAAAGTGTCAAAGAGCACAAATGTTTTCTAGTAAGACGGCAGATAAAATTAAATCATGATTTAATAGAGGAGCAACAGAAAGGCTCTTAAGTGAACTCACATGAACTTGCAATTGCTGAGTGATAATCTTGTTCAAGTACTGAGAAAGAAACTGTACCATTACATATGGTGGTTGACCTCATGACACTCACTTATTTTGAATATGTAGAGCTATTTTTTAGGGAAGTGCAGTATAGATTAAAAGGTGGTGTTCTGTGTCAAGATCTCCAGCTTGAGAGCTACCAGCAGCATATTTCAAGACGGAGGCTTATTTCATTCAAGAATGTGTTTGCATCAAGGATGTTTTAAAGAAAATAAAGTCTTCCCCAAGAACTCCAGATTGCATAACATGATTATTTAAGATTGACACTTTTATATATTTATATAGAAATGCTCACATTAATTTCAACTATATGAAAACATATAAATATTTATTTCAAGGGGGGAATACTAATCCATTTTCTTCCTCGTTTTGAAATAAGATTATTTTTTTTAAAAATCCTCTGGAAGGCTTACATTAAGAAAATGAAAAAATAGTTTCTGCCCGATTGCAATCTCTGTGGGAGCTCCAACACATGCGCAGGATCTTTCCTCAAGCAGGTGCTTTCTATTGACTTCTGGGTCAGGAATAAGGGCAAAAGTTCATGCAAAGCTTTCCCTGGCACGCAAATGAATGAAACCCAGCCTTGAGCATAATGTGCACATGCACTGTCATTCCTACATGTGTAAGGAATTTCTAGGTCAGGGTTATTAGTTCAAAAAATAGATTAATATTTCTACCAGCAATATATTGCATAGGTTTTGAACAGGCGTTGTTCAAATAATTTCTGATTCAAATTGCACACAGTCAAATAATTTCATATACAGAAATAATTTGATTTCCATGCTATTTTTTGGTTTCCATCTCTACCTTACAAATGAACTTCAGGAAACGAATCCTAAAGAAAGGACTCTTCTGCAAGTGGTTCTCTTACATATTGTCCACAACACATTGTAGACCCCAGAGCCACACTTATAGAGGCCTTCTGCAGCTTCCAAACACCAAATTAACCACAGTGTTACTCATCCTCCATTGGCCTGAATTTCCTAGCATCCACAGAAAGAAGATGATGCTGGTGGTCTTGCCCCCACAGGCATATACTACAAATATATGTCACATGAACGATGAACAGTCTCTATATGGTTACAGAGAAGATCACTGGATTTACCAATGTATGCATCCACCCACCATGGCAGTAGAACTTGTGTCAGCATCTGAAACAGAGTATCAAGAATGGGTTGGTCCACCAGAGTGTTGTCAGTTCCCATATTTTTGTTGTAAGTGTGTGCAGATATGGAGATGGCTCCAGCAGTTGGAAAATCTGAATGTGAACCTTTGGAGTCCTCTCACTCATGGCATTCCTTCAAGTCCAGATGTGTGCTGTGTAGCATCCGGCAATATGCTACTTCACAACAGCACCATAACATTCATGGCTCTATATGCTGAATCCAGATGGTATAGAATTGCCAGTAGTGACTGAATTGGATGCCTTTCAGCCTCTTATATGACCCATCATTGAAAGTCACTAATAAAGAGAAAACTCAATAGCACTGGTGTGATAAAGTGAACACTATTAATTAGAAAAGCAACTTCATCATGCTCATTAGAACTGAATGCAAAGAAAGTAAGTAAGTAAGTGCATAACTGGGGGTGGAAGAAAAGAAATTATATTACCAGACCAATCCATTTCTTCATGGAAATTTTGTTTTTGTGTTAGTTAGTAATTAGTATGAATAATGCTGACTGTATTTAAATGTTGCGGATAGGAAGACAAATAGAGTAGATGATAGCAAGCAGATGAATCATTTAATTTATTTTCCAATTACAGCTGACATGTTGGGTATAGAAATATGCAAATCATTTATTATTTTTATGGTCCGTTTACAGCTGTGTTTATTGTTATAATAAATAAGTATATTAGCTCATTAGGTTGATACTGTAAAAGCCTTATGATAAACAAATATTGCATTTTCTTAATACCTCTCTTTCCTCCCACACTTGTAAATTGTTAAAACAATACAGAGGTGGCTGTTGTTATTGTTATTAACCCACTCTTCAATGTCCTAGGACATGGCAACACAAAATTTAAAACAATTTAAAACTTACAATCACAAGATTAGGCGGGTCCTAAAACTATACACCTCAAGTGTCAAAAGCCAGAATTACCTTCATCCATTTTTAAAATTTCATTCCACTTTTGGCCGCTTACTGTTGCACACAGGCAACCCACTTACACGTGACATACTCCTGCTTGACCTTGTATATGCGTGGCACCAGGAAATAAATAAGTAAACAGATTCCAACCAGGAAATGGTGGGAGAAAGCTGGAGAGTCCTTGTGGCTCACGAGGAGAACTTCCCCGGAACCCTAAGAGGACTTCAGTGAGGGCGGAGGAAGCCGCAAAGCGACTAGAGGTACAGCATGGCTTTGTTTAGGCTGGTCAGCCTTCCTGCCTAGCAGCTGACATGTGGGAGAGCGCAGCAGCAGCAGCCACTTTCCCGTGTGTCCTCCAGGCAGCCCCAGAGCTTCAAATCTAGTTGAAGAGAGAGTTGTGTGGAGAGAGAGTGAGAGAGCGAGAGCTGGGTATCAGGAAAAATGGTCGTTTAGAGGCTTTGTAGAGGGTGCTCCCCACTTATGCGCACAGGGGCCCAGAATATAACCCCCACTTAAGTGTACTGCCTTTCCGTATTGCTATACACAAGACAGTTTACAAGCTTAAGAAACAACAAAATACACAACAGAGACCACACATCTTATAACAATATGATCCAATACAAATAAGTCATATTAAAAATATGAGTTAAAATAAACAACTTATATCAAATAACGTAATATTCAACAATCCATTAGAATATAATAGTACACAATAAAATTAACTCTCATAATATCAGCAAGTAATATAATAATAAAATTTTGTTTGGGGTCTAAAGACAAAGCATTTTTACATTTTTGGAGCTGGCTAGCTGAAGCTGTCTTGGGGGCCTGGGAAGATACTGTTGTATTTGAAGAATGATAATGCTTCAAAACTAACAAGGGCTTCCTGTGAACCTACTTGCCTCCCGTCTGCTGTATGTCCAAATTGCAATTATATCACAATTGCCCAGTGTATTCTGTTTTGAGGGGTTTCCTTTGTCTTTATTGCATCAGACGGTTTTAAAAATGCATTTGTCATTATTTCTCTCTCTAGGGCATAAATCTTCATTGCAAATAAACATCTGTGACCACAGATCAGCAATAAACTTTAATGCGTTTAGATTTTAGGCTGCATATAAAGCAGCCATCTGAGCTATGAATCCCCCCCTTCCTCATATGGAGCAAGCAACTGAAATGGTAAAGTTTAAATACTATTATTTATGTAGAGTGACAGGTATTATATATATATTTTGAATCCAAATTGCCCTGCCCCCATAATGCATTATCACCAGAAAGCAAAATGGGATTATTTCAGGACACGTGCTGAACTTGGGTTAGCACTCGAGTAAAGATTGTAAGTACAAAATAGATGTGTATATAATAAACATTATGAAGGGCAAATTTGTGCAGAAGCTGTGACTTCTAAAAGCAGTTAAGGAAGCAAGAACTGGGTCCCTGTTTAGCATTCAGCACTACAGCACATACAGTATATCACAAACTGGGCCTTGTTTGATCCAGCACATAGCTCCCAAAGCTGATGTCTCCTGAACAGAACACAAAATACTGAGTGATGAACATCTCATCTTTACACATCAAGAAACCCTGTATTATGTTGATCTAGAGAGCCAATATTGTTGCAAGCAACATATAATCAGCAATTTTCAAAAGCTCTGATTTTGCAGAGGGCAACAGGTGCCACTAGTGCAATGAAACTTGCCCCACTGCACTTTCCCCACTGTCAGTGGGCCAGGGGAACCCCCCAGAACAGCACATGAGATGAGGAGAAAGGAGATCATTCCAACAAACAAGCTGAAGGAACATTTGTGTTAGTGTGATGTTGAATTCCTCCTAGTATTTCCAGCGTGTTTGCACCATAGATTTGTATAGATGCATATGAGACTGGTAGTTTTATTGTCTTCTTGAAAGAGGAAGTTCAGTAGGCACCAAAAAGACAAAGGAGATGGCACCTGCCAAATATGTAATTGGAGGGGATTCCAGAAGGTGGACACAATCATACTAAATGTCCTATTCCTATATCATAGGGAACAGGCCTCCTAAGAAGATGGTATCTGTAGGAGGTTCTTTCCTACAGAATGCAGTGATCCATTGGGTATACAGTGGTACCTCGGGTTAAGAACTTAATTTGTTCCGGAGGTCCGTTCTTAACCTGAAACTGTTCTTAACCTGAGGTATCACTTTAGCTAATGGGGCCTCCTGCTGCCGCTATGCCGCCGCCTGATTTCTGTTCTCATTCTGAAGTAAAGTTCTTAACCCAAGGCACTATTTCTGGGTTAGTGGAGTCTGTAATCTGAAGCGTCTGTAACCCAAGGTACCACTGTATAATGAGGCGATCTTTTAAGTGGAAATATAGAGATATATGCAAAGGAACTTGCTAAATAGCATGTTCTATAGACAACAGAAGGAACAAACAAACCGGAAACTTGCCAGCATTTCCCATAGAACCTATACACTGGTCCACCCTGTAACATTTTAGCACAGACAACCAATTTATTCTGAAATAATGAAAAGATTTGAGAACAAAATTTCAAAAAATGGAGGATCCATGTAACTGGAGAGAAAAGTTGCAAAGCGCCATTCTTTTGAAACTTACTTGGTTGTAGGTAGTATTTAAGTGAAGCTGTAAATGAGTTGTTTTCTTCTCATCCTAGAAGGAGCCAACAGAGAAGTTGTGCTGTAACGGAAGAAAACATCCAGCTTAAATCCAAACTTGCCTCCATGCCACAGAGAGGAAGCAATGCTGGTATACTAAGAGCAGTACAAGCAAATCTTTAGAATGTTCCAAATCACCTAACAAGAGTGGTAATTTCATCTGTGACAGGAGAGGTTTATAATTTGAAACCATAAAACACATTCCTGACACAAGACTCATGTTTACCATCACATAGTCTTTCAGTGAATATTTAGTACTGGTGAATCATGGTTTCTTATTTTTTTTTGTAAGCACAGCAACACTAGAATGGCTCATTCACTCCCATCATTCCTATTAGAAGAATAACAGGATATAGCAGTTACCTGTATTGTCCTGACTTGTTAGTAAATTGAAAAGGATGCTGCTATTTACTCCATCAGAATGTGTTTCATAAGTTACAATGGCTACAAAATTGTTTCATATGGACCGAGACTTCTATTCCTTTCTCTTTTCAAGGCAGGTCTAGTTTGAAAATGGTTTTTGCAAGATAGAGTTAAGAGGGGGATATTAAGGTCTTGCACATGGTAAAGACATTTTTAATACCTACCATCAAGTATCAATGCATGCTCCTAGCATTTGTGAGGCACAACAATAGCAGGGATGGTGTATTGTGTACCAGGTGAGTTTGGAGGCTGAAAAAAGACACACACACACACACATACACACACGAAACAACCTTGAATCAAAAGGCAGTGAAAAGGTTAATATATGGTTAAGAGAACACCATTTATGTTTGCAATTCTTAGAACACCTTGGCATTTGAAATAATAAAATATCTCTCTCCTTTGAATTGCCTTTAACATTTTGATTTTAATAGTGCATTACTGTGCCCAGCCGTCTGTGTTTAACTTTGAAGGATGCTATATTTGCGATTTTTCTGGTATTTAAGGTTTGTGTTCATTCATGTCATTCACCACCTTGTTCACAAAAGCATTATCTGCACATATGCAAAACATTCAGAACTTCCATCCATTGGTCATACGGCGCTTACATTCAAGAGAGCCAAATGTAAGCTTCTGCATTTGAGGAGGAGGGCAAATGCACAGTTTTAGATTGGGAGAACCTGGTTTGCCAGCAAAACACCTGAAAAGTACCTTGAGATTGCATTTGACCATAAGCTGATGATTCCTGCATCGCAGGGGGTTGGAGCAGACGACCCACCCAACTGTACAGTTCTAAGATTCTATGATATGGCTGCATGAAAAGCACAATATGATTTTAGGCTGCATTAACAGAGCCATAATTTCCATGATCTGGGAAACAATAGTTCCACTTCTATTCTGCACTAATCAGACTCCATCTGGAGTACTGTGTCCAATTCCGGATGTCACTCTAAGTTTGAGGACAACTCAGATTGGGTTCAGAGGAGGGCAATGATATAAAAAACAGCTGTATGAAAACTATGTTCAGTGGTACAGAAAACAAGTCCTATGGGGAAAAGTTGAAAGAATCAGAATCAGAATAGCATTGATTGAGTTAGTACATAGACCATAGCAGAAGGTTGAAAGAAATGTGTTTGTTTAGGCTGGAAAAGAAAAGTAAGGGGGGGAGCGGAAATTTGATAGTACCCCACAAATACCTAAATGGCAGTCCTATCGAAAAGGACAAAGACTTGTTCCCTGATGACCTAATGGAATTAAGTCACTTTTTTTTGTTAAACCTGAGGAAAATTATCTTCATGGTAAGAGGAGTTTGTCAATGACACCTGTTATCTAAAGGAGTTGTGAGTTCCTCTTCAGTGGAGGTCTTCAAGCAGAGTCAGGTCAGATATCTGTTGGGGATGATCTAATTGACTTTCCTGGGCCAATCAGGGCCCAGAAGACCCCTCCATCCCAATGATTTTATGACCTCTGGGCTTACACACACACACACACACACACACACACACACACACACCATGACCAGGGAACAGGGATAAAAATGTTTCTCAGTTAATGGATCTCTATGGGGTGAATACATGGGGTGGGGGACACACCACACCTGTCGGCCCTGTTCCCAGTAGCTACAAGCAGTGTTAGCAAAATAGGACCATCCATGGTTTGGCCAGGGAATGTGTCAACAGTTTGAGGCAAGAGCTACCAGGAAAATCCCACCGTTCTTCAGAGTGAATGTGTGAGCTCCAGGGGTGGAGGAGTTGTGCGGGCAGTGCCTGTATCACCAGCTGAAGAGGAATATAAGGTAGTATGAACTCCTCTGGATCCTTCTCACTCATTGTCTTAGCCCCGCAGTGAAGATTACATGTCCAGATATGATGCACAACCAGTGAAGGGAAGTAGATGACAGACCATGGAGAGAAGGGAGTGAAACTGTAACTCCCTGGAAACCAGATTTTAACTTGAGATTTAACAGGCAATGATCGGTATTGTGGGTAAGAGATGGCAATCGAATCTCTTGTTTGTAATGTGGCAACAACAATATATGAGAATGGCCAATACGTAGAGCAGCTAGCTTTCTGTAATAAGTCAGGAATGTCAAAAATGAACAATAAATAATTAAAGGAGCTGCTATATGCAGAATTGCACATGGAGATAATTTTTAAAGAGAAGAGGCAATTGCCCTGAGACATAATGCTATTTGCCACAGCTGACAAAAATTAAGTCAGCATTTTTAAAGAGGAGAGCAACTCCATTTGTTGTCAGTATTGGTTAAATTTAGAATAGGTTTCCTAAAGGGGAAATTAACCAAAGCAGTGTATATTAATCATTCCCACCTGTCATTTGCTGAGACAGGAGTGACTTGCGGGAGCACTCTGATGCCATTAAATCTAATGTTAGAAGTGGATCTCTGTAGTCATTGAAATCAGAGTGTGCAAAGCAAGGATTCCAGGTTGCTGAATATGTAGATATTGAGCCACACTAGGGTTTGTAATTGCTTATTGTATTAGTTTAGTTGCTTGTACTGTGTATTGCAACTGTAATTTAATTCAATTAAGAGAAGATGAATGGCCAAGTAAAAAAAGGGGAAGATCCACTGTATAATAGAGAATTGCCATAGAATTATGTGATTGCAAGCATCCTGCTAGAGTGAAAATAGCTTTACCTATAAGGGTAAAAGAGGTACCAGACAGGGCTGGCCCAGGATATCGGCACCTGAGGTGAACCACAAAATGGTGTCTTCCCTCCTCACCATGGAAGAACTGGTGAGTGAAGATCTACATCAGGAAAAGGGGTGGGGGAGGCCTAAAGCACCTCCTATTTGCCAAGGGGCGGCATTGGGAGGGGGGGCTGCCAAGGAAACAGCAGATCTGGCCTCCAAGGACTATGCATCTGCTGTTGCTGCCACCACAGTTGGGGCAGCAATAGTGGGCGATGCATTCTTTGGAGACAGGATTTGTTGCCTTTGCGGATTCTGTGACTTGAGGTGCTCAGCTCAACTTGCCATGTGGGCCAGCGCTGGGACCAGGATATGTGTGTGTGTGAGTGACATATATGCACAATGTGCATGTGTTCGTGCATGCATGCACCAGATCAGCGCATTGTCTCCAAATAGCATTTCCCCTCAACTATTTCCCCATGGCTTCATCAGCTGTCTACAATACAAAGCTCTTTTCATGCAAATGTCAGTTTCAATAAGAATTCTTGAGAGGAAAATGCAAAGTACACTGTTATACAATCAGAATGGTTTCAGAACGGAACCCTTGACAACTTGAAAATAAATATTTTCTTTCACTTCAGTGTGGATTACTGTTCACGTTGGCATCCCAGAAAGGGTTGAAAGGTAAGGAGGCAGGCTTAGGGAGTTTTGGCAAGAGGAAAAACAAATTGGAGGAAAATTGCAAATCAAGTACAGATTGTGAGCGGTTGTAAAAGAATACACACTGCAATTCTGGCAAATTAAACCAATGAAAGGAATCCTAAAAATACTAAGGATTGAGTAAATGCAACAAAGAATCTTGTGGCACCTTCAAGACTAACAAATTGAATTGTAGCCCTGGGGATGAGAGCCCACATTATCAGATGCATATCTTCAGTTGTTGGGTATATACATTTGTGTGTGTGTGTGTGTGTTTGTGTGTAACTGTGTATGTGTAAAGAGAGAAAATGCAAAGGTTCAAATTAAAAGTCTAAAAGAGCAAGGAGACTTCTGGGAATGAATCTGTGATGCAAAGAAATTCATTGTTATGAAATGTGGGTGAGGGTTTCACACATTTACGTTAAAATATATGGCAATTTCAAATGAACAATTTCCATCTTTAGCCCTTATTAGAAGGCCTTGAATTTTACCCTACTTGGTATTGAATGCATTTAAAAACAAACAAGTAAGGAATTTCAAAATTTCCACCTTTGCCATGACAGCCTTGCAGTACAATTTGTGTGCAAATGTCACACCTTTTATACACACTATACACAGTTAATTTAAATTTTCTCCATATCCTGTTGTTAAAATTCAGGGGGAGGGGGGAATCCACTTATGCTGTTCAGCTTCATAACAGCCTCTGATCCAGTACCAAAACTCTGTCAGATACCTGTTTTATCTTTTTCAAAAGTCTGGGGGCCTGAAGGCTGAATGCTACATACTGAATATAGCCATTTTTGTTCCTGACATATGTAAGATATAAATGAATTTCTTGTTTCAGGCCAATGTCACCAATGTTCAGAATTACCTCATGAATTGTTCCATTTCTAATGCATAAGTGGTATTATACATAGAGTAGCATTTCCACAAAGGTTCTTCTCTGGCTTAGTATGTGAAATGAGTGTTCAATGTTTACTCTTTTATTTATTTATTGCTATTATACCCCAACTTTTTCCTGAAGAGCTCAAGGCGGCATACATGATTCCTCTTTTAATCCCCACAACAATCCTGTAGACTCAGCGCCATCTGCTTTGTATATGTATATTGGGGAAAAAGATCTATAATACTAATCCCTTCCTCTTGCTGAAATGCTTGTTGATTGCTGTGCAAATACATGGGTTACAAAGCCATATGATCTGCAGAAGCATTTGCAAAATTTATTTAATGCTAACCCTACTCAATAATGTTAATTCAATGTTAGTTTAATATTAACCTCACCCAGTGTACATTAACTTTTGTAAACATTAACCTTACTCAATATCTTTTTTTTGTGTGCTTGATTATTGCCCACTTTATTGCACAGTTGGAATGTTGGATCAAACATATACATGCTGTGGACCTTTTAGCATGTCATTTGGAGTTTTGTGCAGAAATAATACGGTGTGGCAAGTAAAATGTTCTTCCAGTTAGCAATGCTTGTTCACTCAACACAGAGCTCCAGTCCTGATGCAACAAAGCTTCATTGTACAGAGATGTCAATATGGCACCTTCCCAGGCATTCAAGCCCCCACATATATGTTGGTATTTTTATAAACTAATTCAGCAACTCCTAATGTAATTGGCTGATCCAAGTGCCAGGACATAGGACAGTTGGGTCTGTTCCAAAGTACAACTCTAGTTTACTGGGGGAGGTATTGCTGAAACATGGGGTACCAAATGTTATTAACTCTGTAGTGACCACACACCAAGTATAAAGCACTTCAGCAAAATTAGAATGGTTGGTAGTGGAATAAGACAAGCTTGTATCCTGCATGTATCTTCAGAATGTTAGATCAACCAGTCTGACCTTGGAATCTGCTGACAAACAGCATTCTGATAATAGTTTGCGTTATTCACCCGCCTCCAAATCATGTGGCTTCCGTGAATGGAAAATTCCCTTTTTTAAAAAAAGATATTTATTAGAGTTTTACAAAATGAAAAAAGAAAAAAGAAAAAAATACAAATAAAAGACAATTCCATCTTTCCATCACATTCTTTCATTTGCTTGATTCCCGAACCTCCTCAAACCTCCCTTTTTGTATTCCAATTTAATTTGTTAGTTCAGCAAATCCTTCCCCTCTTTACTTATCCTAATCTTTAATCTTAAAATAATGTAACATTAAATTTTTGTCTATTAATAATCCAATATTTTCATACTCCTTATAGCATTGTAGCTAAAAACCATATAACTTTTCACCCAACATTACTCAATATCTTCTCTCTTGGGGGCAATATATTTCTTGCACATCCTTCAAGACATTCATTCTATACACATAGGTGTATAGAAACTTGTCCATCCTTGTTGCAGCTCTTGGATTCATTACCCCCGACTTCTGTGCCATCTGGTGAAGGCCAGAAAGGGAAGCCTGTGTACAGTTGTAGAAGCATGGGCCAATGACCAATACTCAGTTGAAAATCACAATAACAATAACCCTATTGGAACCTTATTCTGGTTCCCTTTGCTTTAGTAAGTGGATGAACAGATGAAGCATGGTAGGCGAGTTCTGTCCTCTGTTGCATCTTCCATGGCTATATAGAAAAAGGGCTACTGTATTTTTTCCTGTATAAGACTAGGTTTTTTTTACCAAAAAAATTAGGTTTAAAATTGGGGCTTGTCTTATATATAGGTAGTGCTGAGGGGTGTTTTCTTAATTTGGAGTTCCCAAAAATAGGGCCGTCTTATACATGGGGGTGTCTTATACACGGAAAATTACAGTATTTCTCTGTCTACCATAGGAGCCAAATCCTAGGGGTCGAGTTCCCTTCAGTCCTCCCAATAATATATTTGAGGGGGCTTGGTCCCCCAAGTTGATGGACATTGCCATTCAAATGGTATTTGTGCACTGCATCTTGTGACTGAATATGCGGGCCGAGGCTCACCTGGGCCCCCTCAATATTTTGTTCAAGTTCGCACCCCTGCTCCCTATTCACTTAACTAAGCACACATGAAGTTTTAAAACCCTCAAAATATTCACGAGTGGAGTATTGTATACAGATGAATAAGTATGGTCTTCTAGGCAGCAGGGTGGGATAGTGGGGGGGGGGTGACAGGGAAGGCTCAATTTTTAGATATCCACAATGGATGGGAAATAAACAGCTGATTTAATGATATTTCTGTCCCACCACAAATGTAATCATAGAGGGAGGATGTGGTAGACAGGCCAGGGTTATAACCTGCACATCTATAGGTCATGCTTGGGGAAATGATCAATGACAGTTAGTTGTTGACTCATTGGAACTTGATCTCCTCTAGAATTGCATGAATAAGCTCAATTTGAAAGGCAGGCTCAGCATGTTCACTGTATTGCCTAGTGAATTTGGGAAGCTCATTTAAGACAAACTTGAACATGAATGATTCAACACCGAATTGGGCTGCGTCATGGAGAATTGTGAAAGGCTGAATATTAAAGAATAAATAATAATTGGTTAGATTTTCCTATTAAGTTCTTTCATTTGGAGGCTGCATTCAGCTTTTGAAATGTGTATTATGTCACAATCCATTAGTATTCAGTCAGAAAAACTTGAAAGTAGTACTATTCAGCATTTTGCATTGACAGTTTGTAGGGTTTTTTTTTTAAAGTAAAGATTCACTTTTGTCTTGGCTCCATTGAATCAGGACATTTGTCCTGACATCAAATCTTAATGCTGATGTCAATTATTTCTTTCTTAAAGAAGAAATTAGTGATTGCTGAACTCTAGGCATAGGCATAAAAAAACTCACTTTGGAATCCACATTGATGCTTTGGATAGGGCACTACTTTGCTTAAGATCTCTTTTGACAAATTGTGCTTCACCTTGTATTTGATTAGGCCAGAGCTTCACTTAAATTTTCTAAAGCTTTAAAACTGAATATAATCAGGAAATGAAAAAAGAGAGCTGTAACCTTCTACTTTTTGGCAGAAATGGATGGAATGTGTAGGCACAGCAGTAGCCCTTTCTTTAGAGGATGAAGTCCGTCAAATTTCAGACAGGTCCAGTGTTTTTTGTGAATATTAACTGGTGAAGTTCACTGCCTTTTCTCCCACAAACTATCTTGGGAGCAACACTAGCTTTGTCACAGTCCTGCTTCAGCCTTGATGTAGGGGATGACACTTCAGAAACTAAAGCAGAGCTTGTGTACAATATAACACATTCACAAGCCCAATTCAGGCATTCTAGTCTAGGCATTCTAATTATTGAGATGATGAAGGAGAGCTCTGACCTTCATTGCCTTCCCTGTTTCCCTATATGCGTTGGTGTGATAATGTGTGAAACAGGCTACTCCCTCCTCCAGCAAATTCTCCCTGCTGCTAGTGGACTCTTTGGCCTTTTGAAAGCTTTTGCTTGTTTACAACAGAGAGGGATGGACCAGAATGGTTGGCTAATGGGGACAGTAGGGAGAAAACACATTATAAGCAACACCAAAACATGGTGAGATCCGGGTCTGCCTTGTAATGGAGTGAGAATTTCCAGATGGTTCTGAACTCACTCCTACTGCTAGAATCTATGTTTACAAAACATCTCTTGCCTGCACATGTTACCTTTTAGGAGAAGGTAACTTCCCTGGGGATTTGTGGTTTCAAAGGTTAATTCAAAGTGAAGCCCAAGGTAGGTAATGCACTATAAATCATGCGAAGAATATAACTCACTTTATTCAGAACTTTATTTTCTTCACTAAAGCTGAAGTAAATATGGCTTTTCAAGTTTATGGATCAAATTAGAAGATTCATTTCTTTGAAGGTCTTTTCCAATTTTAATTCCCCTGTCTTACAACATTCCAACAAAATTCAGTTTAATTTATTTGCCATGTTTAACAAATCTGATTTTGAGGCCTGCTTATTTATCAATAGAGAGCAGAAGGAGTCCAATGAATTTCAACTCTGCCAAACATGCCAACTCAACTCGTTAAACAAAGCTGACATTTTATATCTACTTCTGCTCATGATGTGCACTGACAACAAATGAAGATAAATAAATGCAAAATGTCTTACACTTAAAGAAATAATAACCAAAAATAATGAGTTAGTAAATACCAGAGCAAATTTACATCTAGGAAAATAATATAATACCAAACTAGTGACTTAATGACTAGTAATAAACACCTAATTAAATAAGAGTCTAGAAACCTTGTATAACAGATATGCATAACTGCCACAGGGTACAAAACAACATGCCAAAACAGAGCAACTTGTGTGATGGGCAAGGCATTCTCAATATGCTTAATAGAAAACATTACTATCGTATATCCATGTGCAAAGGTACACAGGCATCTCTGGCTCTCTATTATTGTTATTTTATTAATTATGATTTATTAATATGCCGCCCCTCACCCGAAGATCACAGAGTGGTTCACAACATAAAAATACAAAATGAGAACACAAAATACATAATAAAAACAAGATCAAGAACAAAAAACATACCCTCACGGCTGGAGGGATGGCATATTGATGAACTGTGCCTAGTTTTGGCCTTCTGTGTGCCACCTTGACCTTATTTTGTGCCACATGGCAGTCTTTTCCCAGCACTGCTCTGCTATACCTGGACATCGCCTATCTGCAAGCCCAACATCCTAGGGCTGGATCTACACTGACCTATCTAACGTTATTAGAACAATATTAGATATAGCAATCTAAAACGTCACAGGGCATACTTGCAAATTAAAAGTGTTTCTTACCCGTTTCCTCCATCAAAATGCCATATCCCTACTGCTGGTTCCTGGGTGCTCTACAGCGTCCTCTGGTGTCACATTTTAATAATGCATTAAGAACATTAAAAGTAGAACATAATGTGTCCATCTATGTGTCAGGATGCTGCCAGTGGCTCCCGGTTGGTAGCCCAGGAAAGTATAAAGACAGGGAAAAGTTTCTTACAGTCCTTTTTTATTTCAATCTTTACAGAGAGAGGCTCTAGAACCCAGCCTCTTGGATAATGGCACTGTCCTTTGTGAATCTCCACCCCTTGTCTCTCTCACTTCCTCATTCGTCATCATCATCACCTCCTCTATGGGTGCTACTAAGTACCCTTTGTCTTTGAGCTCTTTGCTCTCCTACTTTTAAGGCTCGCCGGGTTCTGGGAGATGAAGGGTCAGGAATGCTTTCTAATGACAATGTGTCAGCCAGGTGTTGCTCTGGCTCTTCCATGATTTCCCAACTTCCCCCCTCATCTACCTCTGAGCTGTCACCTCCTTCAAACCCCTGTTGTAAATCTATACTGTCTTCCTCTTCGTCCTCCCTGGAAGGATTGGGAGGCGATTTCCACCATTCCGCCTCTGCCCAGTCCCTGACACTACGTTATGGAAACCATTCCTTAACCCTTCCTTAGCATTATAAACCATGAGTGTAGGTCAGCTTGAGGCGAGGTTGTGACATTGTGTCATTATAGCCAACAGTGGTCCCTTTGGGGGGGAAATATTTATTATATGGGCAGTAGCTCACACTTTGTCAGAGGCTAACAATTTTTAACTGCCAATATATATAGGAGAAGCTTTTATTGTGATAGTATGTTGGCCCAGAGGTTTATAATATTTGTTAGGTGATAGGTCAGCCCTGCTGGGGGTGGAGGCATAAAGAGTGATGAAGGGTGGGAAAACATTGGAGGGCAGTGGAAGTGGACATATAGTGGGAAGGACAGTTGGTTTGGGAAAAGGTTTGCTGTAGTGATGCTTCATGCTGAAGAAGCAGAATGGCAGAAACAATCATGAATGCTGATTACCATAATACTCCAGCATTAAATTGAAAGTTCCAGGTTAATAAGAACTAGCTGTTACATTCTGAATTAGTTGTAGTTTCTGAGTTACCTTCAAAGGTAGCCACACGTAGTGTGCATTGCAGTAGTCCAAGTGGGATATAACCAGAGAATGTACAGTGGTACCTCGGTTTTTGAATGCCTCCGTAGTCGATTGTTTCGGAACTCAAACCCTGAAAACCCGGAAGTAAATGCCTTTGTTTTTGAACATGCCTCAGAAGTCGAACAGGAAACACAGCTTCCGTTTTGAGTTTTCCATATTGGGGCTTCTGTCTTGAGGCTTCTGCTTTCAGTTTTTGGTTTTCGAACGTTTCGGAACTCAAACGGACTTCTGGAATGGATTATGTTTGAAAACCAAGGTACCACTGTACCACTCTGGTGAGGCAGTATGCAGGCAGGTCGCAGCCAGAATATCAGATGCAGCTGGTAGACAGCCACCCTGGACACAGAGTCGACCTGTGCTTTGATGGATAGCTGTGAGTCCAAAATGACCACAAGGCACCTGGTCCTTAAGGGGCACTGTCACAGCCATTCAGAACTAGGGAGTCCCCACATCCTGTCCCCAAGAAACAATACTTCTGTTTTGTTGGGATTCCATGGACTGCCACCCATCTTCCACCTGCCTCTAGACACCCACACAGGATGCTCAGGGCCTTCACCGGTTCCAGTTTAAACTAGGGGTAGAGCTGGGTATCTTCTGCATATGGGGGAACACTCAGCCCAAACTCCCTGATGATCTCTGCCATGGTTTCATATAGAGGGGGAGAGGACAAAGCCCTGAGGCACCCCACAGGTGAGCATCTAGGGGCCCGAACACTCATCCCCCGACACCACTTTCTGGACACAGGAGGAAGGAGTGGAACCACTGCATAACAGTGCCCCCAACTCCCAACCCTTCTAAGTGGTGCAGAAAGATACCATGGTTGATGGTATCAAATGATGCTGAGAGATCCAGCAGAACAAGAAAACAACTTTCACCTCTGTTCCTAGCCTGCTGGAGATCATCGATGAGTGTGACTAGGGCAGTTTCCAATCCATGGTGGGGCCTGAAACCTGATTGGAAAGGATCCAATCTCTCTCCAGGGAGCCATGCCTGGTTCCATGCAAAGACTTTGCTCTTTACCCAGGGGTTTGATTTGAAGGGTTTGGGGCATTAGTGGCCTCTTTCAGTGGGGTGGGACCTGAACAAAGATAGTATAAACATTATAGCAAACATCTGTGTTTATCTGTGTTTTTAGGTATTGTTTGTTATAATGTTTATACTATTTTTGTAAGTTGCTTTGGGTCACTTTTGTAGATGAAACAACCAAATGATGATGATGATAATAATAATATAGGTGATGGGAGTTAATAATCTGGTACAACAAAGACTCTCCTCCCTGGAAGAGAGGGGAGTGGTTGTGGGCGGGAGACCGAGCTCCGCCCCTGGTAGGGGGCCTTAGCCCCCTCCCCTCCTTACCTGGCTGGCGCCCACGCCCACCGGAGGCAGCCAACCAGGTGCCTCCGGGGTGTGTGTGTAGCAGCTTAATGCTGTGGCGCCAGCTCCGCCTCCTCCTCATTCATCGTCGTCCCTCAGCGAGTCTATGGTACAACAACCATGTTTTTATGTCATAGTAGGTAAATCCCTCATCAGAGAGTCCACAGAGGGCACCCTGGTGTTAGTGGGACTAAATAAAAGACGTGGCCAGTGAATCACACTGTGTTGGTGCAGACATAGAAGAGTGCAATGGGGCATGTGCCAGCAGAATCGTTTTATTATTAGGCCATTAGCCACTTTGTAAAATTTCACCGAAGACAATAAATGAGCCATCACTAAAAACTGAAATAGGAAAATGCTTTATAGATGGGCCATTAGGTGGTGAGCAGAGAAGTCGGTGTATTTGGATACAAGCCATTTTAGTCCCACTAAATTTAGCAGTAGGTTTTATAGGAATCACAGAACTGTCAAGGAGAAGGGCCTGAAGATCATCCAGTCTAATCCTCCCCCATCATGCTCACACTTTCCTAAGCAGGTTTGCCTGCTCCCAACAAAAGAATATAGCCTCTTAATCTACTTAGGCTACTCTGTTAAAAACTGCAAAAAATGCAGTAAGGTGTACTGTTCCAGATGTGTCTGTGGGATAAGCTACACATTTAATAGAACTGCAGAGACGGTTGAAGTATGTGAATCGCCAATATGGTGCAAGGGAATGCAAATGGGAGGGGGGAAGAGAGAGAGAGAAATGTTTCATCTGTGTTGATTGGAAGAAGAATAGAAAACCATTTCGCACCCAGCCATATAGTGGCCAGTTGAACTCTGAGGATGCTGATTTATTGAGCCATTCTCCTTGTCCCCCTCTTTCTCTCTCTCCAAAAATGCAGTTCTGCAAGGTTGAGATTGTGTTTCTTAATCGTGATAAAAGGCATCTCTCTAAGCGGTACATGCTTAGAAATACATGTTCTTTCATGCTGCTTGAAGCCAGCTGGGTTTGACAGCGCTTCTTTCTGATATGAATCGATCCTACCCTCACCCTTGTTCCTTTACTGGGGTTTTTCTTTGGGGCGGGGGAGATTAAAAGGTAGTTCCTTGAGTGATGTGAAAAAATAGGTTATTTCCCCCTCATTAATACAGAGAACACATCTTCTGTGAAGGCAAAGATAAATGGGAGGCAATGTATGATATTTGCAATCCACGTGTTTCAGATACAATGAAACTTGCTTAAGGCAACTTCCAGCATGGTTGTAGAAAAGCTTATACTTAGACCTAGCAAAATACTCCCAACACAGCTTTTTCTCACCATTTGCAAATTCTAGCTGTGATACCAGATACAAAATATATTTTCCATCCTAGGTTCAAGAAATTTTCAAACTCATGTACATACTAACTTCCAAATCTTTTCTGTAGGAAATGTTTACTATTGGAGGAACAGCTTTTTTAAAAAAAGGGATAATCATACAGTATCATATATGAAAAATATGTTTCCTTGTTTATTTGATTTATGTACCATTTTTGACTCCACAGTATGCAAGTGCTGTACTAGTAGGATAATCAAAAGTACTCCCTGGAATAGCCAGTGATAAGCTACAAAATGTATTAGGGCTACTCCAAGTATTCACAGCTTTTGATATATGTAAATCCATATACTCTATAGTACAGTGTATTTTAAAATGGGGTTTCAGAGTTTTTAGGGGTTTTTGAATGTTTTATGTAGTTTTTATGTAGTTTTATGTAGTTTTTATGTAGTTTTATGTAGTTTTTCAATTTCATTGTCCTGCATGGGACAATGACAATAAAGATATCATATATCGTATATCCACAAATTGCAGCAACATTCACCTTTTCTAAACCTATTGTTCACCGATATTGTTTCTGTGATACGTTGCTGCTTTGGTGCTGTTTTCTTTTTCTGAGAATTGGGTGATCCCAACCAATCAGGGATCACATACTGAATGGGATGGTGTCATGACAAAACATGGCAAATCAGATTATGGATATGTGCTGACATCACTGAGGGCAAATGAAACAACTTTCAGAAAGCATCAAAAAGATCGAAATAAATTGAAAACAACCACATAGCGTTATCCATTGCTTTCATCCCTTTTATCCATTGCAGAGAGAATGGTACACAACCACCCTGCCGTGCAGGTCACTTGTAAGACCCTATTGCAGAAACAGTGTCAGTGAACAATAGGATTGGAAAAGGTGGATTTTTTTTAAATAATTAGTGGATTTATTTAATTCCCCATTAAAAAATCCCCCATACTTTTCAGGCAGCATCAAAGATCAACCTACTTAAACGACCTTCTCAAACCAAATCTTGCATTCAGTTTCAAACAGAAGTCTCACATTTTATTGGCTTGTTCTTATTCCATAGCATGTTGAAGCCTCATGCTCTACTAATAAAGAAGTTTTGCAGATGAAGAAGTGCCTGAGTTAAGGCAGGGATGACTGTCCTTGATGTTAATTTAACGCTGCCCCCCTCGACCACAGGCTCCGTTAACATACACAACACTGCTGGTCCTGACTTGTTGAAAGTATTTGTGAAAAGCACCTTTTGGGCTAAGTCAAAAAGATGAAACCTCACATAACTGATGCTCCACGTGAAAACAAAATAAAGCAAATCCCTGCTGACAGAATACTAGCAGGGAAGAGAGAGAAATCTAATCTATAACTCTTCTAAATGAAATCTAGTTTTCTAGGTGCAGGGATTTATGTCTTTGATGTGGTACAGCCTGGATACAAAATCTCCCCCAAGAGAGAACTAAACATTTCATTGAATGAGAGGGAAGGAAGGTTGACACTGAATAAGCTAAAAATAAATACAAAGAAGCTCCAAGTCATCATATTTTCACTAAAGTCATGACTAGGGAGCTCATTTCAAGCTTGCTGACTCTGTGACTCGTGGTATTTTTTTTAAAAAAATACTTTTTTTGGGAGGCAGCTTCAATGTGGGGATCACAACCAAATGCTTTTTGCCTGCCCGCTGCAGTTTGGCACCCAGCTGTGTTCACACAATAGGTGTGCATTTTAACAAGATTTTACATTACATAACACTAAGGAAGGTCAGTAAATGAAAAGCTTCTGCCTCTTTGTGATAAAGTGGCATTTACTCTCCAGACTCTTGCTGTAGAATTTGTTACTGCTCTGGAGAAAAGATAGTTGCTCGGGTAAGATGTTAAAATAAGGGAATGAGGACGAAGTAGGTTGCTAATGGTAGGATTGCCTGTTTATTTTTACATTTAGACTTCACATTTCCTGTATGGGTCTCTTCCGCTGCAGAATCACAAAGCTGTGTGTGACGCACTTCCCCGTTTTGGCATACTGCAAAGATGGAGAGAAGTTGGGGAGAACAGAGCAGCCACAGAAGCATCATATATTGAAAAGCTGGAAAAATGGCATTGCTTGGCCATTTAGAAATGGAAGACTGGACTGGACTGAAACAATTGAGTTGCCCACAGGGGTGCCAACTTGAATAAAATGTTTTGGGGGCAGGTAAGCCCAACCCCACATAATCAATCACACCATTTGAATGGCAATACCCATCAACTTTGGGGCCTCCAGCCCCTTCAAATATTTTCCGGGGGTCGAGCTGAAGGGACTTCGGCCCCTAGGAGTTGGCTCTTATGGTTGCCCCTAACTACAGTCTGAGTGCAAAAGGTGGTGTGAGGCTGAACCCCAAAATAGCAATTGCTTCTTTTGAACTTGCATTTGCTGCTTCAACACAATGACTGCTTAACACACACACACACAAAATGTCAGTGATATCTACTACAGTAAACAGAGAGGGTGGAGGGAGAAGGTATGTAAACTTTTTGAAATGGAATATAACCCAAAATTCAATTTTATAAGTCAACGTGATTTTATTAATGTGGTAACAAAAAAGAGAAAGTAACCTAAGTGGTGGGGTGAAGCTAAAGAAAGAAAATAAATAAATTTAAAATCAATCTTATTTTAGCAGTGACTGTTCAGTCGCTTGCATATACAGAAATTAATCTTATTTTGGAACAACAGGAAACACACAATAGAAAATAAGGTTAAGATTGATTCTGAAGCTAGACAGCTTTGTTGCCTGGCTGGGAATAGACAAATGAAGGAGCAGAAAATATATTCAGCTCATCTTAGATAAATTATTAATTTTTTTATAATATTGTTAATGTTTGTGGCATAAAAGAAAAAGATCAAAGGAAGAGTTTTCCAGTCAGCAGCCAAACATTGTGCGAAATCATCTATCCTCAGAATAAATGTGTTTTTTATTATTGGGCTGTTTATGCTGCAAATAAGAGACTTATTTTCCATTTCCAAGCTGAGACTTTTATTGCAAAATATGTCAAAGGCTTCCTCTCTCTTGGTTGTTTCTTGAATTGCCATTCTTCCTTTCTTCCTGATTATAAATGGGTTGCAACTTCCATAGAAGTTCAAAAGAGATCTGCGTTGCTGCAAATATTTATATTTGTTTCTTAAATGTGAAGCCCAAACACTACCAACCCAACACTATGGAATACCAATACATATCCTGATCTCCAGCAACTCAATATTAGTTCCATTTTACTAAGGGAAAACTGAGACCAAGAGACTAAGTCTCATTCAAGACATAAAAGGAAATCGTAGTTTGTCATTATGAGAACATGCCTGCATAAACCTTTCATTAGGAAAAGAAGTGGTCAGGGAACACCTGGTTCCCTCTATACGAATTCAGATCCCCAGGGCCTGATGAAATTCACCCAACGGTACTAAAGGAACTTGCAGAGTCTCTGTCTATAATCTTTGAGAATTCTTGGAGAACAGATGAGTTCCCTGCAGACTGGAGGTGAGAAAATGGCACCCCCATCTTCAAAAGGAAAAAAGAAGGCCCAGGTAACTACTAACCAGTAAGCTTGACATTGATACCAGGAAAGTTCTTAGAACTGATAATTCAACAGTTGGTTTGTGAGCATTTAGAAAAGGATGCCTAAAAGGGGATGTAGACAACAGAGACCTTCAGACCTGGCAACTGCTCAATGGAAGTAGTACCAAGCCACAAGCCACGTTCTTGAATAAAGAATTAAAACACACTACTAAACTACGTGTCTTGTGTGCTGAGCTGCATCGGAGAGGAGGGGAGGCTGCAGCTGCCCTGGGCGGGAAGAAAGGGGGACCAGAATGTAAGAAGTCTTGATATTTTTTTATTTTTTTAAAAAATATATGTTATATACTGAAGTTCTCACCCTGGGCCAGCAGGGGGATACAGTAGATAGTTTTCACTCAAGTCCATATATGCAAATAGGGGATTGAAAGTGATGTTCAGTGATTGGATAGTTACAGAAAGTGGTTACTGTTGCATTGTAGTGGAGCTCTATATAAGCAGGCTGGCTGAACCCTTCAGTTCAGTTCTATTCTGGCCTGTGAATAGTGTGTGTCTGCATCTAATCTTGGCCCTTTCTAAAACTGATTTTTTTGGTGTGTGCTTTTCTTTTTGTAAGTCTACCATGAGGTAAAGAAACCATACCTGCCAACATTTCTCAGAAGAGCGCCACTTGTAATTCTCTTTAGTTCCAATATAGATGGGCGTTCATCAGAATAGAGTTGTTCTTTTCGGTAGTGGCGCCCACCCTGTGGAATGCCCTCCCATCAGATGTTAAGGAGATGAGTAATTGTACAATATTTAGGAAACATCTGAAGGCAGCCCTGTATAGGGAAGCTTTTTAAGGTTTAATGTTTTGCTATGTATTTATATGTGCTGGAAGCTGCCCAGAGTGACTGGGGCAACCCAGTCAGATGGGTGGGGTACAAATAAATTATTATTATTATTATTATTATTATTATTATTATTATTATTATTATTTATTTTTATTATTATTATTTTATTCTATGTCTTGGATGTGTAGAAAAATACTTATCCAGTTTCTTAAAATCCTGTACTTGAGTAATGTGAATCAAGAAAGAGGTAGGTTTGGGCATCATGTAATATGAATGGGGAGGATGAAAAGAGCAAATAACTCATACTTACTGGTTGCTGTACTTTTGGTAATGACCAACACAAAACTTTCAAATATTCCTGACTCCCACTGTGAGAAGTTCTTTCATTAGGAGCTTGAAAGTTTCACTTTGGGAATTACAAAACTGTGAGTAGACCACCAGCACTTCTGTCTTCCTTTGCATTGCATCATGTTCAAACACCCGAAAAAGAGATCAAAGGCTTCATAATTATAAATCACTCCATCTGCTCACTTCATTTATCTGCATGTAGTTGTGGTGCTTTTTGTGACATTCTCCTCCTCAAGCATTCGTACGCCCATCAAACTCTTCGACATGTCGTCGCCCTCACCAACATTCATGACTAATTAATGGTATTTTTGTTTCACTTCCCTAAAGGACCCATGTAGCTGTTTCGAGGTAGCCGTTTCGAATGACACAAGGAGCTCATTTTGCTGAAGTGACAGTCAGATAGAATCCTATCTCTTTGATCTTTTCCTCCATTGAAAGGTAATGATGGGAAGATTTACCAAAAGATCCCTGTTGCCACTTTTGATTAACTTTCACTTCAAAGACATTTTCACATTCTTAAATTCAATTATATATCTTTTTTTTTATTTCTCTGCACACAAAGCTTCTGTGGACTATTTAATTATCATCACTTTGTAATTACAGCATTACTGAAGTATTAATTGATATCCCAACAATTAATTCAGTCATATTATTCCTGCATAAATCTCATTATATTAGGAAAATGCATAGCAACCGATTTTGTTCAAAGTTCCTATTTCTAACTTTATCTTTGAAAGTGATTAAGAAAGTTTTCCCCCTCCTACTTCCATAAAGGACTTTGCAAACATTGTAACTTCTACTCCATGATGAGAAATCTAGTTT
The DNA here is from genome assembly GCF_027172205.1 of Podarcis raffonei. Classification (NCBI taxonomy): domain Eukaryota; kingdom Metazoa; phylum Chordata; class Lepidosauria; order Squamata; family Lacertidae; genus Podarcis; species Podarcis raffonei. The sequence continues at coordinate 54,791,195 of NC_070606.1, forward strand.
TATTCCCAACATATTTCCCAGTGATGTGCACTGTCTCAGACAGATGATGTCAATAGAATGCAACTTAATAGGGATATTAAGAAGTAAACCCATTGAGCTCAGTAGGAGCTGAGTAAAGAAGCTTAGAATTTCACCAATGGTCTCAGAGGGGTCACATTATGATAGGTAGGTAAATAAAGACTGAAGAGTAAAGTTCTATCTTAAAACCCTGTTTTGCAAAACTGGGGTTACTGGATTACTATAGGTCAAAAACACAGACAGGATTCAAATTAATCAAGCAACAGGTAGCAAAGGCTACCCCCCCCCCAATTTTTTAAAAAAGCACAACAACAACAACAGCTGAAGTTACTTTCCTTACGTACAATGTAAAAAAGTCAATTCTTTCCTCCCAGCCCAGAAACAGATCCTGAACTGGGACACGATTTCAGATTTCAGTAGAGGAGCAGAGGTGTTGGTGCAAAATTGTCAACTCCCGCTGGATTGCTTTATAATCCATAATCCAGGTGTATGGTTTTGGGAGCAAACGTTTTTGAAAGAGATGAAAAGTTTGAGGAGCTGTCTGGAAATACGAGGTTCTGAAGAATAAGCACTAGAGATAAGCAAACTCCAGCCATCTTGATTTGAAAAGACCTGAGAGCATGTAACTTTATAATGATCAAGCTGACATTTCCTCAAGCCTTTTAAAGAATCAGTTTAGGGGGCAGGAAGGTTGCCGGGGGCGGCGGGGCGGGGGCATGATTGAGGTTTATGCATGGTGTGAATCAAGCTGTTAAAGAAATACATTTTTCACCCTCATATGACTAGAACCCATGGCAAGCCAATAAAACTGGCTGACTAGAGATTCAGGAGAGACAAAAGGAAATTAATGGGAGATTTAAAAGCTACATTTCCCAGAGTTGACATCAATAATGCAGGAATAACGTAGAAGAACCCTCATCTTAGCTTGAGACTTGTCTATTTTCCCCTTTCGCTCTCCTCATTTGTTACTGGGAAGAGGGATAAAGGATGGAAACTTGGAAGAAGGATTGGACACAGCTTCCAATGCCTTGGGATTTATTAAATTATTCTCCATTCCTAATAAACTAAGATTGCCATATTTCAAGAGGAAATCAGCCTTAAAATTGTTGATACTCAAACACACCTTTCCTGGACAAACACACACCAACACTTCCTGGACAAACTCACAAATACACATTTGGATCCTGGACATGTCACATCTGAACACCTATGGGGAGCAGTGTCCCTATATATTCTAGGGTTCCCAGTAGATCTGTGACGACTGACCCAAGAATATCACCTGCTTTGGTCAGGAGTAGGAAACTGGAAGCACAGCATACTGCAGAGCGATCCTGAATCTCTTGTAAAACTTGAATCGACTGTCCCACAAGCAATCACCATTTAAACAGGCGCTCAAGGGCCTTGTTCATTAGCAAATATCACATAAACTGCCCCGTTCAATGAAAAGTATCTTTAAATCAATCTCATTTCATCTCAGACCGGCCTCTAATCTCAAGGCCACATTATCAGCAGCTTTATCAAGCGGGAAGCACACTGCTTGGCGCCATGAACCACGTCAACATGCACATTATATAGTTACATGCTCTCAGGTCATTGAGCTAAATGAGATGTATTATTGATTGTGCTTTACATTCTAAATAGGCTTTACTCTTTAGTGCTTTAAAATGGGAAGCTTAGGAAAATCCATCTCAGCCTCCTAAGCAACGTGCAGAGGTTAAGCCCAGCTTCAATGATGAATCAAGCATGGAAAGAAGAGCGTAGTCAGGATAATCTGCTCCCCGACAAGAGATTTCATCTTGGAGGGAGATTTTAGAATAAAGGAGTCATAATAATTCCACAGATGATATAGGACAGTTGTGTCAGGCAGATAAATAGGAAGGGTGGGCCATTATTTCCTCTTCCTGATCTGAAGTTCATATTGTTTTCAGAGGCATCAACCTCTTCTAGCCTTCATTTTGGAACAATTAGGATTCTTTGCCATTGGGAACACTTAATTATTGTTTCTGAAGAAGATAGATAAGTTAAAGTTTTGGGGGTTGGCCAATTTGGAATGTAACTGGAAAAGATAATAGTGGCTACTGGTGGGTTCACATAGTCTACAATTCTATTTGCATTTGCCACCTGAAGTAATCACCATTCAACACAATAGATTTCTTTTTCTAAGTAAATCTTCATAGGATTGGACTACTAGTTGGATTCAAGGATCAGGAAACTTGGGCCTACCACATGTTCCCACACTTCCCAGATTTGGATGTTTGGGGGTTTATGTCATGCTACAGATCTTTCACTATTGCTCTAAAATGGAATGCATTCTTTGTCTATGTTTGGATGAAGCCAGAAACCTTGTTTGTGTCTCGGAGCCATGTTAAATGAAGGTCCCATGGAAAGTGCAGGCTTGCTCTAGGCATACTTAAAATGCCACCTTTTGCTTCACATCTCTCTTAATATTATTTGCTGTGCAGCAAGTCAAGAATGGGCCTGTGAGGAGATAAAGTATTGCAAATGGAGCAGAATTACAGAGCATTGCCCTTATCCCACTAGCAACATCTCCCACTGTTCTGCCCTGAGGCAAAGCGGTGCAAGGCTCAGACTGTGCTCAAGGACCACAGAGCTGCAAAAAAAAAAAAAAACCAACTGAGACTGAGCTTTCTATAGTAGCAACAGCTGCATCCCAATTGTTACCTCTGCCTGTGCTGAAAGATGTTTCTTTAAAGGGATTCAGCTTGCTCTAGTAGTCTCCTACTGCGGCGGAGAAGGAGACCCTATTGCCTCATTTGCCTTCTGTGATAAAGTCCTTGATGTTTCTGTGTGGCACAGCTAATTCCTCATCCAGTGGAAAAGCTTCTGTGGCTGTCACAGTTATGTCCTTCTCTTTATGGTCCAGAGTTCTCATCCCCTGGAGAAGGGGACTCAGACTCCAGGTGTCTGACACCTGCGTCATGAGGTGCCTGTCTTCAATGTAGCAGTGGGATTGGTGGTATATAAGATACCACACACACAAAAGACTGATTAGGCCTGTCTTCTAAACAAGCCATTGACAAGAACCAAGGAGGCAATGGCAGACACAGACTTATGTGCCTTTATTTTTCTCTCTCTGTCTAACGTGTATGTTTGCTTCTCCGAAAGAAAATTTAATAGTTAAACTATTTTGTAGAATGAAGAGAAAGACATTGTCTACAGTCAGATTTATTAACAAACTGGTTTCTAACATTTCTCAGTACATATAAAACAAACCAGACAACTGTGGGGAGAGCGCAGGAAGCCTAAACGGAACTCACAACCACACAGCAATTGAATAATTCAATTTTAATATAGTGATTAAATTCAACTATGATATACAGCTCTTATTTATAAAGTGCACAGCATTCCCCAAGAAAGACCATGTAGGTCTGAACTACATTGGTGTAAGATATTTTCTGAAAATCACATAACTCAATGCAGTGTCATACGCAAGACCTGAGTTCATAACTAAGGACTCAGCTATACAGCTGCATGGAAATAAAATGTTTTAAGTGTGTTGTAAAGTGCATTATACAAATGTGACACTATATGGCGATGGTGAGCTATGACAAATTCAATATATTTTTCAAAACACTTATAAAAAAAGCATTTTCATAATCTTTTTTTATATGTGTCTAGATTCTACCTAAGTGCTTTCTGTTAAGGAACAAAATGCAAGACGGGGTTCAGGCAGACTCACCCACACATTAAAATAACACAAAGAAGTCATTAGGCTTAGTTCAGCAAACATGAGTACAAGACCTAAACATAAACTAATATATGCACATAGAGCTTCTGTGTGAAACAGGAGATCAGGAGTGGTCCAGAATTCCTCCTTCACTTGGAGGAGCTCTATGTACATATGTCACCCTACAAAAATACATTACAATAATTTGAAGACTGTGACTGGAGGGCACTAGACAAAGCTTGGGGAAGGTTACAGACACATAAATTCATCAAGCGGATGCTCAGCATTTAGGGAATCTCATCCACAAGGGAGGACACAGCTTTATTTTGAGAAATTTACTTTGCTTACTGAAGCAAAGCCACAGGTTGTAAGAGGCGAGAATAACTATGGGAGATGCTTTTAGCCTGAGATGAAGTATTAAGCAACCGAACAATACAGAATGAATTTGCTAAATTAGTTGACATGCTGCCTAAAATGGATATTGTTTCTATTTGGATTGCTTGCAGCAGTTTAGCATGAGCTTAAATAATTTATTTCCTGTTTATGACTTTAAAAGAGGTTTTTCTAAATATTAGCATGTGAAACAAAAAAGCTAATTTTTCATGAGCGATTTCTAACAGCAGTTAAGCCCTCCAGTGCATTCCAGGAAAAAATAATGCTTTATTTTGATTCAGTTCTCTTCTTATTCCTGAACATGTTGGGTGGGGAAGCCACTTTTAATGACTGAAAGCCAAATGCACTTCCTTTCATTGCTCTGTTGCAAAAGAGGTTGATGGGTATTTGTTGGAGGAGATTGACTGGATAAATTTTTGGCAAGAGAATTTACTCCATCTTCCAACTGGCTCTCGGGACATCTTCCTATCCAGTGAGGTTGCAAGGGGAGAAACCCAGATCTGAAAATTATCCACTGGGTTATCAGCACTTGTTTGAACCAAGCCATCACAAGCAGCCATTTATTTTTGACTGTTCTGATTCCAATTGAACTGCAGCAGAACAAAGAATGTTTTTATTTCTGTATTTAAAGCCGTCTTTTAGAGAAAATTCGTTAAGCCAGCCTTGCTTAACCCAATGCCTTCTTGGTGTTTTGGGTGGAATCTACACACATATTAAAAACGCTGCGAAAACACTTTAAAAAAAAGTTTTGAAAAATACATTGAATTTTGCATAGCTCACTGTCATCTAAACAAAATTAAAAAATTCCTTCCAGTAGCACCTTAGAGACCAACTAAGTTTGTCATTGGTATGAGCTTTCGTGTGCACGCACACTTCTTCAGATACACTGAAACAGAAGTCACCAGACCCACCATCTAGTGTCACATTTTTATATTGCACTTTGCAACACATTTAAAATGTTTTATTTGCAGCTGTGTAGACGAGGCCTTGGACCACAATTCCCATCACAACTGTGCTGGCTGGGGCTGATAGGAATTATAGTCCAAAACATCTGAAGTCTACCAGTTCAGGCAAGGGTACATTACACAGAAGCTTACATAAAACATCAATATACAGAATGTGAGCATATAAAATACAATATCACAGTTACCAATAGCAACCATTTAAAACTATTATAATAATATTATGATACTAAATAGTGATTGTACTAAATAGTGATTGTATTAACAAAAATGCTGAACAACTGATCTTCTGTCGTCTTTGTCTTTTTTAAATGCCAGTGTTGCTAATTAGCCGATAAAATTACTTGTTGGATTTTATACTGAGTCGGCAGGAATATAGGCCACTTGTGATGTGTGTGTTGGGAGCATTTATTTTATTTTATTTTTTTAAAAAAGAGCAGACTATGAATTCCTAGCTGGTAAAATTGAACATCAGTCATTACCATAGCCCTGCCTCCAAGGCACCACTTCCTTTCCATCCATATGTCAGGTCTCCGTTCTCTTCTCTGGGGTTATGTTCCTGTGATTTGCTCATTTATTTTCCCTAAAAACCAATAATAAGCCCAATAACAGCAAGGGAGAGATGACAGTGGTTCTATCTGTCTTTAAATCTTTGCCTCCATAATTACTCTGACTTGTAGAGATACTGTCCTTAAGTTTAAATTCAGAATCAGCAGAAAAACAGCCGTTTCCCATTTGCAGCCGGCCACAATGAATGATTGGAATAGGTATAAAAATCACTTTCTGCTTTATGATGTGTGGATTAATGAAAGTATTAAACCATTCTAAATGATAGATAAGGAAATTATTTCCACTGTAGCTTGAAAGAAATAAAACCACTCTGTCTTAAATTAAAGAGCCTTAAAAGTTTGCCAGCTCATCAAAAGTACATGGCCACCAAAATGGGGGCAAGTTTATCACCATTTATGGATCACCTTAATTTTTTAACATTCATCATTTTTCTGCTTCATTACTGTTAGTGTTTCCCATCAACTTCAAGAAACACACTAATTTCTGCACAGAAGAAGAGTAAATACGAGTCGGGCTAATATGGTTTTATGAGGAGAAAGAAGATTTACCCATTTTATTAGCATTTTGCGCTATTAATTTTATTTCATTGACATTGTTGTCTTCATTGAGAAAGTCTCTCTGACTGGAAGAGCATTAATTTATGACATTTAGAGATTCAGACAGAAGCTGAGTTCAGTTAGAGATGCCTGTATGAGAGGTGTTTGTGAACGCATGGGCTTGAGTATAGCATTTTGCATGAATGTATGCATATCCACCTGAATGTGAATATTTTGTACTTGCTTTGATATATACAGACCAAATAAAGCAATACAAAAATGCAATGCTGTTAGATAACTGAAGGCAATGGGTAACTGATGCCATATATATTGTTGTCCTTTCTAATGCAGGGTTATTCTGGTGTCCTAAAACCTGCTGAGTCAATATGCATAATAAGATTCATGGCCATAGATGTCCAGAAGTGGGACTGAAATGAGAAGAGAGAGGGAGATGGATTTTTTAAAAAATGTTGAATATTCTTAGATTTTTGTTTTGGAAATTTAACTTTGAAGGATACTTCTATGCCGAGACTTTGTGCAGGCCACCCAGACTGACCGCATAGAATAAGGATACCACACACTTGACTTTGGATTGACTAAGGCCACAACTTTATTGAATACATATGAAAGAGGTTTGGCATAATAACCATTAACTTCCGGCCGGCCTGCCAGAAGTGATGCCAGGGACCAATCCAATGGCCGGGACTTACATCAAATAGGGGCACCCTCACCATGATTGCTGCCTTGGAGAGTGCTATAGGCCCCAGCCCACATCTGGGAAAGTTCCCTTCCAATGCTCCAAAATGGCGCTTGCTTAAAGCTGAGCTACAAAATGGCACCACCCTTAGTACTCAAGCTCCACTTCCTGTCATGGGAACAGCCCCCAAACCCTTGAGTGTGTCCACTAACTGGAACAAGGGGTGGGCTGCTAACAAGGCTGATGACAAGGCTGTGGGAAACTACCATTGGCACCAATGATTTCAGCTCTGAAGAGAGGGCAAACTGCAGCTGGGGCTTCAGAGCAGGTTCACTCCATATCCTACAGCAATAGCAGGAGACCCTGGCCTGACGTGCTGATGCTGATCCTGAAGATCCAAAACCCGATGAGCAGCAAGAATGATCCTGTGATCTGACACCCAGGTGCTGGGTCCAGGTGCAGGGTGCTTAAATTCCCTGGAAGCGAACCTGAAGCAAGCCTACCTGCTCCATCAAGTCTGCCCCCAAGGCCAGACCTGCATTTAAGCTTGCCTGCCATCGGCCAATCACACAAACAGGCTTGGACCCAGCTCCTGATAGGTGCGGGGGGCATTCTGACCCCTTCACCTGTTCAGGCAGGATCCCAGCATCCTAAGCCTCAGGCCTGTGGGAAGCCAGTGCTGGCCCGCAACGCTGCCACACTGGGGAGGGCAAGCAGACTTGTGAGAAAAGCTTATATTCCAGCTGGTGATGTTGTTGTAGTTTGTAATTTCCTGGCTTGGAACATGAACATAAAGGTTGCCATCATTATGACCCTTGAGCTAGAGTACTTTAGCTGACCAAGTTCCTTCTGTTCTGATGACTATGGTAGAAAGTGATGCCTTTCTCTTGTTCCCACTCTCTGACTAATGTCAGGTTCTGAGAAAAATTGCATGTCCTACAACATGCCATATCAGTGATACAATCACCAGGGATGGATTCATGACCCTCACTTGTTACCAAGTCTGCATGTACCCCTGATTACATATGTAAACATGTGTCAGCATAAATATGTGATATTTGAAATTTTGGGTCCAGATGGAGCTTTGTATTGTTCTTTATTTACTGGGGACATTTTGCAAAAGGTCACTGAATCCAAAGTTTGGTTCAAAATAAATTTAATTTTACTCAGTGTCAAATTGTCGCCAGAGAATAAAATAGCTGTATGGCTTAAACTGCCCAAAGGGTTACAAATAATTAAATGGACGGTTGGGACAATACACCTGTGTAGATTTCCTCAATCCCACAGTGTCTGGACCAACAGCATCCCCTTTCCTGTTACTAGGATAGATGTAGAGGTGGTGAATATTCCTCTTGCAATATGGTAAAGGGCAGTAGGATCCAGCAGGTGGCAATGGAAATCTAGATACAATGGGGGGAACTGAAATGCAACTGATACAGTTCTGGACCATGTGAGGGTAGAAAGTACAATGAACTATGGGAAATGGAAGAGATAGAAACTGAAAGGTTGAAATGCTAATAGTTACCTGTTCCAGGGGGAGTAAAACAGCAGGTTTCTCAAGTTCCACAATGGCCTAAGAATCTGGGGTCACTGCTGTATAATGATTTTCTTGAAGCAACTAGGCATGATTCTCTGGATAAAAGCCAAAGTCTACCTTTCAGTATTTGCAGACTCTAATTGACCCAGGGAGCCCTGTATAGTGTGGAACTGGATTCTCTAACTTTGATCCTCCAAATAGTTCAAGGACAGGGGAATTGTGTTAAGGGAGAGCACAGGGCTCCTTTAAGCCAAACATGAATGGAGGCAAGGGGGTGGGGTAGAGGAGGGGAGTTAGTTATACTTGGAGGAATCTGTTGTAGGAAATATCTCATGAAGAGTGAATATTATGTGGTCCTTTGGGGACAAATGCTTGAGGGGAAGGGGTCAGCTGAGATGGAAGCTCATCAAGGTTCAGCCACAGAAGGCTAGAGGAGGAAGGGAATTGCAGAAGAAAGGTTGTTAACCACTGGAGGTCAGTTTGAGCACCAAGTACAATATTGCAGATCATGCAGACACAGCACTGGCACATAATATTCTCCATTTGAATTATGAGCAGAGGAAGAACTTGGCAAGACAGCTCTTTTTGGAGTAAATCTGAACATCCTAAGTTTGTAACATTATTTTCAAACTTTAGGGGCATCACTAGTTGAGGCCCCTAGAGTTTTATCCTTCAGTATTTGTGTTGTTGAAGGTTTGTGCATGTATAATGACTGAATGTCGCCATGAGGAAGTACATTTGTATAGTCGGCCATATGTTTGTATTATTATGTATACAAGACTCCCCTTGGGGTATGCAAAATATTCACGAAAGCCTAGCTTTCTTTAATACTAAGGTCCCATTTATTTGAATACAACTTCTGAAAGCAGATTTTTAAAATAACGTATCTTTACTATCTTTCAGAAAAATGAGCAGTGACTCTCTAGAGCCAATTGAATAACTTCTGCAGTGTATTGAAACACACTGTTGCAGCCCAAGTAGCTCTCTATTTCACATAGAAATAGCAAAACAGGGCTAATTCTGTGACTTGAGAAAAAGCTAAAATTGCCTTCAAAATGCATTGCAAATGGTGGGAAATAATTTGTATCTTTTCACAAATTGTACTCATACAAGAACAATCCTATGTTGTTCATTGTTGAAATGTGTAATCGAATAAGGACTGATTCACTAAACACCATATCCATGCACTAGCCAAATTTATGGACCATTTTATAATTCCATGTGATCAGGTTCTAGGAAGGTCTGTCATATTTTTTGCTTAACACCTTTACTGTGTGTGGATGAAAAATATTATCCATATATGTTGTCCTACCAATTTCTTATGACAGTAATCTGCCAAAGAACTACCCAAACACCTCTCATTTAGCCAGCATGAGGCCTGCAGTGTGTGTTTAATGTTTACAGAGTATACGATTGAAAGGGCACCTGAGATTTTTGCTGCTTAGGAAATGAGCTTTTGGTGATGGTGGTGGGGAAAACATTTATTAAAAATGGGGGGAAATCATGTCCATATTTGAAGAGGCTTTCATATTTTTTTTGAAGAAAGAAAAATGTAAATAGTCGTGACATTTTCTGTAGAAGTACTCATTTCTTCCAAAGAAAACCTCTTTTGTATCAATAAAAGCTTTTTGATGGGCCATTATTGACCCTCACAAGTGCTGCTCAAGGCTTAATGTTAAGGTAATTTATCTTTTCAAGTTGGTTTCCTCTGCCAAAAACACATTCCAGACTTTGCCTGACTGACATTTTGGTGATGTGATGAATGCACAAAGTGGAGAAAAGTGGCATATAGTGCAGGTAAATAGGAATTGCTAAATAGGCTTTGTATGAAGAGAGTTCCATTAGTCTACAAATCCCAGAAGACCATGCTTCACATTATAAAAAACTTGCTTGGATCTGAAGTCCCCATAGTTTATTCCTACAAGAAAGGCTGCTGTGACTGGTTATTCATGCACACACACACATCAAATATGTCCATCCCGTGTGGAAGTGGGTAGGACACAGGGAGCCCAGTATTCAGCAGTTGTCCTCCTGTAGAGGGCATCAGCTATTATATTTTCATTTGATGAGTGGTAGGCTATAAGTATGCCTAACACCCACCGACACCCACACACCCCTCTTCATTTTGTTACCAACAAAGGCAATCTGGACTGGAGGCAAGTGAAAATAAGTTTACAGTTTATTTACTGTCATGAGGCCATGACACTAGTGTAGAGAGAGAAACACGAGTGTCAAAAATGCAGGAAACATGTTCCTTAGTTTGCTAGGGTTAATTTGTGCAATTAAGTAATTGGCAGTTTATGGCCCTTGACCATAACACAGACTGACCTCTGCAGGAAAATATGCTTGCCATCAGCAAAAGTCTACTTGTATATGCTAATCCAGCACAGTTGTTCATCTTTCTTCTTGAAATACATGACACTGTTAGATGCGTCCAACACAGGGTAAGCTTTGGGGTTAATTTTGTGCTGTGTATATTCGCAAATTATACAGCAAAACAAGATGCCAAGAAAGGCAATAAATTGATCTTGGTTGCCACAGAAGGAAAAGTGGAAGTGGCCTACAAGGGAGGAGGGAAGGTTTCAACTGCCTTTGCAAAGGACAGAGGAACATATTTTTAGAGATTCTTTAAAGATAGGGTTGGGGATGCGGGTGGCGCTGTGGGTTAAACCACAGAGCCTAGGGCTTGCCGATCAGAAGGTCGGTGGTTCGAATCCCCACAATGGGGTAAGCTCCCGTTGCTCGGTCCCTGATCCTGCCAACCTAGCAGTTTGAAAGCATGTCAAAGTGCAAGTAGATAAATAGGTACTGCTCTGGCGGGAAGGTAAACAGCATTTCTGTGTGCTGCTCTGGTTTGCCAGCAGCGGCTTAGTCATGCTGGCCACATGACTCGGAAGCTGTACGCCAGCTCCCTCGGCCAATAAAACGAGATGAGCGCCGCAACCCCAGAGTTGGCCATGACTGGACCTAATGGTCAGGGGTCCCTTTACCTGTACCTGTAAAGATAGGGTTGCTGAATCTGAGTCCTTGTAGGAATCCAACTCATTTCAGCCCTAGCCAGCATGGCCAGTGGCCATGGATGAAAGGCCACAGTTTCCCATCTCCCCTGTAAGATCTCTCATTACTAAGATCCAATGGGATGTGGCCTGTCCTAGGCAGGGAACAGGCAGGGTGGGAAGGAAGGAAGACATGGCAGGGATTGCGAAAAGAGATGTGTGACACACCATAAACAGCTTTAGAAGTTTGGCATAAGTTTGGCAGAAGACAAGGGAAGCAGATCCTAGCACAAAACTTCTACGTGAGTTGGAGATTTGAAGGTATCATAAAACTGCAGACATTGAACACTCCAGTCCTTGCCACATATGCACAGTCTGTTGGCTCCCTGCAGAGGAGACAGGGATGAAGACAAAAGGGAGATTCAGAATGGTGTAACATCAAGAACACTGATCAGGCTGAGGGGCGAATGGAACAGAAGGCTTTCCTTGCTTGACTAGCCCAGGCAGAAGGAGGTGGGGGAAATTGCAGGTGGTGACTTATTCCCTCCCTTACCTGAGGATGACCACCTTGTGAAAGAATTTGTAGGTTCTTTTGCCCATCCATCTGCCTTGCCACGATTGTAAACACCTGACTTTATTCCTCATCCAGCCACCTTGTGCATTCCCCTAATTAAACTAGGGAAAATGCATGTGATGAAGAGGGCTGCCGGAATTGAAAACAGAACTTTCTTGCATTCCCGGGTTCCTTGGCATCTTGACAGGTCACTTAGCCACCGTAGGGGATGAAGGTAATTGCAGCCAGGAAGTGATTGTTAGAATCTTCCTTTTGATATCCAGACTCTCGTTCTGCTTCGCTGCCCTTTTATCCTCTCTTCCATGCGCACCTTATTATTCTCCCAGCAATGCCTGTGTTTTGAAAGTCAGCTTTGTACAATTAGCGCTTTTAAAAGGCAGTCTTTCAAAATCTCTATTATGGAGGAGGGTCACTTGATGGAATACACAGTAGGACATACAAGGTGAAGCTAGTGTTTCAAAATATATTGGCTATGAATCTTCTTATCATCTGTATGTAGCAGCTGTATAAAGGGCTATGAGGTTGCCCCCAACGTCAGAAGTAAGAAGGACTTTCTGATTCTGTAACTTGTGAGCCAAGTTTGGGTTATTTGAAATACATCACCCAGGGGTTTGTTTTTGCAACTTTGAATCTTGGAGGTTTGTCAAAACTTGGCCATTTTCTAGAGAGAGAAAATGCAGAATGGTTTAGTAGAAGTGGCATTTAATGGGCAGAGTTTACTATGCATTTGGTTAATTTATATTTGTATCAATGATTTTAATTCATATTTCATATGTTATTATCTCAATGTAAAATGTGGTTTCCTGTACCATCAGCTGCAGCAGCATAAAGAAGAAAAGAGCTAAGCAGGTGAAACATTCCAAGTGATTTCTTAAAAAAAGAAGCAATGAACCATCATTTTACCTCCTCATTAAACAATTACTGCAGTTTGTATCAATTTCCCCACTTTTATTAAAGCTTTTGAAAATAAGGTAAACATTGAGTAGTTTGGCTTTCTGTATTGTGTTAGCCTGGATAATTTTTTTCCATTTTAACTATAAAGTATAGCAATTTTCTAGTAATTTTAATGATAGCACAGTAGTATTCCATTCTCAGTGGATCTCACATCTGGATTCTTTCTGTGGCTTTAAAGTAAGTATTGGTAAGCCAAAGTGCAGAAAATTGATTCTCCCCCCCCCCACACTTCTCTTATTATGAGAATCCATCTCACAGCTGGTATTTTCCTTCTGTTTTCTCCACAATGAATACAATAAATTGCACTGATGTCTTTATATTTCTATCTGTATGCATGAGGTTGTTACACTTCATAATGAAAAATATCACAGATGAACTAATTTTATGTTCCTGGAGACTACTATGGATGTTGGGATAATGAGTGAACATTAGCTGCATATGGAGAGCGTGACTGTGACTGCAATGGACAGCAGTCATTTTCTCACTTCTTTGAAGGGAAGTTTACCAGAACATCGATTAGTGGCAAAAATAGTTAGCAATAGGAAATGGAACCAGAAGGACACTGTAGCTTGGATGGAATTAACTTGTTAGAAACCAGAAACCTTTATGAAGAGAACAATTCCTATTGTGTCCTTTTTATATTTCCATTGCCCTCCTCAAGAAACTGCTATTAAGAGGTACAGTGGTACCTCGGGTTAAGAACTTAATTCATTCTGGAGGTCCGTTCTTAATCTGAAACTGTTCTTAACCTGAAGCACCACTTTAGCTAATGAGGCCTCCCGCTGCCACTGCGCCGCCGCTGCGCGATTTCTGTTCTCATCTTCTACCTGAGGTACTATTTCTGGGTTAGTGGAGTCTGTAACCTGAAGCGTCTGTAACCCGAGGTACCACTGTATATAGATTATTAAAATTAATAAATAAGATTAAATAAATGAATGGATTGAAATCTAAAATAAACAGCTTAAGAAGAAAAGGTTTAGGATTTCTTATTCCATGCTGTTTTCATCAGTGCAGGTATATCTTTGTATATGAAAACAAAAGTTTTAAGTTATGGTGTGTTTTTTTAAGCATCACTCCTCTTTCACCTCTCTGTAAACTGCCACAAACAGAAATCAGACAGGAGTGAAGTTAGCGTTATTAAACCATTTATTTGATTTCCTCCACATTCTCCACCCCAAGGCTAGTTTCTTTCTTTCTTTTGCTTTTCTATTGTTACTGTGCGATCATCATTGCATGTCTCTGGTCAATCTACTGCCAGACAGAATTTTTGTGCAGATGGTCAATAGTTTGCTCGAACAGGCAACCAACCATGTAAACAAGGACTCTGATTCACATTATTACCAGTCCGTCTCTGTAATAAAGCAAACCCCTCGGAGAAATAGCTTGCTGGTATCTCAAATTGATGATATATAAAATAAACTTCATTGCTTGAAGTTTCAGCTTTATGTTTCCTTTCACAGTGGGCCATAATAAAAAAGGGGGTGTTTTAGGCTTCCATTCAGACATACCTAAACCCCACTGAACTCATTGTGACTACTTCTGCATAGACATGATAGGATTTCACTGTAAGACATCAAATCAGAAGTCACTTTCAGCTACTTCCTATTTTTAAAATTTCTATGTGTGTTTCTGGCGTTGCAAAAGATATATGTTAGAAAGTTCAAGGGATGAAAAACAAAAAAGTGTGTTATATAAAAAAGGATAACATTAACGCTAAAATCAAAAGGAAGTAGTAAAAGATCTGACAGATCTCACTCACTCAGAGGAGAAGTCTGTTCCTATACATCTATTTGTTGGTAGCATTTCCCCTGCATTTGTATATGTCTCTTCCTTATTCATTAAGGCATGCTTCATGGGAGCATTGAAATGATTGTACTTGTTTTCTTCCAGCAGTCCTGGTTTTCGATATATGACCCTCCGCTCTTGCACTTTAGCTTGAGGCATGCTAATTGTTTCCTTTGGTCATTAGTGCTGTTTTTTGACCGTAGGTGAGCATATTTATGCCAATCATTTTATGCCAGCTCAAAGCAGTGTCATTCACCTGTTTCTATTACATATACACCTGCTCTCTGGGGCTCTCATTAAAGGTGGAATGCATAAGTCTGTTCTGTGATTTCTAGCTCAATAGTGGTTTGGTACACTTAAAGCACACCAATTTCAATGTATCACAAGGTACCTGATGAAGTGACACGGCCTAGACCAAATGTGAACAAAGTAATAAAAAGACGAAGAGAAGAGTGCAAGGTTAGACCAAAGGGTGAGAATGATATCAAATCAAGACTAAATTATACTGCTGAAATGAAGAAAGCTGTGGGTGACCAGGAACAGAATTTGGGTGGAAGGTCTGCGAGCCCCATTCAGTTTGGATAATCAAAACTCATTCCTAGGCTCAGAATTCTTTAATTCCAACTGCTAGTCTTGCACTAAGCTTCTAATCGGTGGATCTAGTAAAAAATAAAGTAGATCTCACAAGCTTGCCCCCAATTCAGATCACAGAAATCACACTTTCCTCGCACCCTATGTGCCCTCTTCCAATTAAGGAGGCAGGACAAAGCCTGTCTACAATATGCAGGTGAAAAAACTGCCGCAGCTAGGAGGAGTCATATTCGTTCTACATCTTTTGTCCTTCTCCTATCACTAAATTGCTTTTGAACTTGGCAGACTTGCCAGGGAGCTTTGTTGATCTCCACTCTGAATGAAAACTGCCCAGTCTCTCTGGCTCCAGTTTATAGAAGGCAAGACATAATAAATCATCTTCTTGCAAAAAAATAAAAATAGGGGTCCTAACCTTTTCTAAAGCAACCTCACTGAAATATACTCAGAGTCGCAAAGTGATTTCATGCTCTTTATTCAGCTCATAGTGGTGAGGAGGAATGAATGAAAGTCCCCTCAAAGCATCTGCTTTATATACATTATTTACACAATGGGCTGCACATGATTGGCTAATTCCGGAATTCTACTGTAAGCCAATCAGGTTGTGGATTCACTTCTATCTGGAGCATGATTGGGTGGTTCCTGCCACCCAATCATACTGCTGCATTGTTCTAGGATCAATCAGACTGCTGCATTCTGAATCCTATTGTTCTAGGACCAATCAGACTGCTTCCTTTTGGATCCTATTGTTCTAGGACCAATCAGACTGTTGCAGTTTGGATCCTATTCAACTCAGTACATAACACTCACAAGGAAAAACAACAACATGTGTGTATCTAAAAAGTCTTTGGTAATATGGCACCTGAGCGAGGACAAAATTTGGTGCCCCCTCCAATATTTCTTCTTTTCACAATAATTCCTTTTGGCACAGTTGCTTTTTTAATGGATCTTTTCAGTAGGTATCCATATAAATATAAGTTATCATCATTATTTTGTGCACCCTTGGCTCAGTGCTTTTTGCAGGAGAACCACCCACAGCTCCCTAAATCCAGTGCTGCCGATAGGTTCACTGTGAAACATAGATTCTGGTTTTGGAGAAATGTTGAGTAACCTCACCTGTCTTACCTGGGAGCTTTGCTTTCCATGCTTTGCTTTGCCAAGTAAAGCTCTGATCTGAAATATCTGCCAAGGAAACAGCCCACATTTGTTGGGAGGAGAAAAAGGCAGTTCTGTAAACTGTAATGATTCTTCTATGAAATGGTTATGTTGTGCAAAGTTCTTTTAAATTTGTCTATAAATTCCCTATTATTCCTGTCATTGGGTGTTTGATTGGTCTTGGGTGTTTTTATGATAGCCACAAACTAGAGCAAGGAGTTGATGCTGGCTGTGATGGAAAGGAAATATGGAAAGGAATTCTCAATGGGACTGAGAGCGCCTTGAGCACAGCAGAGGTACAGTGGATGGGGAACAAAGAGGAACGCAGCTCTGGTATCTTTTTCAGAGGAGAAGCAATGATGTCATCTTCCAAAGTGACTGACAGACTCTCCTAGCTCTTGCTAGTCAATGAGATGATAAATGAGGCTTTTGTTTGTTGGTGTTTAACTTAAAAGGAAGTCAGAGAAATCATACAGAGGCTTGATACAGTATTTCTTTCCTTTTCTTTGATGCGGATTCCACTTCATGCTGGGTGCTAAATTGCAAAATTGTGTTTGCGTTTCTAATTAAATACAATGAAGGTTCCATTTCAGCTGGTTGAAGATCTTATGTTAAAGCTCAATGCATTTTTGTGCACCTATTCAGTTAGAACTAGGCAGCATTACTGAGTTTAATGGAGCTTATTCCCAGTAGGCTGTTCATCGGATTGTGGTCATGCCTAGTCCTAATAAATGGGGTATTATTCTATGGACTGGTCCATGTATATATAAAAATGGATCAACACAGTTGCCTTTTGGACTTGCCTTGAGCGCATGGCTATGGAATCTTCTTGGGGTCACTACTATGGGAGAGCCAGTGTGGTGAAGTAGTTAAGAGTGGTAGACTCATAATCTGGTGAACCGGGTTCGCGTCTCCGCTCCTCCACATGCAGCTGCTGGGTGACCTTGGGCTAGCCATACTTCTTTGAAGTCTCTCAGCCCCACTCACCTCACAGAGTGTTTGTTGTGGGGGAGGAAGGGAAAGGAGATTGTTAGCCGCTTTGAGACTCCTTCGGTTAGTGATAAAGCGGGATATCAAATACAAACTCCTCTTCCTCCTCCTCCTCTTCTTCTTTTTCTTCTTCTTCACTGTTGAAAAGAATCAGTAAATGTCGGAAACCAGAAAATCATCAGGCGTGCTCTGGATTTCTCCCAGGCTGCTCCAGTAAATGTTAACATTTTGTTAGAAAAACATGCACACAGTGAACATGTTTAAGGGTCAAAGTTGATTTACTTTTAAGCACATTTCCCCCTCCCCCTCCAAAAAAAGATATATTGCTGTGTCTAGATTCCTCTCCTCAGTATTAACACACACACAATCTATATGCATTTTTAAATGTTACGGGGGGGGGGCGAATCTGATCACTGTTTGCTCTGAAAGCAATTCCTTTAACTAAAGATGCACAATCAGGAGAATGCATGAATGGAGAAAGGGAACATATTAATCTGATTCTCTGGGTTGTGTTGTGTGTGTTTCACTTTCTATACAGCTCAGGCCAACATTCTTCTATGTTGTATTGTAGCAGGCCAGGTCAAATGACTTGCTGACATTTAAACGCACCATGATGTGAATTATATTAATTGAAAGAGATGCTGCCAAACTAGTAGGGTCCTTCAGGATCAAAAAAGTGCAGTATGGGGTTAACCTTTCAAAAAGAAGCCTGAAGTCATCCATTCTCAGTTTTACAACCAGCACAAAGAAATGCAACAATTTCTGCTGTGGATTTGCTGCTAGCGTCCATCTCCTAGAGGGGGTTGCGCCTCAAAACAGATGTTGAAATATATATATAATATTAAAGGAACTGATGTTGATAAGCCATGATGATGAACCTATCAACATGTCATGTGAAATTATAATGTCCAGCTGGCTTTATTTGGTACTGCAGTACCTACTTAGGGTCTGTGTGATCTACTCCTGTTTTTCTTAACAGTTCACTAAGCTACCAATTTATTTATTTATTTAAAATATTTATATATCTCTGTTCCTTAAAAAAAACAAAACCCAGAATGCTTTACAACCATTTTATATGTATAACATAAAATTAAAATCCTATTAAAATGTTGAAATCAGAAATAAGCTGTTACGGGGGAAAATGTATTATTAATTGCCTACATAAGCCTGATTGAATAGAAAAGTTTTCAAGAAGCTTTTAAAAGTTGCAACAGAAAGTGCCTGCTGAATCTCTGCTGGCAGAGTATTTCTCAACAGTTTGTCGAAGACACTAAATATGTGAGCTTCTCTGTAAAGCAATAAAAGTAGTTACAGAAACTGCACTTTTGTCCTAACAATTTGTCCTAACAATTTATGGGACCACACTTATTAATTTGATTTGAACTTCATCTCATCTCCAGGGCTTAAGACAGGGAACAATAGTTCTGAATAAAATCATTAGCTCCCAGTCTTTTAAAGGGCTCGCCCTAAGAGCCAGACCAATACCCGTCCTGGAGAAAAGGGGAACACAAATTGTTATGTGTTATGCCAAGGTTAGACTGAAAGGCATTGAAAATTAAGATTGTGAAGGTTTCGGGATGCAGCTTTCTATCTTAAAGTGCAATCCTTTTGCCATAATCTGAAAGGCATCATGATGAATGCTCAGATGAAACCCTCATGCTTAACTTTCATTGGGAGGGAAAGACTTGCTGACCACAAGTGCAGTAGAGGACAATATCCTGTTGCCAGTTTCAATGTAAGATTTAACTTTTATACATTTAAGAAGGGGAGGAGACATCATTTTATCCTTCGCCTCAGGCAGAAAAATGTCTTAAACCAACCTTGTGCATAGGGCTAACATGTTCATTGATATAAGCTTGGAAACATGAATGTATCACGGATTTGTTAAAAGCATAGTAGATTTCCTCATGCCAGGAGTCCATAAACCTGGCTTTTTTACTTTTTATTTTTAAAACAAATTTCAGCTGCAGGTCTTAAAAATGATCTTGACTAAATATTGATATTGGTTCGTAATTGATAATTGCAGCTGCTTTCTGTGTCGTAGGATAACGCACAATAAAAGTGAAACTATTACTGAATGTCAATATAGATTTGATGCAGTAAGTTCCAATTATTCTGCCATTAAGTCAGACAATCCTGAAAACCTAATTCATATGCTACCTGCTCAGGGGGCTGAAAATTCTTCAACATTAGATCTGTGAAGGGAAAAAAAATCTTCTCTTCAAGATCTCTGAGGGAATGAAGCTTTAAGATTGTTTTCATTCCTCCTCTTAATTTTCCCTTGCCACGTTATCTACTTACAATTTTTTTATAAAAACCAATTTGAAACTGAATCACAGAACACATCCCAGGCCTCATTGAAAGCCTACCAAAATCAAAGGGAGATTTTGTTAGTAACTTCAGTGAAGTTTTAGGCATTCTGTATATTCTCTCTCTCTCTCTCTCTCTCTCTCTCTCTCTCTCTCTCTCTCTCTCTCTCTTTCCAAGACTGTTTGCTGTCAGGTGCAATCAAGCATCACTAGCTGTCAATACGGATGTGATAATGATCTGAGCTGGCATAAGACCAAATTTTAGCTAGAACTTGCACACAAAAGGGAAAGAGAGAATGAACTAGAATGAGTAATGAACAAAGAGGTTATCAGAGGATACCAGGTAATATATATAATTCATGGGCAAAGTTATGGAAATATCTGTTCCTAACATTGATCTTCCAGCTCTGTTTTGTAAGGAAAATGGAGCATTTGATGGCTTTTCACACTTTTCCAGTTGTATGCAAGTATGTTTTTGTAAACCTTCCTAGTCTCTTTGTGCCTTTAGGATTCTAGTCTTACATCTCATTTGTAAATATCACTGAGATAATTCATCTATTTCCAATTTCACCCTGTCATTTCATGCCTTCTGTTAATATCTGTAATCTTTTATTCCCTAAGATTCCTGGAAGATTGCTGCCCTCCCTCATCATCTAATGCTGACGTTTCATCGTCATTGTTATTGAGGACAGATACTTATGTCTAAAGCAGTGCTGTCCTGAACATTTTTTCTTATCTCATCCCCTCATCCCCGCCCAGCCATTCTTCATCAATTAATGAGAAAATAAATTGCATTACCAAAGATGTCCTCCTTAGAGAAGGTAGACCGGCTCCCTCCTTGCTGTTCTTCTGACATGAGGTGAAGACTTTCTTGTTGCAACAGGCCTTTGGGAATTGACTGCTTTTAATGAAAGGGTTGGTGCTGTGCTGTTTTTCTTGTAATTATTGGTATGTTTTAAACAGATTTTATATATGTATATAATTTTAATTCTACCATGGTTTAATTGCATTTTTATGATTGATTTTTGTGTGTTTTTAGTAGTTCTTGTTTTTATCTGCAAGCCTCCTTGAGTCCCATTAAGGAAAAAGAGGGGTATAAATAATTTTATTATTATTAATGTTTCTATGAAATTTTCATAGAATGGGATTTGTGGCTATGGGAGTCTTCTTGTGATTCTTACTTTTGAGGTTTTGTGAATCTTACAAGCCATAATACAAACTACATATCCTGTGGTTCACATTCTGCAACCTTCCCAGATGCCTAGACAAGTGAAAACCCCATGACACCCTCAGCTGGGCTTTTAAGTGTGAGAAGCTGGGGCAGCTGTCTGCCACACTCCTGGCTGGTGTTCCTTATTACTGTTGTTATTGTATAAAAAGTGACATCTATTTTTCTTTTAATGAAAGGAATGACATTTCTTAAAACAAAATTAGCAAGCATGCTGATCCAGGTCGATGGGTAACCAGCCTTCCTGGATTCTCATGCTTCAATGAAAGCCCTGGATACAACCAAACATGAGCATGGATTTATTGAAGTGAATCTTTTTCAGTATTTGTTTGTTTGTTTTGCAGCCTTTCACCTGAAGATTACAGGGCAGTTCATAACAAATAAATACAAAATTCAGTAAAGCTTTCACTGCATTCTATAACCTGTTGATGCATCTTGTCCATCATTTTGAAACTAGGGACACAGCTACACTAGTAAAGAAAAAGCATTTTATATGTGTTATAATGCTGTGACACGATGTGGCGCTGTGGAGTTCCATCTTTCATCAACATTTCCCACTTTGGGGTTTACGACACATTTTCTTGAAATGCTTTTTGGATGTGTCTAGATCCAGCCTAAGTAATAAAGATCTGTGTTAGCTGTGGTAAAGGTAAAGGACCCCTAGACGGTTAAGTCCAGTCAAAGGCGACTATGGGCTCATCTCGCTTTCAGATCGAGGGAACCAGCGTTTGTCCACAGACAGCTTTCTGGGTCATGTGGCCAGCATGATTAAGCCACTTCTGGCAAAACCAGAGCAGCACCCGGAAATGCTGTTTACCTTCCCACTGCAGTGGTACCTATTTATCTATTTGCACTGGTGTATTTTTGAACTGGTAGTTTGGCAGGAGCTGGGACAAAGCAATGGGAGCTCACCCCATCGTGGGGATTCAAACTGCCGACCTTCTGATCGGCAAGCCCAAGAGGTTCACTGGTTTAGACCACAGAGCCATGCAGATGTTAGCCACAACCGGACAGAGAATTCAGTACACTCAAGCCTATTGAAGACAAAAGGCTTAAGCACTCGTCTTTGTTGGAGTGTAATCATCATCACTGACATTTCTAAAATGGAAATGCCACTACAGATTTGTGAAGGAATATCCCACACGTGAATTCTCAGTTGTGGATTCTCTAGACACATTTCAGCCTGACTTCAGACCTACGTTAGGCATTGAAATGGCATTGGGTGCCTGATAGATTACTTTTATTGGAAGAGAGATTAGGTAATGTAACTCTTTTGGTTCTTTTCAGTCTCTTCCTGGTTTGATACTAGTGATCACAGCCTTCTCCTGGATTTGCTCAGTGGGTTGCGAATTGGGCCCACAGTATTATGGTGGTTCCACTCCTATCTGCAGGACCAGCACCAGAAAACAGGTTAAGAAGTTCCCTGCTCAGCTCCTTGACATTTGTGCTATAGAGTTCTACCCGGTTTCTAAATGTTTTTATGAAAATATTGGGAGCTATCACTGAAGGATCTGGAGTGTGGTATCATTATGTGGAAGTCTCCTAACTCTTATCTCTCCATTCTCCAATCAGGAGATACCATGTGCTAATCTAGTGTCTGGAAGAAGTAATAGGCTGGATGAGGGCCTATGACTGAATTCTTTTAAGCGGAAGGCTCTGTGGGTGGTTCTCTGGTCTGGTACTTTGGTAAACAGCCTGCTCTGGATGGAGTTTCACACCCCCTGACAAAGCAGATGCATAGCTTGGGGAGGTGATCTTACAAACATCATTGTCACTTGAGACATAGGGAGCCTTAGTGGCTATTGCCCCTCCCAGACTGAGATAACCACAACAGTACATCATTTAGACTACTGCATTGTGCTGCCCCTCAAGACACTCCAGAATCTGCAGCTGGTACAGTTCTGCACAACTGTATCATGTGACACCAATACCTCTATATCGTCATTAGCTGCTGGTTTGCTGTTAGGTCTAATTTAAGATGCTGACATTGGTGTATAAAGCCATGTATTGCTTGGGATCCAAGTATATGAATCATTATCTGTTGCCTCATGCCGCTGCCCCATACATCAAAAGTGTAGTTTGCAGTGTCAAAGCTTAGAGTAGGGCCTTCTCTGTTCATGACACTCAATATATGGAGTTTCATTTCTCTGGAAATATTATTGTCCACCTCATTTTTTCATTTTAAGTTATATATTTTCCATAAGGCACCTGGGGAATATTTAGCTGAAGAATTGGTCTTGCATTCAATACTGCAAAATCTCATTGTAGACCCCATTTAGGTTTATGTATAATATTCTTGAAGTCTACATGATATGGACATAACAATATGTATCAGAGGATTCTAAATCCCAAGCGTAATTCAAAACTAATTTCAGTTAATTGTGGGAGACTGGAGAATCAATTAGGCTACGTTAAAACAACAGCTGTTCATGTAACTCTGTGGGCATGAGAAATTTTTTCTTTATAAACCAAAATTTTACTACCTGACACCCAAGAAATGCAAACAAACAAACAAACAAACAAACAAACAAACAAACAAACAAACAGTGATTGGAATAGTCATGCTTTCCTCATCTTCAGGCATTCAGAAATGGTTTGTAATTCCTTCCTTCCCATATTTCTCTGTATTGATGCACCTGCTGGCCACCTGTCCCACGACCACACACTTAGTGCAAAAGGGGACTTTTATGTATACAGATTTACATGCTCAGTGCTACCCTCTGTGACTAAGAACTCTGGCCAGTCAAGGAAGGTGAATAAAGCCTTAATTTGTACATGTTTCACTATTGGATACAAACTCGCTACCCCATCATGTGGTCACTAAGCATGTGGGGAGGGTTGTTTGAACAGTATTTCCAAATATTTTAGAAAGGAAAAAAAGTTGTGACACATTGCTTCAAGGCTATGTTGAATACTGTGAGAGTAAAAACATGCAAGACATTGTCATTTTTCATTTTTTTTGGAGTAGAATGGAAAATTCAAATCTCCATGAACTTCCACCACTCATTATTTCTACATACCACACGTAAAGATTTTACATCGTTGTAAACTTCCCTCAAACACATAGACAAGTGTTAGCTAAACATACCTATAATATGTGTGATATGGTATCCTTATTACACAGATGTGGAATTCAGAGTGAAGTATCCCTTATGAAAGCAGGCAAGAACAGTTAAAAATAACTTTGAATATGTGTTGTTGTTTTTATTGGGGGCACCTATAGGTTGGATTTGAGAAAACCACCATCCTATACAGTTGTGAAGATAGTACAGTTGTAGCCACTGGGCTACCCACCTTACATGTAAGGCATGCACATGGATAATTCTGAGATCTAATCCCTTGTTGAGTGCCAGAAATGGAAAAACAGGGTTAGCACACACCATGTGGACATTTCAGCTTAGTGTAAACCAAAAACGAATAATGTGATCTTCTACTAATCACATTTGTTATTTCCCGCATTTACTTTTCCCTTCACTGAATTTTGTAGTAAATCATCCTAATAAAATTGTTTTGGGAAAGCTTTAAATTACCCACATGGTGAGTATCAGAGACATTGCAGAGAAGGGAAGCCCCTCACCCTTCTTTTAAATGCCAGGTACAGATCCTGCCCACAGATTTCCAAGCTTCACATTAATGAGGGCTAGATGCTTGTATTTTGTTACAAATATGACGTGAGATTCTCAGCAAGCCAAAATCTAGATCCCTCGATTCTTGCACTGCAACAAGGTAAGAATATATGGAATGCACTTGAGTACCTGCAAGTCACCATTAGAGGGGGATAAAACACCACAGTCTTGCCTCCTCTTAGCACTGATAACATCTGCACTATTGAGCTGAATGTCATAGGTAGCCATAAATAAGGTGGGCAAAGCTATAAACCAGTTGTTCTTTCAGAATTGCCATACAATATATCTAGTAGTTGATTTCCTCCCAATGGCTGTGTAGCCACTCTCATAAAAATTACCAACGATGGATGGATCATATTAAGAATCCAGCACACTATCATCTTCAGGGCCTGCCCCTTCAATGGCAGTGAGAGCCAGTAAGGTCCCAAGAGTTGATTGCTGGATTTGGATGTGATAAACCAGGTCTGCTGTAAAGCTCAATGGGTAGTCTAAAGAAAATCACTGGGCATTAGACTAAGATGCAAGGTTGCTATATGCTAAGATGTGTAGACCCCAAATCCAATTCTTCAGCTGTTGATCACCGAGGAGATGATTCTCATGAATCTTGCTTCAAAAATCAAGAGAGAAAATCCAAGTACATAATTGCGCATTGTGGGTGTGCCAGATAACGCTGTTTAAATAAAATTCAGTTAGCTGACCTCAAGTAATCAAAATCCAATGCAAAGGTACTTTTCCTCTGAAGACACGCTAAATTTAGCCCTTTGAGTAATGTAACTGTAGGCAAAGGAAGATTGCTCAGAAGAAAGAAAATGTGGGTTTTGTTAGTGATGTCAGCAGAAGAACTGCACCCCATATGTTTAACAAATGGGTTATCTTATAAAAGATTCTGTTTACCCCTCAGTGTTCATAATTTTGAAAATGCACAGCTCTGGTAATTGACTGGATGCCTGCTCAGTGAGCACATGCTGAGCACATGCTTAGGAAACAGAGAATATATAATTTTGGATAAAGCTCAAAGTGAAAAAAGACAGAGAGATTTTTGCAAAGGGAAAAGAGAAATGGGTACGAAGGGGCTTCTTTTTTATCCAATAGCCTATAATAAAAATATTCAGGAGTAAGCAAATGGGAAACAAAACCTCATTTCACCCCATCCCCCCTTTCAGATTAATGCCATACTTGTCTGCAAACAGGTATCTCCTGTGGCAAAGGAAGAACTCTCAGCTGGACTACAAATCAATCCTAATTAAGATCACTATGATGATTAAGAGCTTCCCACCCAGGGTGCATAATTAGGATTTTATTAATAGTCTGGGAGATGCATACGCATGAAGCATTTTCAGCAACACCAACTGTGGATATGTTACATCTCCTGCGAGATTAGGTGGTTTTGTTATGAGTCACTGAAGTAATACAGATTTCCTCTCCCCACCTTTTCTTCTTCTTTTCAGTACTAATATTGTTTTAGTTAAGTATAAGGGTTTGGATGGCTTGTGAAGTAAAATATGATTCAGGGCCCACTGCCAGGTGTGTAAGGGCAGAAAATCCTGTTCTTTAATGAAAGCAATTCTTATTGTTTCTGGCAATTCTTAGTGCCTCAGGGCAGGGGGTGGGGGAGATGGATCAAATCATAAGTCTATCTGCCCTAGCACCCTGTTTCTGGTTGTCACCAACCAATTTCCTCTGGGATGCCAGGAAGCAGACTTGAGGGCAGTATTCAGCTCCTGGTATTGTTCCCCAGCAAGCAACTAGTAATTCTGTAGTTGTGGATTTCCTGCATTGGCAAGGGGTTGGACCAGATGACCTTTGATGCCTCTAACCTCTGAGCCTGATGGTAGCTCTGGGAGACCTTCTGGCCAACATCGTTGGTACTCCTGTTGATGCTCTGGTCTCACTTGTAGATGGAAAGGGCTCTTGACAGGATCACTCCTAAATGCCTTCTCTGAAATTGCAGAGCCCACAGAGTCCCCTGGCATTCTGGGGAGCTGCAAATGATGAAGGACAACTGTTAGGTCACATGTGCCTACCATGTGGAATTGTCTCCAGCATCATTCCATCCTCAAGTAGCTGTCCTATAAAGCTTTTCTGAGTAGAGAAAGTGGCTTGTGGGAACTGCCCAGGAAGAAGAGTTGATGGTACCCTCAGTAGCCTGCTGTGACCAGTTTCCTAGGCACTTTGAAGATAAAATTGCTCATATTAATTCAAAATTAGACACTACAGTTTGGACATGTCTGATGGAGGCATCTAGAGTACCATTTGGCTCAGTGATGCTGGAATAATTTCAGTGACTGGGGCCTGGTCCATTTAGTTGTCTTTTTATGTGCTTTCCTTTGCTCTACAATGTGTTTTTTGAGATACAGTAAGCAAAAAAAAACAAAAAAAAACAAAACAAAACACACACACACACACACACACACACACACACAGTATTCAAGTGCATATTACATTACATTATTTTTATTTTGATATCCTTTCCTAATGGTCACTAACATGGAATTAGCCTTGGCCACAGCTGCTGCATAGTTATCAAGTTATTAAGTTATCCACCTAGAGCTCTTACCTAGTTAGTCTGCCAGCTCAGCTCAGATTCCATCAGTAAAGTTTGGATATTTTGCCTCACTGTGCATAATCTTACACTTAATGTATATTAAATTGCATTTTCCATTGAATTGATCACTTGTCAACACTTTGGAAAGATTCTTTTAGAGCTTCTGGAGCCCATTGTATTCAGGACTCCTACTGAAATTCTTCTCCTGGTCCAGCAATCCTCTGTTGTCTCAGGAACTCAACACTCCAGGATGACTTTTGGCTTCCATGTCCCTTCAAAGCCTGTCTCCCGAAAAGTATCCTAATCCTCACAGCTTTCTCCTGTTCTAGCCAGTAATTGCAGCTATTTGGGTTTTTCTTGAGGCTCTCCAGGCCTCTTTAAGCCACACGGACCCTTACCTGGTCCGGCTTCCAGCTCTCTCTTAGTTAAATCTCCTGACCTCTCCTTCAAGGCTCACAGAGATTCCTTTCCACTGTGGTCAGGAATGTTCATTTCTTTAGCCAATTAAAGACACCAGATTTCAATTCTTTGTATTTATATAAATAACCAGGACCTCATTTATGAAAGCGCACATTGATTTTGGTATAATGCAACCAACCATCCACTGGTTCTTCTCCTGATACATTGTATATACAGCGGTACTTCGGGTTACATACGTTTCAGGTTACATACGCTTCAGGTTACAGACTCCGCTAACCCAGAAATAGTACCTCGGGTTAAGAACTTTGCTTCAGGATGAGAACAAAAATTGTGCTCCGGCGGCACGGCAGCAGTGGGAGGCCCCATTAGCTAAAGTGGTACTTCAGGTTAAGAACAGTTTCAGGTTAAGAACGGACCTCCGGAACGAATTAAGTACTTAACCCGAGGTACCACTGTATAGGTGGAATCAAGATACATATAAAAAAACACTGTGAAAATGCTTTTTAAAAAAGCGTATTGAAAAATAATTTCTCCACAGAGCTGTTTGTGATCCCTTTCTGTTTCTACCCCCTGAATACTTTGGTGTCAGACCTCAGCAAACTTGACCACCTCACTGCTCAGTCCTAATTTCGAATTGTTAATGAACAAGTTAAAAGGCAAGAGTCCTGATACAATCCTTTGTGGACCTCACTTCTTCTCCTTCTGTTGTGAGATATATTATTCCTGCTCTCTGCTTCAGGCTCTTTAACCAGTTACTGTTCCATAACTTATCCCATCACTACTACATTTTTCCAGGAGCTCCGGCTCCTAATCTGTCCCTCAGGCCATCTTTGACAGGTGGGTTGTCCCACACACTTGTCAAAGTGCCAAGCAGAATGATTCCCAAGCCCTGACATCAGCACTCCCCAAGTGATGAGCATAGGGCTAGCAAATCTGCTTTCTTCGGGGATCGGCTGCATGATCAAATTCCCCATGAGGAACTCAGGTGGACAGCTAATCTAGGCAGCTCACCAACACAACTTGTAAGCATCCTAATCCACCTTCAGCATGTAAGTAAAGGGCATTCACCCAAACAGAAAAAAGGCTGTTACTGTGGAATTCTTCATGCAGAGAGGGTGCTGTGCATGGCTTTAAGGACACCTTGACCTTGGCTGGCAGCATTCTGTCACTCTAACCTTAGGGGGGAGAGAATTCAGACATGGAAAGTCATTTTGTCTGTTTTTCTGGATTGCTCACAACAAAAACCAATTAAAGAATAAAATAAATGCTCTGCATCTGCTTCTTTAAGGCTCCCTCTGTGTTTCATAAGCCAATTGAGGAGGTCAGGCATGGAATACCATTAGAACACCAAGCTGATTGCAGGGGTGGCAGTGGGCTGGGTATTAGTCTGAAAACTTATTTACTATTTATTAGTGGTGAAAATACAAAAAGAAAGCCACCATTTTAGTGCTCTGCACACCCAGGCTATACAGGCTATAGTAAAAGAATTATTAAATGCAATCTGGAATGCATTCTATGTTTTAGACTTATTTAGGATGAATGAGACTGCCAGTTCCCATTTTTCCAACAATACTTTATGTGGAAAGGCTTTCCAAGTTGATCTTGTGCTACACTTGGGACTACAGCTGAGGTGTCAGTTAGATTTTGAAAGCAGGAAAGGCAACCCCCGAGGTCAGGATTGTACAGATAAGAGGAGGCAGGTGAAAAAGCCCTGACTCCGCTCCGCACTGCTCCCTTTGACTCTCCCCACGTATTTTCCCCGAGTTTGCTTTTATTCTTGCATTATAAAGGTCCTGTGTTCTCTGAAATTGTCTCTGGGATTGCAACTGGAGCACTGAACAACTTATCTTTGGGGTGACACTTCTGTTTCTGCAGGGCTAAGGAGTGAGAAAGAGAGTAAATTGAATATTCATTGTGAAGTCTGAAGTGGGCAAATTTTCTAAACTTACAACATGTGAATTCTGACTGGAACAAATTCGGAGAAGGGCTTATCAATTTGTCCTTTGTGATTTTGGTGCTCAGTTATCATTAATTCAGCGTTAGCCCATTTTGTTGTTATTGGTTTGCTTTTTGAAATTTATACTTAGGTGCCACGCATAGCTGAGCGGGTATCCAGCAGGAATGAAAGGCCTGCTTTATGATAGTAAAAAAGACGAAGATCATAAACAAGTTACGGTGTGTTTGTTTTTGAGACATAATATTTAAAGGCAAGTCGAAAGGAAATGAAAGAAACCAGAGCCGTTAAAGCCAAATATTCAAAGGTAAATTTCACAGAGAGTTAATATTCAAATTTCTATCGTCGTAAAGGTAATCTGGTAACTTTATTTGCTTAAAGTAAACGCTTTAGAGCTTGCAGGCATAGAGGAGTTTTTACTTGCAAACAACTGACCTCAGCCACATCAAGACTGTGAAGTCATATGCAATATACACCCTCTCATACATTTTTCAGTAGATGTGTAGCTCACAGATTTCTGTAGCACCATCATTATTCCTTTCCCACCGCCATTCCCACATCCATTGCCCACTGCTGAGGCTTCTGGCCCTCATCACCCTGTCCATATCTCATAGTAACTCTCACCCCCGAAGTCCAGTTTAGCTGCTATGATGATCAACACACAAACATCCACCTCAGACCCAATGCTACTCTCATTTCCACCACAATACCACTTACCCATTGTACTTTCTTCTTCGTCACCCTACCACACAGCTTAACATTTTTTCTTCTGCTCCTGCTGATCATGAGCAGAAGATGACCATATTGAGAAGAAAGCCATAGTTACAGTCTTGCTTGCTTACTTACATCATTTGGCTTGCTTACCTTCCTTACAACCCGCAGCTAACATGCAAATCCACATTTAAAGTTCTCTGAAAATCCCAGCCATGCCATCAGAATCCACTATATAATTTAAAAAGCAGATTTACTCATTTTTAAAATTTCTTAAAAGCTATACTCTAACTAGTTGCTCAGGAAGACCAAGAAATAGAGATGGGGGAGAAAGGCAATTCATCTTCAATTTAAAGATGAACCTGCCCGCTTCACACTTTCCAAAATGAGAACCAAAACATTATTTTGCAAGAAATGAGTGTATTAGGAAAAATTGCATAGAAACATGTGTCCCTTAGGAGGAATTTGCACTAAAATATTGATGAATTTTCATGAGTTATTATTATTATTATTATTATTATTATTATTATTAATTGCAGACTGATGTGGAAATGTGGAAAACTGAAGCCTGGAAAAAATGAGAAACCTGAAGAAACTAAAATTAACAGAACTGCCCATTCCTACCAAGAAACAACTACCTTATGCTATCCTAAAACGACCTTTGCATGCATATGATTGCGCTGTCAGAAAATTATAGTTGTCCTTATGTTGTCCATGTTTAATGTAACACTGCATGCTTAGTATATATGCTTGGCAATTTGATGAACCACTGTGATGATAATAATGTTTTCTACACACACACACACACACACACACACACACACACACACAATGTATATATTCTGACAGAGAGAAAAAGTATTCATGATGAGATGTAAGATGAGAATGCACTAAAATTTTGTTGCAGATTACAGTCTATTGTTTGATGCTTTCTCAGAAGTGAATTCTATGGGATTTGCTCCCAGGTTAGTGTGCCTAAGAATTGAGGTCCTAAGGTTCCTTCTAGCTGAAGGCTGAAATTTCTTGGAGGACAACTATGTTTTTAAGACAGACACACAAAAAGTAAACGAGTCACTTCCTCCCCAACAAACCGTGTTTAACTGAAATTAGGATGCTAATGTGAAGTCATTAAGTTTGGTCCTGTTTTCTTCATTAGCAGTGAATGAACATCTAATAATCATTCCTCCCCATTTCAGTATTAGAATATTTAACCAATCACATCAGCTTACAGATGCCATAAGAGAAAGGCAACGATGCATGCAATATATTACCGGGATAATAAATATCCAAGAAAAGAGCTAGTTATTACTCCATTTAATATCAATGTTTAATTGCAGCATTAAATACTTTTCACAGGCTTGACAGAGCAATCCTATGCTCACATTATGCTGTGTGTGTGTGTGTGTGTGTGTGTGTGTGAGAGAGAGAGAGAGAGAGAGAGAGATCTGCATATCTGCTACCATTATGCCAGTGTAATGGAAGCCATATCAAATACACACTCAGCCTAGGAGGAGGAGAAGACACAAAAGTAGAAAATACAAAAATGACAAATGAAACCCCACCCACAGCATCCCTGGAAACACCACTACCAACCCACAATCGGGGACTGTGCTGGTGCCCACCCACACACTGAGGGGACCAATGACCTCTGAAGCTGAGAAACAATTATATCAGAGGGTGAGGGATTGGTAGGTGGAAGCATAATTTCATTTGCTTATCCTCAGAAAGGCAGGATGTGAATTACAAAGTTTTGAACAAGTAAATACCATGCGTTGTCTTTTAAAAAAAATCAGAGAGCAGCCAAGTGTCACATTATATATGCCGTCAATAAGCCTGATGATGAAAAAAAGCCTGTGTGTTCTTTGCCTCGTTTCTTTAGAGGCAGAATCTAAGGCATCCAGCACATTCTGAGTTCAATTTCTTTCTCTCCCATGTCACCTTCGAGAGAGAATGTGCCTTTAGGTTGCCCTTAATTATTTATTTATATGCCTCGCCTCGCCAAAATCCACCAGGCCCCTGATGGTATCTTCTTAACTTTGCTTGAGTTTTGCTGTGGAAAGAAATTGCTTTGCTAAGTCAGTTTTCTGAGCTGAAGAACATCAGTTTGGTGCCACAACTGAATAGATACAGTGGGACAGATATAGATGAAAGATGAGTTAGCTAGTTATCATTTGAAGGAGAAGGAGAAGGAGGAGGCAGCAGTGGCAAGTTCCCCCTCCCGATTTTCTCCTGTTACACACATTTGGGAGTAATATTCATTACATCTGCATGAACATACATAAGATCAAGCAGTACCTTGCTAAATAGTTCTTTTGTTTATTTAAAATATTTAGAGCCATCTTTTAAGGTGGCAGCAGAGATGTTACTGCATAGCCATTTTGAATTTTAAACTTCAAAGCAGGTTTCATTATGACATGATAGCAGAGTAAGGATACTTTCATATATCATGGTATCAACCCTAGAATGACTTTAACTAGAGTGGTGTTTGGGCTAAGTTAATGACATGGGAACATAGCAAACATAGGCTTGATGGTGATTGAAAAATAAGTTGCTTAATGCTGTAATCTGTCAATGGCTTAAATCAAAGTAACTGGATTTGCTGTATTTAGTCTATTGACTTGAATACAGCTAAATTAAATCACATTACATAGAGATGGAAAAACTGAAATGGATGATCTAATCCAACACTGTGCCCAAACAAATTATTTCCTAGAGCTAAAATATTCCCTCCATTTGCTGGTGCAACATTTTGGCAGCTTGTGAGGGAGATTGCCTATCTTTCCCTAAATATGCTTGGCACTGGGTCCAACCTCAGCCTTTTATATGTGTCTGATGCCATACTCAACCCCCCAGTCCCAAGCACATAACAGTTGTCTGCAAGTATTGGAGATGGAGGAGCTCTAGGATTTCGCAAGCAATTCACAATCGTGCTGCCATTTTTGGTGAAAATCCTGCGTGAAAACACCTCTAGGCTGCTTGTTGGTTCCAGAAAAACTGAAGCTATCCCACTTTATAGCTGTATATAGCTGCTTATAACCGTCCACCTGGTAACTGTATTTTGGATTTCTTCCCTGGTTGCTTGATTCCATAAAATGAAATCTGTATTATCTGTATGCTACTAAAGAAGTGGAATTTCATTTCTCTCTACCATATGGAATGAATGAAGTTGGCAGTGTGTTGTGATATCTCCTCTGATCAAATGCTTTATTTTTCATTAGAACTAGCTAGTGTGACATAGATACAGATGGAGTTTTCTGAGAATCTCAGTGTTGAAATTACACACTTTTTTTCTAATTCCTGTCTCTCTCCTTAATATTGATGAAAATCAAGTTCCCCTGCCCTATCATACCAATAAAAAAAATGATTCTTGTTGTCAGCGCTGCCCAAGGTCCCAGCTCACACAAGACCAACGCTGCTTCTTGCTCAAGTTTAAAAGTCTTTATTGAAGTTCAGTCTCATTTCCAGACGTGCAGCGCGCAACGCTACATCTATCCGTCAGACCGCAGAAGTCCCATCTGAATCTCCGCCCCCCTGACACCAGCTTAAGATTCTAGCTTTACTCCACCTTTTCCTCTGTTCCTTCTTTCTCTGGGTCCTTCTGCTAGTCGGAGTCTCTGCCCTCCGAGATTCTTCTGACGCTGATTCTCCCGACTCCTCCCCCCCCCTCTTTCGGGCTTTAGGACCTGGCTCCCAATCCGGGTTTTCTGCTGTCCCGCGCTCCTCCACATTTGAACTTGGCGCGCGCGCGCAGCCTCCCACTTTCCTTCTGACCGTTACACTTGTGTCACTGCTCCCCCTTTCGGGGAGGCTAGCTGGACCTGGCCTTCCCTCCTTCTCCCCACTCCCCGATGGAGGAGAAGATGGTCCTGACTCACGTGACTCTTCCCCCCCACTGTGCTCTGGTGGGGAAACTGGCCCTACTCCTCCGCTACTCCTTTGGGACTCCCCTCTGGTTCCTTGTTTATGGATCGTCCCCTCTGGGATTCGCCTCGCCCTTACCATAGGCGCCCTCTCCTGGGAATCTTCTGATTCGCTGGAGAAGCTCATGGAATCTCTCGGTCCACTGTCATATTCCCCTACGCTCCCCTCTGATTCCTCTCCTCCGCTCTCTATCTGCTCTCTCCCCTGCTCTTCTGCTCCTGAGCCTCTGACACTTGTATATTTTGTGCAATATTATGCATGGTATAATGCTCATTATTATACATTATTATATACATATTATGCTCATATGCACTCCCACTTTCCTAAAAGTGGGATCATCTTTAAGGATGGTCCTGGTTGCGGGCAGGCCCCCAGGCCGGTTCCTCCCCCCTAGCATGGACGGAGTAATGCCGTCATGCCAGGGTGGCACCACAATCACCCTGGCTTTTTGGCCAATCACTTTTGTGTGGGGTGATCGTGGGGGGATATAAAAGTGACAGCATAACACGTGTCAGGCACCTGCTTCACGCTTCCAAACACCCGCCCACCTGCCCCTTATTTTAGATGTCCTCTGGCCTTGCTTTGGACTTTGGATGGTCACCTATCTTGGGACAGGGGCCAGGTAGGAATTTTTCCATTTGGCAGATTGGCACTGGCCACTTGGTTTTTGCCTACCTCTTAGCAATTGTCACAACTTTGTAAGGTTTGGGGGTTAGGCATTGGCTCATTGATTTGTGGGGGAGGAGAGGTCAGCCAATGCCTGCCCCTCCATTGACCAAGAGTATTCCGTTAAAGGAATCCAGGGTCTGGATCCTGTCTGAAGTCCGCTTGAGGGACTAGGGCCATACCAGGCCTCTGGGGACACCAAGGAGAGCTACAGGCGGGTTCCCCCGATGTGGCTTCCTCTTTGGGTGGTTTACCCTTACTGACTTCCTGCAAAGGGGGCAGGAGTCCGATATAGTCCTTTGCCAATGCCTAAGCCAATACCACTCACATTTCTGTAATCAATGAAGCTAAAATTTTGCCCAATAACCTTAAACCAAAATTCTGTGTCAGTGTGAATTTTATTCTAACGAGGGGCTGGTTTGGGGGCCTTGCCACACAACAACTTGTACATATATATGCAACAATGCGTATAAACTGTATAAAAGGCATGTGCATTAATATGCTTACAAATTATGCAGCAGAAATATAGTACAGCATGGGACCTGACTCTTTTTATATATATTATTTGCAATATATATATATATATATATATATATATATATATATATATATAGTATAAATTTGCATATAAACAGTCAGAATTACAATGCACAAGATGCTCAGACATAAGGGGGAACTTCATGAAAGAGGAAGTCCAGTGCAAAAAAAGCCTAATGAGATTGGATCAATCACATTCCAGCTATAAATCCATTTAATACAGATTCCTGATCCATTCCTAGCCATAGTGTTATGCAGGGATGACTCTGGTTCCTGGGCTTGCCTTGTGCTAGACAATCTTCCTTTTCATGTCAATGTGATACATCAGGCAGGAAAAGCTGTCAGTTCTTAATAGACTTTGCTTTTCAGAGGGTCAGATGTCCAAGGCTACTCTGAGCTTTCCACTTCTATGATTGCTTATTCAAATCCACGCCAAGACTATAGGAGGTCACTCGTGTGGCATCACTATGTGACAGCTGCTGAGCTGTCAATGAGTTGTCTGCACAGTGAGTTGTGCTTCTCATCAGCTCTAAACATAAGTGTCCACACCCCACTAAGCAACACAAAAATTGGCATTAATTGGCTTCCC
Source organism: Podarcis raffonei (assembly GCF_027172205.1). Lineage (NCBI taxonomy): Eukaryota > Metazoa > Chordata > Lepidosauria > Squamata > Lacertidae > Podarcis > Podarcis raffonei. The sequence goes on from NC_070606.1 coordinate 54,827,144, forward strand.
TCATGACAAACTCAGCAGGGAAGCCCAAAAAGGAAAGGGGCAAAAGAACTACTACCTTCCATTGTCAGTGATGAGACTTCTGAAAAGCCATTGAGACATTTTAGTTGAGCATGGTGAGGAAGCCTATTTGTTGCCACATCCTCTTGTTTTATGCTTCTGAATATGAGTATTATTATTATTATTATTATTATTATTATTGAATTTATATACCTGGAGGTCTCAGGGCAGTTCAAAATATAAAACCACAAAATACATAATCAAAATATAAACAACAACCCCATACCCCCCTGTAAGCTATGGGGGTAGCAACAGTAAGCTATGTTAAGCAGGAGCTGCCCCCCCCCCATAATATTTCTGTACAACTATTAACAGCCCTAGAGTTTCCCTGGAAACCTTATGTCTGGCTGTCCTATCTAGTTTTGTCACAAAGTTGATTATTTCCCAGCAAAATACACTTCATTCATGACAATGCACATGCATATTAAATACATTTTACACAAGCTAGAACTCTTAGAAAAAGGAGTTCTTCAGACTGAGCTATGGGTGGAATGATTGGGCTTTTGCTGAGTTCATCTTATAGTTATGTGGCATGAAAGCCATGTCAATATGAATGGGATAATGCATATTTAAATATAAGGGAATGAAACCTGAGCATTGTATTCTAGCATCTCTGATCTCTCTTCACTTTCCATCAGCACCAATTAATCTAACTGCTGAGGAATGGCATTCTCTTCATTTGGACATGTCTTCAAGCAATGCGTATAGATATACTTTTCCTTTTATAACATTTGTGGATTTGGTATTATTCTGTCTCCCATGTAGAGTACCAGTGAGGATTGAAAGAAAAACAGTGTTAGAAATGAATGGAAGTATGGGATAAAAATCAGAGTTTACTTTAAATCACTTCTGTGCTTTATAGGATAGTTTTGTTTTTAAAGATAGCACTGAGCAACTATAATGCAACCCAGTTCACCCAATCATTACCTGGAAGAGTATCAGATGGAATCACAACACATAAAACAGGCATCAAGGGAGGTTATTGGAATTATCATGGACTGGATACTCCTTTCATAAATGGGGTAATCATTTATCCTAAAATAAATGTCTGCCTGACTGCAATAAGATCGAAAGGCAATAAAATTAGGCTTTACTTACAGCTTCCCTGTAACTAGAGAAACCACCATAAATAAACTTGAAGCTTTATATAGATATATTTTTCTTTTTTGTTTCACTCATTGCAGTCAAACTAAGACATGCAGCAAAATATGTTGGGTCAGATTCCTCCAACAGTGCTCTGTCTTGGTGGTGGGATGAAGCCACATCTTATAATGTGAACATGTAGAGATCTGAAAATAGTGTACTTTAGGCAAATGGCAATATGATGTATCGACTCAGGAGACCTGCTTATGCCCTCAGAGATATGATTGCTACTTGTCAAAAACGGTTCAATAAACCATCTTAATTTGTTGCTAAACTAAATTAATAACAGCAATCAAAATTAGACATGCTTTGATGATAATCAGTTGCTTAATATAATTAAGATACAAATGCTATCTATGAGTTTTTTCCTATAAGCAGTGAGATTGCCCCCAAGATCGCGTCACTCTTTATGGCTGAGAATGTGAACTGACCTCATTAAAATCATTAGGTTTGTATCCAGATTAAGTTTGTTTTAGGTCTCATTCAAATCACTGTGAAAAGGTGGTGAATGGTTTTGATAGGAACTATGCATAGCTGAGGCTGGATCCAACACATTTTGTTTGAGGTGAACTGTGGGTATGCTTAAATTCAAATGCTGGTGATGGGCAAATGCTCATTGGCTCAATTCCAAATTGGCTGGGTATTAACAAGCTTTCCTGGTCAGCATGAGGAACTCAGCTTATCTACTTCCAAAGTGGTCTCTCCTGACTTCTTTGTGCATGTGTGCTGATAGTAGTGAGAACTGCCCCATTGCCCCATTGAGAACTGTGAACCAGCAAATGCACTGGTGCATCCAATGACTTTGAGGAGGAAAAAATGTCTGCGGCTCCCTCTTTGCTGGCACTTGCTGACTAATGCTGAAGGTGATCTGTGCTTGGGAGGCAGACTGATGAATGATGGATTTAAGGAACAGCCCTCCAGCTGTTCTTGATTTGTCATCTTCCATGGAGGAAGAGATAGAGGGAGCAAAGGCTGCCCAGCTGTCTGGGGACAGTGTCACCACACCAGACGGCAGCAATTTAACTTCCATCTCTCATTCATGCAACGTATGGAGATGGGGATTTACTGTTTGTGCATTGCAGAGGATTTACTGGCCTCAGCAATGTTCTTGGGCAGTAGACTATATTTCTGCGTGAGCAGACGTGGACCTTAATATCTGACTATATTTTCCCTCCCTAAAAGAAATGCTTGGAGGGCCATTATGTATCAGACTGCCCCATGAACTGAATGCACTAAGTGTTCTGCATTTTGCTAAATGCAGATAAGACATTGCAGTTTATGTGAGATTTCTGATTCATAGGTGGCATGAATGTTGGCCTATGGCAGGGGTGGAACGTATGGTCTTTCAGATGTTTTTGGACTCCAGCTCCCACAGCCCAGCCAGCATGGTCAGGGGTAATGGGAGTTATAATCCAACAATATCTAGAGGGACACAGATTCCCCACCCTTGCTATGGTTTTGCCTCCTAGGTAGAAAACGCACACTTTGAAACATGACCTATATTTTTCAGCTGTGACAGGTTGTGCTTAGTTGTTTACTCAGTCCCACAACAGATTTTTAAATCTTTTACTGCAGCATCTCTCTAACTCTCTCTCCCCTTTCTTAGTTTTAACTCTGAGATGGACAATCAACTTGTGAAATATATTTTACGACTAATCTTAATACAGAGCTTCAATTAATGCCACATCAAAACCTCCTCTTATTCTCAACTATCAGGGCCTTCTTTAGCATATGTGGCACTGGGGTGCAAAGATCTGCCCAGTGCCCCCAAATTTAGTATAGCCCCTCCCCCGGCACCGTTGTGAATGACAAGCACCACCGCCACTGTGTATGTGTGTGTTTAGTGGGTGTGAGGGAGATTGTGCTGCCCTCTCCCTCTCCTGCCCCGCCCTGTGTGCCCCTCCCACCCCCATCCAGGTCAAGCAAGTAATAGTCACCATATTACAAATGGAGGCGATGTTTCTGACAGTCATGAGTCTAAAGGTTACAGTGATCCCACACCACCATCTTTATGAAGTGAAAACCGAAATGGTCATGGCTGTGGAGGATTGGGAATTTCCAGCAGCAGGGACAGGCATGATCTCAGCCCCCCTCCACCTTCCCTCCGTCCTTCCTTCCTTCCTCCCCCCTTTCCCCGAAGCGGGTGCTGTTGCTCCTCTTTCCTTCTCTCCATGGCAATGCAGTTCGCTGCAGTCAACTTTGACAGCGGCCGGGGAAGGGGAGGTCAGGGTCGGGTGAGTGGCGTTGCCATGAGCCACCTGCCCCGGGGATCTTAGGTGGCTTCAGCGGCGAGCACCTGGCGCCCCCAGAATTTGGCGCCTGGGTGCCCCACACCCCTTGCACCCCTGGGTAAAGACGGCCCTGTCAACCATCATAATAAAATTTCATTGGGAGTCAAAAACAGATATTTAAAATTTGGAATAGAACATGCATAGAATGCTTGGCATTTGCAAAAGACAATTTTGAGGAAACTTTGGGGTGCCAATTTGTTTCAGCTCTATATTTGATATGTTCCTTCTGACATTTTGACCATCCTTTTGCTCACATAAATGTTATAGAATTTGCAGTTTTCCAATTCTTTCACAGCTCTGTGTTAATTATTCTCTTTCATTCCAGATAACTATGTAGAGTTTTAATAATGTAGATTAGAATTACCCCTCTACCTTTCTTTAGTATTTTAGTCATTTATGATGTAGACAAAAATGATGTTTGAAGTATGCAAATGTCAGCAGATTTAAACTGGTGGTTTGAGTGATGCCAAGCTGAATTTTATTATGGGTATCATTAACCAGCTCAGACCAAAGTGGGGAATGCAGGGAACCCTGCCACTGCAGCCAATGAATCTATTTGCAGCAAAAGGTCACAGCAGGTCAGGTAGTATTCTCTGAATCCTCTAAAAATGTATTGGTTGGGCTTTCTTCCTATTGTGAATAACTAGGAAACTTACTCTTGTTCAATGCAGACTACTTTTGAAAAGTACCCAGGAGCTGCGTCTGACAGCTAAGAGGTTTGTAATGAGTTTAAGGATTCCTTTTACTATATTTTAATTGACCTACAACAATGCATGACTTCTTAGTATGAAACTAATCTACATTATCTGATCTTGGAAAACATCCTATAGGATGGATACGATCCTTGAGTGATTGTGAAGCTGGAATCATTTGGGAGAAAGGGTGGAGTATAAATTTAATAAAACAAGAAATTAAATGGAGGATTGGAGAGATTTATCTCGATTTTGTTTGACCTTCCTCTGATATTCTACTGATTTGTGTCCTTCCCAGTGCTACAGCATGGATCTGTTGCAGAAAGGATGGCCAATATGACACTTTTTCCAGACCACCATAAAATCCACTCTCTACATACATATATTATTCTGAACCATGTTCAGCAGCAGTGTAAGCATCAGGTCCCCAATTTATTTACCTGCTCAAAGGCATCTGATTTAGGAATGATGTTGCCTCAGCAGTCAGCATTTGACTTGCTCTCCTGTGGCAACAAGTTCAATTATACAAATGGGCGCTCTTGGCCTTTTAAAGCTCTGGATAGTAGGGATTTGGGAAATGAGATCGAAGTTGTTAAGTGTTGCAAATTGCCCTTCTTGAGCTGCCATGGTTTCATGCTTCTGCTTAAGGGATTGTTCAGCAAAATGAATTGAATTTCCTAGCAGGATTTACTCCATGTTTAGATATTTCAATAGCTAACTATAGATATCTTGGCAATCCCAGTCTCTTGCCCTTATACAAGTGAAAAAAGATGACCAGTCAAAATCCACTAAGGCAGCCAGGTGGAAACACTTTCCCACTAATGAGCTCTCTCATAAATATATAGTCAAGCTCTCTCAGTATATCAGATGGCTTAATGTTAGCCACTTGTCAATCAAATGTAGATCCTCATCTGCCAGCAAGAGCAGACAGTAAATGGGAGTCAGCATCTTGACCTGACAAGTCAAGTTTAACAAATGAGATCCCTGCAGATCAACTGAAGTTGTATAGCATCCATGGTACTGTGGACACATTTAAACAGTTCCCTCATTTCAACTGAGATATGTCCAAACCCATATTATAGATTTTAAAAGTTTAAGCAAAGAACAGTTGCAAATCCTGCCCCAGCCTTCATGACTCAATGTTTTGATCAATGTAGATCAAAACTGGAGCTTGCATTGTAGGGTGTGGATTTGTGGTTGTGAGAACAAAAAGCCCTCAGATAATTCAGAATTTTGAAGTGTGATCTTGAGAATCAAGGGTTCGTGTTTTGTCACTCTTCATTGTGTCCATAGATACAATGGAGCCATATTATTATACATAAGAACTGGTCCTCAGGGCTTGCCTCGAGATGGACAGTGAACACTTCTTCAAAATGATTTAGTGAACTCTTTAAATTACTTCTACCCATGAAGTCTGGGACAAAGCTGAGGGTCACACCTTAAAGGATAAACCTGCCAGGGGTTAAGTTCCAAATAAATGTTCTTCCCTTTAAGCATTTAAGTAAAGGCATAGTTTTCAACACTGTTAAATAGGCAGCATCATGCATTGTGTTACATGCAATGAGAAGAGGCGTTTTTACAGAATGGTGGTGACATAGCTAAAGGCAATCTATAGAGCATAGAATTGAACCTGGATATCTTGGGTGCTGGAAGCTGTCTTTTCCTTGCTGGAATCACAGAGATCAAGGTTGCACCTGTGTTGGTTTCCCTTTTTAATTGTTGTAACAGCTGATGGAAAGAAACAACCCAGTCTAATGTCTTCCATCTAGCAATGACAGTTCCATTTACCCAAATGATCTGTCTCATTAGCTGGGGATGTCTATTTCTCACAGATTAACTCACTTCATCCTCCCACTTGGTTAAACACCAAGTGCCTCCAGCAGATGTATTTTTATATATATAATGTACCCAAGAAATTCAATCTCTCTCTATGAGACATTTGGGATGTTTGCTTTTATTGAGTGAGCCTTAAGGCTGTTGAAGGGAGCAAGACTGTCACTTATCCTCCATCAGTTTAGTCTCTAATCCTAAACCCATTTTGTAGGGTGAAAATCCCAATGAACACAGTATAGGGGCTGTTGGCTTTTAGGCTAACTGTACAAGACAAACACCCAGTTCATTGTGAAGGGCAATGAAGCTCTGGGGTCAGTTAGATTCCTCAGCAATTATATATCTCACACACCTTTCCCAAGGTTCCACTGAAAATTAAAAGGAGCATATGTTAATATATTAAGATGCTGTTTTACAAACCTGACCATTGGGCTATTGGGTCCAGTTCTGTCTGCTATGATTGTCAGAAGCTCACTCAGATGAAGGCCTTTCTGAGCCCCGTTGCTTGAGATTGCAAAACGAGAACGCAATGATGGAACCTGGAGTCCTATGTTTGCAAAGCAGATGTTCTACCATTGAGCTATGCCCCCATTGAGGGTATAACAAAAGGGTTGGTTTTCTTTGTCAACAGCCTCTTTTAGATATTTTCTCTATATTCAAAAGGAGTAGATGACTGACAGCTCAAGCTTCTTGCGACCACACTAAATAGTCCATAAAGCTGATTTTCTGTTTCTCAGATAATGCGATTGATATTTGAATTACAGCTGAAATGAATTCTACTTCAGACTACTGTGCAGGTTGTAGAGAGATTAATGGCAGGGTTCTGCTAATGCAGAGGTTGGCAATCTAAGGCCCATGGGCCGGAAGTGGCCCATGAGGGTTGCTAAACCAGCCCATGAGCCACCCCCGAACTGAGCCGACCGCTTGGCAAGTCCCTGTGCACTGCACTAAACTGGCACAGCGCAGCACAGGGACTCTCTTCCGCGGCTCCGGAAATCACTTCTGTACATGCCCAGACACCAAAAATCACATCTACACATGTCAGCAGTGCTGGAAATCGCTTCTGCACATTCCCAGACACTGAAAATTGCTTCTGTGCAGGCATGATTTTCGGCGTCTGGGAATGCGCAGAAGTGATTTCCAGCACCACGGACATGCACAGACGTAATTTCCGGCATCGCGCTGCGCTGGTCTGGCTACAGAGGATCTCTGCAGGAGTGATCTGGCCTATGCCCGGTAAGCCTTGCCGACCCCTGCACTAATGAGTCCTGCCAGGAGAGTCCTGTTCAAGGTCTTCCGTTTGTGCAATGAGGCTTTCCCCCTGCACCCCCCTATACACAATTGGATGGAGGTGTGTGTGTGCTAGGAGAATCTCTAGAACAGTGCATGGGCGAGGGGCCATTCCTTCTGGGAAACTAAAATGCTAACCTAGAGGGAATGTTTTTCTTAGCACAACTTTGGCCAATATTTTGCAAACAAGAGTGTTAGAAGGTAGATGTTCCTACCAGGACTTGAGCAACATTTTCCTTTGAACTCAAGAAGCAACAGCAAACAGTTAAAGAAAGGCATTTGGGAATAGATGAGTTTTCAAGGAACGGCTTGCACTGTAGGGGCTGTGCATAGTTCTATAGGAAGGGAGTTCCAAGACTAGGGGACCACCAACAAATAGTCCCTGTCTTGCCCACAAACCTGTCTGATCTGACTGATTGGTCCTCTTAAACAGGTAGGAGCTTACAAGTGAAGATGAGCCTTCCTTCTCTTGCTAAATTATTATATGAAGCCAAATATTCACAATTTAAAATTAAAATAAAATAAAACCACAGGTTCCGTCTTTGTTTCCCTGACTTTCCACATAAAGTCATGCTTGAAACCCAAACTCCTATGCCAAACATCAATGCTTGAATTTTTTATTATTGTTTTTATTAAATGATTTTTATAGTTTAAAAGGGTAAATGCAACATCTCTGTTTTCAATTCATAGAGTCTTTCTACAGGTCAGTTACATTCAGTGTGAGATACTGCTGTCATAGACATCGTAAGGTTCAAGGGGGGGGAGAGGGACGGAGAAAGAAGTGATACTTGAATTTTGAAGTACAGTGGTACCTTGGGTTACAGACGCTTCAGGTTACAGACTCCGCTAACCCAGAAATAGTACCTCGGGTTAAGAACTTTGCTTCAGGATGAGAACAGAAATAGCTCGGCGGCAGCACGGCAGCAGCGGGAGGCCCCATTAGCTAAAGTGGTACCTCAGGTTAAGAACAGTTTCAGGTTAAGAACGGGCCTCCAGAACGAATTAAATTCTTAACCCGAGGTACCACTGTACTGATTTTTTGATTTATTTTTTAAAGTTGTACATCAATAGCACCTGAAGTTAGTTTATACAATAATCTCTGAGAGACAAAAATCATAACAGTTATTTTAAACTGTCATTTTCATTTCATTAAGAAGATACCTTTGCATTTCACCCACCAATAAAATGAAGCCTACTTTATATTGGGCATCAGCAGATGGCCTTTGCAAGTAAGTTCTGTTTTGAGGGTCTGGTGCACATGCAGCAGCCACCTATGCATTAACCTATGCCCATCATATGGTCAGCAATATTAGTTTTAATGACTCTGCACACAGGTGATATTCACTCTGAAACATTCAGACTGCATGCATTACCCCCACCTGTGCAATGGTAACTACAACTGCTAGACGTAAGTTACCTGCCCCTGACTGAGTTAAAGTGGGCACGTTTAGGTTGAGGGACCTAAATTAGTCATGTCCATCATTTTCAATGGGTCTACTCTCTCAATAGGATTCAACCCATCATATGTCAGCACACTTATTTCCCAATCCACCGGGGAATGTGTGCTCAGAAGCCTGGTGGATCCCACAAATGGTGAGTGTCACCTATCAAAACGATTAACTTTTATACCAATTAGTTTACAATCTAACCAGGTCAAGATTACTTGTAGGAAAATCTCTCTCTCTCTCTCTCTCTCTCTCTCTCTCTCTCTCTCTCTCTCTGTGTGTAATTATCTTAGCCATTCTGCTAGAAGACCAGTTATGGGCCAAGACCTTGGAAACACACCTTAATCTTCAACTTTGTGGATTTAAAAGCATGGGCAAAATCAAAAAGTGAGGTCTATCAGAAGACCTGGATCCCAGATAAACATTTAGTGCCTGTGGACAATTTCTGAATATTCAACAGAGATATGACTTTGTCAAAGTTCAGATTATAGTTCAGCTTAATAGCAATGGGCACCTCTTCACAGATTTCTATTTTTAAAAGAATTCCACCTAGCACACACAAACACAAACACACACTATGGCTGGTGCTCCTATTCCCATCGCTAATGTGCAAAGAAAGCTGAGAATCATTTCCACTATTCTGTGCCCACACAAATTACACATGTGCACGTTTTAGCTATTTTGGCTGTGGTTAACATTGAAGTTTCTCATTCTTCAGCTTCAGCACCTGTTATAAAAATGCATCTGAGTGTATCTTACTTCAAAAGCAACTTTGTTGTAATCATTCAGCCAACTCAAAATTGAATTTCCGGGCTAGTATGATTGCTTTGAAGCAATGTATTTTTTGTGCCTCTCTTAAGCCATTCAGTCTCTGGGCTCACCCACACTTCCTTTTGTGCCACGCATTCTAGGCCCAGGCCTGGGATTTCTAGGTTTGTGTCTGTTTCTCTTCTTTTTTGGCTCGCTGCTTTCATTATGAAAACTCGCTTCTGACTACTGAATCAGAACAGCAATCTGCCAAAAACCTGATTGCCATTTGTTCTGATTCGTTGGTAAACAGTGGCACAACAACAGTGGCAGAACAACAACAACAAGCTGCTTAGACACGGCCCTAAAAATCCCAGACCTGTTTCTAGAAAGCAAGGTACCAAAGGAAGGGTGGATGAAGCTTTCCCTGGTGATGTGTTTGGCGATCATCAAACCACTGAAACTAAAAGAAGAGACAGGTCAAGCTCTGAAGGTCAGCCAAAAGAACTGTGATAGGCGGGGAATCATCAGGGCCCTTTAAAGGCATATATATATATCTCCAGAACTATGTGTAGAGCCATGAAGGTTTCTGAAATGAATGATATATTAAGACATGAATGGGACAAGAAACTTGTCATTAGGCTCCAAGATGAAAGCAGCAAGGGACTTTAGCCAGAAACTCTATGCACCAACCTGGCAAGTTCTTCAGAGTCAGTTCTCTTTCAACCCATCATTACTGCTGGGCTCTGGCCATGCAGCTATGCTCTATGAAAAGATGTGATTCACAACCTGCTGGTGCTTTTTGCCCTTGACAGACTGTGCTTTTGAAACGCATTCCTAGATGGCATGCCAGCGTCTAGCAGAAAAGTTGCTCATAATTCCAACTGAGTTCCTCGTGCTACTTAGCTGGCTGCCTTCATTAGCAGATAGAGGCGAGCCTGCATAGGAATAGACTGAGCAATGCGCCATCCAGATTTGATCTTACTGGGCCAGTGATGAGACGTACTGCAATCTGGGAGTGATTTTTTGCTCTCACTGAAGTGGCCTGTGCTCAGATTGGCTGCCAAACTAGAATTCATTTTAAAAAGTCAGCTGGGACAAATTATACTTTCTCTAATAAGATTCTACTTGGAGGATAGGCTTGCATGTGGATAATTTCTGCCCTTAAATCAGAGAGAAAGATGTGATTAAAAATGGAGTTCGTCCTAGTGAATCTAATCAGCGTGCACATTAAAGATCAACACAGCCCAGCAGTGCAACTTTGAAGACTGCTGATGCCAAAAAGGAAGCAAAATGAAATCAAGAGAAAAGATGGAATGAAGGAAAGGGGTACTCATGTACAAAGAAGTAAAAGCAGGGTCAAGAAAGCTTGCATTATAGTGTATTTTGTTTACTATGGCTTTGTTGATGGAATCCAGGTTACTAGAGGTTGGAATATAAATGGTGAGGAATGTGCTTGCACCATATCCTATTTCTATATGAAGCAATCTTAGACTTCCAAAGTGCTATGCTTTGTATATAAGTATTCACTTCGCCAAATCCAGTCTGTGATCCTCGGTGATGTGTATTCCTGGGTATCAATGCTAACCTTTTCTGTAAATAGCACTCTCATTCCTGTGGGACAGAACTTTTTTTTAAAAAAAATATTTTTATTAAACAATTTTTATATTCATACAAACAAAACATACATAAACAAACAGAAGACAAAAAAAGAAGCAAAACAAGAAACAAGTACCCTTTCATGTCCTAATTTCTTAAACCTTTCTTCTCCGACTTCCTCATGCCTCCCGTTTCTGTATTCCAAATTCTAATCAATTGTTCAGCAAATCTTCCCTTATTTTGCTATAAATTTAAGCTAATCATCCTTATTCTCCTTGTCTTAACCATTACTAATAGTAACCATTTACTTTAGTCCAACATCATTCTAGCTGTCATCAATTTTGTAATATTTCTTTAAATAGTCCTTAAACTTTTTCCATTCTTCTTCCGCCGTTTCTTTTCCCTGGTTTCGGATTCTGCTCGTCATTTCTGCCAAGCCCATGTAGTCCATCACCTTCATCTGCCATTCTTCCAGTGTGGGTAGATCCTGTGTCTTCCAGTACTTTGCAATAAGTATTCTAGCTGCTGTTGTGGCGTACATAAAGAAAGTTATATCTGACTTTAACACCCCCTGGCCGACAATACCCAAGAGAAAGGCCTCTGGTTTCTTGGGGAAAGTATATTTAAATACCTTTTTCAGTTCATTATAGATCATTTCCCAGAATGCCTTAATCTTCGGGCACGTCCACCAGAGGTGAAAGAATGTACCTTCCTTTTCCTTACATTTCCAACATTTATTGTCAGGCAAATGGTAAATCTTTGCAAGCTTGACTGGGGTTATGTACCACCTATAAATCATTTTCATAATATTCTCTCTTAAGGCATTACATGCCGTAAATTTCATCCCGGTGGTCCACAACTTTTCCCAGTCAGCGAACAAAATATTATGACCAATGTCCTGAGCCCATTTAATCATAGTTGATTTAACCGTTTCATCTTGTGTATTCCATTTCAGCAGCAAATTGTACATTTTTGACAAATTCTTAGTACTGGATTCTAACAGTTCAGTCTCTAATTTTGATTTTTCCACCTGAAAGCCAATTTTACTGTCCAATTTGAACACTTCGTTTATTTGATGATAATGTAACCAATCTCTCACCTTCCCTTTTAATTTTTCAAAACTCTGCAATCTCAATTTGTCCCCTTCCTTTTCCAGAATTTCCCAATATCTTGGCCATTTCGACTCCATATTTAACTTTTTAACTGCCTTAGCTTCCATTGGCGACAACCACCTTGGAGTTTTATTTTCCAGCAAATCTTTATATCTGACCCAGACATTTAATAGTGCTTTTCTGACAATATGGTTTTTAAAAGTTTTATGCGCTTTAACCTTGTCATACCACAAATATGCATGCCACCCAAAAATATTGTTAAAGCCTTCCAAATCCAAAATGTCTGTGTTTTCAAGAAGCAGCCAATCTTTTAACCAGCAGAAAGCTGCCGCTTCATAGTACAATTTAAAGTCTGGCAGGGCAAACCCCCCTCTTTCCTTTGAATCCGTTAATATCTTAAATTTTATTCTGGGCTTCTTGCCCTGCCAGACAAATTTAGATATATCTTTCTGCCACTTCTTGAAACAGTCCATTTTATCCATTATTTGTAATGCTTGAAACAAAAACAACATTCTTGGCAATACATTCATTTTTATAACTGCAATTCGGCCTAACAAGGAAAGCTTCAAGTTTGACCAAATCTCCAGATCTTTTTTCACTTCTGTCCAAGTTTTTTCATAATTGTCTTTAAATAAATTCACATTCTTAGCTGTCATATTCACACCCAAGTATTTCACTTTTTTAACCACAGTCAACCCCGTCTCATTCTGAAACCTTTCTTTTTCAATCTGTGTTAAATTTTTCTCTAATACCTTAGTTTTTAACTTATTCAATTTAAATCCTGCCATTTGACCAAACTCTTGAATTATTTCCAAAACTCTTTTCGTACTAGCTTCTGGCTCTTGTAAAGTAAGTACTAGGTCATCTGCAAATGCTCTCAATTTGTATTGTTTAGCTCCGACCTGAACCCCTTTGACCAACTGGTCCTTCCTAATCATATTAAGCAAAACCTCCAGGACCGATATAAAAAGTAGTGGGGAGATAGGGCACCCCTGACGTGTCCCTTTTTCAATCTTAAACTCTTCTGTTACCACATTATTTACAATTAATTTTGCTTTCTGTTCAGAGTATATTGCACCTATACCATTTTCAAACCCTTGGCCTACCCCCATCCCCCGGAGGTTCTTCAACATGAAACTCCAAGATATATTGTCAAAGGCTTTCTCGGCGTCCACAAATATCAAAACAGCTTTAGTGTTTATATTCACTTCCAACTTCTCCAAAATGTCAATTATATTCCTTACATTGGCCGACAAATGCCTTTTCGGGAGAAAGCCCGCTTGGTCCCCATGAATCTCCTCCATCAAAACTCTTTTCAGTCTCTTTGCTAAAACATCAGCAAAGATTTTGTAATCCACATTTAATAACGAGATGGGTCGGTAGTTCTTAAGTTGGGTCTTTTCAGTCTCTGTCTTTGGTATAAGTGTAATGTAGGCCTCTCTCCACGTATCGGGTGCCTTCCTCCCCTCCATGATCTCGTTGCAGACTTCCTTCAAAGGTTGTATAAGCCCTTCCTTCAAAACTTTGTAATATTTGGAAGTCAGTCCATCCGGTCCAGGTGATTTGCCCAACGTCATGTTTTGAATGGCATTTTCTATTTCCTGTGCTGATATCTCCTGGTTCAAAATTGTCTTACTTTCCTGCGAAATCTTTTTCAGCCCATTTTTCTCGAGGAATTGTTGTATATCTGTTTCTTTCTGCGGCCCTTGTGTATACAGTTGTCTAAAGTAGCTCTGAAAACAGTTCCTAATTTCCACTGGGTTGCATATGTTCTTTCCCTCCACTTCTAAGTTTGTTACCGTGTTGAGTTTTTGTCTCTTCTTTATTTGCCAAGCCAATAACTTGCCACATTTATCTGCAGATTCAAAAGTCTTCTGTCTCATTTGTTTAATTTTCCATTCTATTTCTTGGTTCATCAGTTCCATATATTGTGTTTGGTACAATTTAATTTCTCTTAAAATCTCTTGCGATTTTGGCTTCAGTCTTAATTTCCTTTCCCCTTCTTTTATCTTTTCCAAGATTTTCTCTTTCCTCTCGTTTTGCTTTCTTTTCTTTAATGTATTTTGTTGTATCAAAAACCCTCTCATCACGGCTTTACTTGCGTCCCATACTATTCTTTTTTCTACTTTAGTCCTTAAATTGATTTCGAAGTAATCTTTCAGAGTTTTTTGGGCCTTTTTACAGATCTCCTCGTCTCTAAATAAGGTGTCATTCATTCTCCATCTGAAGGAACCAGTTGTTGTTTGCTTCATCACCATCTTTACTGCGTTATGGTCGGAGAGAGTTTTTGGGCAGATTTCCACTTTCTTTATATTCGACGCCATACTGCTAGTCACCCAAATTTGGTCAATCCGAGTCCATGTCATTTTGGCTTCAGAAAAGAAGGTTCCCTCTCTCTCTAATGGGTGTTTTGTTCTCCAAATGTCAATCAAGTCCATATTGTCAGTCATTTCAAAAAAAGTTTTTGGTAGTCTTCCATCTTTTGTAACTACCTGTCTTTGTGCTTTGTCCATGTTTGTTGAAACTACTCCATTCATGTCCCCCATCATGATTAATTTATAATCCATATAATCCATTAAAGTCTCATGCAACTTCTTAAAAAATTCTGCTTTCCCTTCATTTGGTGCATATATTCCCACTATCAAAAATTTTTCTCCTTGGAATTGAATTTCAATTGCCAAATATCTTCCTTGGTCATCTTTGAAGATTTGTTTCGGTTGCAGATTTTCCTTTGCGTAGATCACCACTCCTCTCTTTTTTACTCTGTCTGAAGATATAAATTCTTGTCCCAGTCTCTTATTTATTAATAATTTTCTGTGTGCTCTTGTCACATGAGTCTCTTGTAGGCAAATCAAGTCCAATTGGTCTTTCTTTAGAGCATGAAATATATTTTTCCTTTTTCGGGGATTGTTTAGACCGTTACAATTCCAGGTTAGAAGTTGCAAAGCCATGATGGGGTTACTTGCTTCCTCCTACAGCTCCCAGTTGTTGTTCGTCTTTTGTCGGTGGTTCTGTGTCCGTATCTAGTGATCCCTTGCTTGAAGGGTGTCCTTCTCCTGGATAGGTCTCTTTCTGTAGGTCTTCTTCGTGTTCTCCCAGGAACTTGTCCTTATCACTCACTGTTTTTATTCTTCTTTTCTTCCCCTTGTATTTAAAAGACAAGCCTTGGGGAAACTCCCACCTGAATAGTATGTAGTTCCTTTTCAGCAGTGTCACCAAATCCTTGTAAGGACCTCTTGCATCCAAAATACTTTTGGGAATATCTTTAAAGATCTCAATATAAAAATCTTCAATTCGAAGGGTTGTTTGGTAGTGCAGGTTCAATATTTTATCTCTCTCTTCCTTGGATCTTAAAGTTATCAGGCAATCTCTGGGTCTATTCTTCCTCTGCCTTGTTCCCAACCTAAATGCACTCTCTATCTTGAACTCTTCTTCTTTCAGCTCCTGCTTCCAAAAGTCAGAAAACTCTTTTGTCAGGTAATCCACCAAGTTATCTCCTTCCTTTTCCGGCACAAGTCTGATCCTTAAGTTCTTCTCCTTGCGTTGCATATCCTGCATAGAAAGTGCCAGTTCATACTCGTCTAGTTTCCTGTACACCGGTGGAAATTTTTCCTCAGCAGCAGTAGCAATTTCCTTAGCTTCCTCAGCTATCTTTCGTGTTGTGGATGAATCTTCCAGTAATTTCCCAATTGCTTCTGCATTAGAGTTCACTTTGTTCCCAAGGTCAGTTATACTTTTAGTATTTAAATCAATTTTCCCAGAGATTTCTTCAATTTTCTTATTTGTTTCAGCACCTTGCTTCTTTAATTCCTCTAAAGAGTCATTTATTTTCCCCAATGCCTTTGCAAACGCTTCCTCAGAAGACATTGTTTTTACTTTTACCTTTGTGACAGCTGCAGTTCCCGAGGCCCCTGATACAGAGGCCCTTCTTTGCATAGAAAGATCGGCTTTGTATTGTCTACCAGATCTCAAAGTTGTTTCTTGTGAGTCTTCTTTCTGTTTACCATCTGCCATAACAAAGTCTTTCACTCAAGGTCATTCCCACACTCTTAAGCTGTCAGAATAAAAAAGTTCTCAGGTTTTAAATTCCACTTGTTGCTGAAACTGTTCACAAATCCTCTAGGGGGCGTAAAGTCAGTTCTTAAACTTCAAGTTGTTCCCACACCTTCCAAAAAGCAAAAGCCCTCCTAGTCCCTTTCTTTGTAAAAGATCCAAATCAATAGTATCCTGCAGATAACTTACTATGTAGCAAAATAGGATGTTTCAAGTTGAGAGTAGCCAAAGTCAATATTACAGTTACTTTCTAACCTTTTTGTAGCGACCGTCCTTAGCCGGTGCCTTTCCTCCAGCAGTCCGGCCCCAGGTAGAGGAACAGCGGTAAACAGTTCAATTTCTTTTAAAACAGGCAGGAAATCCCTTTAAAGTCTTCTCCCCCCCCCTCCTGCCTTCTGGGGAGGGAGTTCTTTACTTGGTGTTGGATTTCTTAGCTCGCAAACTCTCCTGTCAAAAGTTACAGCTTAAATGCCTTTCGCTTTAATCTTGCTGCAGAACGGAAAGCAGACTTCCTTTTTAGTGCTTGTCCGTCTCGGTGCCCAATTTCTTTAATTTTAGCGTCCAATTTTAATATAAGCTCAGTCCTACTCACGGAAAGTTGCTCTTTTTTAATCCGAATTCTCAGGAAGAAGTCAGCGCTCTCCGCTAATGGCGACGCGGCTTCGCTTCGCAGGCTGGGTGAAAGCGACTCTCAGCACCGCTCCACACACCCTCCGCTGATCCTTAGCCTTTAAAAAGGCTATTTCACAACGTCGGGGGGGCGCAAAGGTGCCCGCCGAGTCTCCAGTTCACAGGCTACGCGCCTGTGATTTTTGAGGGTCCTCACTCCGCCGTGAGCTACGGGACCCGAACCCGCGAAGCAGATCTCTCCCGGAGCTCCGGGAGAAATCCGCCATTAAGCGCTGGCGCTAACCCGGAAGTCCCCTGTGGGACAGAACTTATCAAAGTTAGCTTCAGAATATACCTGTCCCTAGATTTTCAAGTAGACTTGTAATTTCCACATCACCTTTTGCGACTATCTTAGCTTAAGAAATTTCACATTCCAGTCCTAGGCCTCTTCCTCTCACAGTGTGAATTTGCACAGAAGTCAGATAACTAATATCCCCAGCTGTTTGTTCAGGTCATGTTTCAAAAAATACAGGATGGGAGATACCACAGTGGTTTCCCACTGCAGTCAAACTTCTCAGATTCAGGGAACCTGTGCTGTTCCTATGCCAGTATCAAGTCAACTGATGTGGGGGGGGGATCTTATACTTAAGTTGTTTTTCATTAATGAAATATTCAATCTGGGTAATCAGATCTGATCTCTCTGTGTGTCTCCAATTCCATTTGTGAATCAGAATCTGGTGAAAATATCCAGACATGTGGTTAAGAGCAAGACTTTGTTTGCTCTGTCACCCAGATTGGTGACTGTGCTTTTCTAAATGGCAGTCATGTCAATTTTAGGTACACAGTAGTTCCCACATTCTTTCCACAACTGTGCGTTATGCCCTGCCCATCTTGGCAGTCCTAACCATGTATTGCCATGATAAGCAAAAGGAGAAAAAATATGCAAACATGTTCAAATACTGAAAATATTGTATTCATATGACTTACTGTGCAAGAGAGGCAAAACAGAGACATGGGAAGCAAAGGAGGAAAAAAAAGAAACAGCAGTGTTTAAAATCTAATCAAAGTTTTGATGCTGGTGTCCACTCATGTCACCAGAGTTTGCACTTAAGAGTGCATTACAGTATAATTTTCCACATACGGTACCCAAACAGCCAACCACTTTGCTATGTACAGGTACCAGTAGCCTGTCCCTTTCAGAAAATCGATCCCTATCTTCATGTATCTATTCATCCATTATGCCTGCTGGCATCGTCAATTTTCATCCAGTGTGTAAATAGCTTCCTCCTTTTCATAGGGCAGAATTGATCTGTAGAGTTCGCTTTGAAGCACTGCTATCAGCACAACCTTGTGATAGACTTGTAATTTATAAAATAACACCTATTGTGGTGGCTACTGCATTAAAGAAGAAGAAAAAGACAGATTGGAGCAGGGGAGATGGGCTGGCAAGGGAGGGGGATGGAAGAAAGAGTTTATTTGTATCAGTCAAATAAAGTTCTGATGATTTTGAGAAGTCTTCCTCAGATGATATGAATCTGCAGTGATGTTAAGGTACCATTGTATTTGCACGATCGCCTTTCTTGCTCTTTACTCAAGCTACACAAGGAAGAAGCTCGAGTACAGAAGGGATTTTAGGTTCTTGTGAGACAGAGGAGAGCAGCTACAGAGAGATGAGGAGAAGAAGGAAGATCCTACTGGATTACAGCAGCTGTAGAGGGACTGACATCTAAGAAGAAAGCTGCCAGCTGAGTTCAGCAGCTCAAAAAGGCTCCCTCCCTGCCTCTGTAATTAAAAGTTATAAAGAATCAGTGGAACTGTAGAGTCTAAGGTCTGATTTATGCATTTTATGTGTATGTTGAATTAATTGATCACCTAATAGGAACAACTTAGTTTTAATATCTATACCATTATATGATACTTGTTCTTTTACGACTGAATTACTTGCTCACTTGAATTCTGATTCATTTATTTTTTACACACATCCAATAAATCTAACATAAGTTTGTGAAAGCCTCTTGGAGCATTTGCCCTCCTCCTTTGAAGTCCATGCCGTTAGGGTTTCAAAATTCACTTGGGGAGTACTGCAAAGGAGGTTTACAATACTTTGTGAACAGCTGTAAAGAGATGTTCAACCATTGTTCAGAAGAGTCATATCAGCTTTCTTTCTTGGATACCTGCTTTTGTTAATGCATTCCATATATATCTGTGATGTAATATTGATGTCTCCTGGCATTTTTCTATCTATTCCTTCCACTGTTTAGGATGGGGAGGTGGGTTTCTGTCTGGCCTTGGGTAGGTTGGGGCACATAAACACTGGCATGCAGATGAATAGGACTGAAGCTATTTACCTCATTATTTCTAAAATCTTCTCACCTGCCCGGACCCCATGCCAATTAGCCAAATTGAAGGAACATCACTCCAACAAACATCACGGAGTACAGAGTAGGCAAAAAAGAGAAGACCCAGAGCCAATTTGGGTCTCCCCAAGAAATTCCTACTCAGCCCCTGGAAAACAGATGACTAGCCTGTAGGCCCACACTGCAAAAGGGTGTGAGGGTCGGTGCCTAATAAAAAAGATGGAAGAATATGGGGCATAGCAAGATTAAATAGCCTGTCACCACCTCTATGGGTGAAATCACCCTTAGGCCATAGTAGCATTCTCTATTAGGGAGATACCACCTCTCTTCTTGCAGGAGAGGAGAGTTGTGGCAAATTTGTCCCCTCCAAAATAAATGGAATGGCATTCTGAGAGTTCTGGAGGAGGTCTTTCCCAGATTAGATAAATTTTGAGAAGGGGGTTAAGAGGGCTTTAAAAACATGACGTACTTTACAGAGAGTCAGCCCAATTGTAGATTTGATTTCGTAAATAAGGGACATGAGGATTATAAGCAGGAACACCACTTTCAGTACCAAGGAGAGCAGCCTGCTTTTTATAGGGTTGCAGAGGAGCTGTTTGAAATACCAGGCTTTTAAAAATGTTATCACAACGGACTTCACGGTAGAAGTGCAACACTGCAAATGCTTTTTGTATTTCCATTCCATTCCATCAGCAAAAAGAAACAAATGTGGCTTGGAGACTGTTCAGCCATTTCCCACAGGAGCTGCCTTCCTTGGCTCCGAGGCTAGTGTGTCGGGTAGCGCAAAGCCCTTTGCCCTGGCTACATCTGTGGCCCATCTGTCTCATACCAAGCAGATGTCATCTCTTCCCCCCTCAAAGCCAGTAACTTGAAATGGTATGTGTTGTTTTTCTCCCCAGGGCCAGAACTGGTTGTGATTAAATGTCCTGAAAGGAAACCTCTTGTCTCCTCTTTTGTCTTCCCTTCCTCCTGCACCACATACAAAAATGAAATGTCCAACAGAGCCAAAGCTTAGCCTGACAACATTATTGTAATGAACGGAACCATGATGGAAACACGACATTGTAGTGGAGCAACTCATGGAAGCAAGACAGATAGGCAATTAGCTAAAAGAGTACTTATGAACTTGTCAGGCATGACAATTTTTTAAAGCCATTTTTTTCGACAATTAACAGAACAATGGAAGCTGAAATAATGCATAAATATGTAGTTTGGGCTAAGCAGCATGAAAGAGAGAATACAGAGAAGCAGAAGTCTGCAGGCCTGACATAATTTATTGTGGGCTTATCACATTTATTGTAGTAATGACACACATGTCAGCAACATCAGGACTGCCATCTTGTAGATGGTTTATCTCAGGGAGGTTGGCAGGTTTCCATAATGACTGCATTTATATTGATGGTATATGTCAAATATGGGACACTTGCAGCTATACAGATGTTGTTGAACTATCCCTGACCATTGGTCATGCTGGCTGCAGCTGATGGGAGTTGGAGAACAACAATATATGGAGAACTAAAGGTTCCCCATCCCTAGTTTATTTCTTACTTAGAATGACATTGGGGCTGCTGTCCCACAGTTCCTCATACATGGTTCCAGGTAGCATATACATTTTTCAATCAAAGGGCTGCATTTTGCATGAGAAACCTTCCAGCACCACAAGCCAGGAGTGGGCGGGGCCAGAGGCAAAGGTGGATGTGGCAATAAATGTGGCTTTTACTGTTGTTCAGCAGGCTACTGTGGTTGGACACAGAGGAATGGTGGGAGGACTAGCTGGGGAAACACAAAGGGGAAAAAGCTCAGAATGCAGGGAGTGTGGTTGGACACAGAGGAATGGTGGGAGGACTAGCTGGGGAAACACAAAGGGGAAAAAGCTCAGAATGCAGGGAGTGGTGGTGGGACGATGATGAGTGAAATCATCCATATTTCAAAATAAAATCTGGATTTAAATAGTAGCATTTTACTAAAGGGCTCAAATTCACATATATCTGAATCTCTCCTCTCTCCACTTCCAGTTCCACTGATCCTTCATTTAGTATATAACATCCAGGGGTGTTATTGGGTTGTAGGGGGTATTATTCGGTTGCTGTTTTTATTTTTATTTTGATCTGTTTACTGCTCTGAGACCTCTGGGTATAGGGCAGGATATAAATTCAATAAATAAGATCAAAACATTGAGTGTGATTCAACTTAGTTTCTACATGTGTGGAATGAGGTCTGCTCATGCAACGGGACTTTCCCCACTCTCTCCCACCTTGTGCCCTGCCCTGCCCCCTAAAAGTAGTCCATCTCCAAAAGTTTGTTGGAATAGGAAGGCCTTCACCTGACAGAGGAAGGTGAAGGAGAGAGCCAGGGAACAATCCATTGTGTGTTCCATACACATAATTGACTTAGTGCTACATGAAATTCTGTCCATTGTTCCTTCTAGAAGACAAAAAGTGACCTATGGGTGGCCAGGCCTCTGTTATTTGACACAGGATACATTCAGCCTAACTACAAAGGGTGGGCTGAATATGTGAATTTAGAGTATCTTTTGCAACTTCCAAAATATGGTGTTAAAAATGCCTTGGTATCAGAAGTAGACTGAAGAAAGGAGAGTATAATTTAATTGCTGGGCGGTTGCTAAAATCTCCTGCCCTCTTGCACTTCTGTGACTGTGAGGGTCATTCAGATCTACAGAGCAAGTGAAGATAGCAATCTGCAAATTATAAGCAGAAATAGACCTGATAGGTCACAGACCATCTCCCTGTGAATATGAAATGAATCCTTCTAGTATATTTTCAAGAAATATGCTCCATATTCACTTTGAATATATTAGTGCTAACCTTATTGTTCCCAAAGACTCTGACACTAAGGTACAGACTAAGGTACAAGGGAAATGATCTTATTTCTTGACAGCCTTTTGACAGAGGTGCTAAAAAGACCACTTGCTAGCAGCTTGTTACCAAGACCCTATCTAATTCAGCATATAAACACATTAATCCTCTGCTTCTTGCTCTGTACAATCTGGAAAGAAAAAAGAGACAAAGTTGTAGGAAGGCACTACTTTCCAAAAGTTATTTCTTGCATTTATACCATACTGCAGGGCTTGCCAAACTAGCACCCATGAATGCCTTTATGCCTGGCAACACCTACGGTGCCCATGAAATTAAATATCCTTTCAAAGATACACATTGCTCAAAGGGATGGAAATATTCACACCATTTTGTGTTCCTGTCACTTTCCCCTGCTCTTTTAGAGTTGGAGCCATTTTGTGTTATGCCGCCTCCCTGCGCACACACATACACAGCTGCCATTTTGTGCATGGTGCCTACAGCACTTTCTCAAAATTCCAAATGTGCCCCCGGCCCCCCAAAAATGGTCCCCCATGCCTTGCTGTCACACAGAGTAGATCAGATTGGTTTCCATCTGAGGTTTCCAAGTAGTATCCCAGAAAGAGTCTTTCAACCTTTCAGTTATCCTTCAGCAGAACCATATGTCAGTAAGTGACTCCTATGTCCAAGGAACTGGCCAATTGCCTGCCCTAGATGGGGTTGCACTCCCCCCGAAGGAGCAGGTATGCAGTTTGGATATAGTACTAGATCCAGCATGATCCTGATAGAGGGTTCAGGTGCCCCGGCTGGTATAACAGTTGTGGTGGTTTCTGGACTGGGAGAGATTGACCACAGTAGTGTAAGTACCAGTGACTTCAAGACTGGATTATTGCAATGTGCTTTATGTGGGACTTCCCTTCTGCTTGATTCAGGAGCTGAAGATAGTGCAGAATGCTGCAGCATGGTTGCTGACAGTAGCAACACACCTTCTCAGATATTGCTCTGGTTGTCAATTTCGTTCCCAGACCAAGATGTTACTATTAGTATATAAGGTCCCTTAACAACTTGGAACCAGTATATTTGAAGTGGGTCTTACCCCATATATGCCCACTCGACCACTTAGAACTTGCACACAACATTTCTTCTGCTCTTCCAAGGAACTCGGGTTTAGTGTAGCAGTTCCAACACTCTGAAATTCATTCCCCATTGACATTAGACAGGTGCCTTCATTGTATTCTTTTCAGTACCTGCAGAAAACTGTGTTTTAGGTTGGCCTACCCAGAAATGCAAAGCTGATGTGTATTTTAATCTGTGCTTTTAGCTTATAATGTATTCTTTTATTTCATTCATTTTTATTTTTTATAAATATTTTTACATTGAATTTTATTGACAATTTTAATGTATTTTTTCTATTCCTTGTAAACCAAATTTATAGTTAAGTGGTGTGCAAATTTTACATAAAATAGGAATCTAATAGGAATGGGCACTTTTAAAGCCACAAAGAAATTGCCGGTTGGCAGAAACCTCATGCAGTTCCGATTTGCATTGCTTCTATAGCATATGCTTTTGGCAATTGTTACCTGGGGCTAGGTGAACATACAAAGTGTTGGTTTAAAGCTCTAAATCATTAGTTCTCAATTAGTGGTCTGCAGACCTCAGGGGTTCCTTGTAAACCCACCCAGGGAGTCTTTGGCACCATTCACACAACAAAAACTACCACAGAGATCTCAAAAGTAGGGGGTCCAAAAGTAGGGGCTTGGCTTTTGAAAATCAGCAGTACTTAGCTAATTGAGTACCATTGTGATTCTAAATGTTTTGGGTCCAGGATACCTAAAAGAGCACCTTTCCTGTTCCAGACTGCTCACTGACAAAGATCTGGTGAATATGCCTTTCTCTGTGTCACACCTATGATGAAAGTGCAGCTGGCAGGGACTAGACAGGGGGCCTTCTCTATGCCAGCACCCAAGATGTGGAACATTGCGCCCCATGACGTTTGGGCTAGCCTTCTCCTTTACTGTTTTCTGCAGGCTAGTGAAGACCTTTCCATCTGAGAAGGCTTTTGCATTGCCAGATAGAAAATGTTTTCATTTGAAGACTGTTTTTATCTGTCATCCCTGCCTCTGTTGTATTTCCCCGAGATTTCATTTTGCTATGGGATCATTTTCTGTGGTTTTACTGTCAGACTGTCACTTAAATTTATGTAAGCCACCTTGAGTGATGCACTGACTTCAAGAAGGCAGGATATAAACCTCTGATAAATAACTAAATAAATATCCTTGGCTATGTGGGTGTCTTTATCTTTCGATCTTCCTTTTTTCATTTTAAACAAAGACATGTCTGATGTTGTTTATTCACACATTCCATTTGCACTGGTTTGAACGAAATAACATTTGCATTCTTTTTCATTGTCAATACTTACAGTCCACTGAATTTTGGGAAACAGGGCAAACTATAAGCAAAGATAAAACTAGCAGAGCTCTCCCCCCCCCCCCAGTTGCAGGAATTCACATGGTACTGAAGAGGGAGATAAGAGAATCATGAAGTATCTGCCAGATTCCTGGCCCCAAGCAAAGGAAGGGAAAGTTGTGACAAATAGGGAAAATAAAGGTGGAGTTTCCTAATCACATTTCTTCACAGTCTCTTATTCTGTAGCTACAGGATACACCTTTGCCAAAAGCGGTGCTCTCTGCCTGAGCTATTGTTGCATATTATAGTCTCCACAGTATCTCTTGCAAGAGGATTACTCTCTGCTATGACTTGGCTGTAAAGCTGAAAGAGAGCATCTGGGAAGCAAGTGGCCACAGACTTCTGAAGATGAGCTTAGCATTATTCCACCAGGAACATCCTAAAATCTGGGAGGTCTGTGTGTGGGCCTAGAATTTAAATTGGAGCTTGTATGCACAGATTACCATAATATTATAGTTATCTAGGGAATAATGTAAGAAGATCCTAATGGAAGATCCTAAATTGGCAGCTTGAACTCACAAGCACAAATTGTGAGGAGTATAATGGTTACTTAGTGACTAATGGAAGACACTTTGGGATAGAATGTAATTATAGGTTTGACTAAGTGCTCAAAAGAGAAATGAATACGAGCGGCAGATATTATTTCTGCAAGCCCTTCTGTCACACACACCTTTATAGTGCTTAGTGAGGGTAGGGAGCAATAAATACATGTTGGCTTATAATTTTGACACAATGACAAATAGCAAGCCATGAAACTGCTTCTGACAATAAGATGTTGGCAACTGGCCATCTGTTTCTGTTTAGGCACAGCCACATGTATCTATTCTAAACACAAGAACAAGCAAGGTTTAAAAGTCATTCTTGATAATTATACACTTTCCCTGCTTTAGGAAAATAATAATAATAATAATAATAATAATAATAATAATAATAATAATAATAATACATTTCACACTGAAGCTGACCTGAGTGAAATTGCATTTTCTGTGGGAAATCCTTGCAAACCAATAATTGGCCAGCTGGTGAATCTCCCTAGAGCTATTCTAAAACACGGAATTCTTATCTGTAACTAAAAGCTGCTTGTCCTATTATCCTCTAAAACAGCAGGACCAGAACACCACATAACCTTAAAGACCCACCGCAGCCTCACAGAGAGGTTGTAAAACAGTCCCTAGAGCTCAGCTTATATAACAAAGATCTGCCTTTTTTCTTTTTCTTTTTTACAATTATACTCTGCATTTTAATAATCATTATCAGACACCTGCACACATATAAACAAGATTCTGGGAACTTCCCTGCTAAACTTCTTCTGTTTTATTTAAATTTATACCCTGTTCTAACACAGAATAATATCTCCTAGGATTTTTTAAACAATCACAGCTGTGCTCCCTAGAGGAAGCATGTAGCTTGCTAGCAACAGCCCTCAAGAACTTCCATTTGTTGTGTTGCAATCTCTTCCCTCTTTTGCAAAACCTCTCAACAGGTGTTTTTTTTTGGGGGGATGGGGAATGAAAGCATTATAGTGAGCTGCTGAAAGTGAAATGACAGGGAAACTGGTGGGTGCAAGAATTTGGAGCAAACACACTATGAACTCAATCCAACAAAGTCTGCAGTGCTTTTATGCCACAATTCACTAGTTGTACAAATACCCAGTACTCTACTTACCTTTTTTTTAAAGAAGGAGGAAGAGGAGGAGAGAAACTTGGAACCACATCATAAAAAGGTACTGGCACAACCTAACATTGACCAGTGGCTAGCGGATGCATGATTGCCAGGAATTTAGGCTGCGCACACAACACTCCCCTTAAATGTGCTGTGCTTTCACTGCATTTCCAGTACTGGGATTTGAAACTGTGTTCACACGTTATCAAAACT
Organism: Podarcis raffonei; assembly: GCF_027172205.1. Lineage (NCBI taxonomy): Eukaryota > Metazoa > Chordata > Lepidosauria > Squamata > Lacertidae > Podarcis > Podarcis raffonei. The sequence continues at coordinate 54,853,523 of NC_070606.1, forward strand.
GCATATGTATCCTGTACTTTGCTATAAGACAGAACCGTAGAATTGTGGAGTTGGAAGGGATCCTGAGAGTCATCTAGTCCAGTCCCCTGTGGTGCAGGAATCAATACTACTGTTTGACGCATTGTTTCACAACTGGCTTCATAGCAAAGGGAGTCCTTAAGCCATTCTTAAGTCATCTCTTTGTGGCTTAGGGCCCTTGTATTTACAGGACCGCCTCTCCTGGTATGCCCTGCAAAGGACCTTAAGGTCCATGAATAACCATAGTTTAGAGGTCCCGGGCCCTGAGGAAGTCAGACTATCCTCCACCAGGGCCAGGGCCTTCTCAGTGATGGCTCCGACCTGGTGGAATGCTCTGTCCCACGAAACTAGGGCCCTTCAGGATTTAACTTCCTTTTGCCAAGCCTGTAAGACAGAGCTATTCCACCTGGCGTTTAATTTGAATTCAGCCTGATCTTTTATTTCCCTTCTCTTCCCTCCCCCTCCCCTTTTATGAAGATTCCCCTTTCTGAGACCCCACAGCTAATTCTCCCCTGGCCTCCTCGCTGGCCCAAGTAGGACTAATTCAGCTAGCTAGCCCTGGTGACTATCAAATGCTTATTAGATGGATTTCCCTTAAATTGATTTCTGAACTTTGAATTTTATTGTTATTCATGTTTTTATACAGTTTTTTATGCTGCTTTTATAATTAAGTGTTTTAAATTTGTTGTTAGCTGCCCTGAGCCTGGTTTTTGAAGGGTGGGATATAAATAAAAATTTATATCCCACCCTTACATCCCCAGCCATAAACATCCCCTGGTATATACACAAAGAGCAATGAGCCTGACACCCCTGAAGCCATGCTGATATGAACAGATGTGAAATGCCCCAGGGTGGGGGACACTGCATTCCGGGGTGGTAATGAGAACATACCATTTAACAAAAACAAAATGCCCATTGAGAACTGAGACTCTGCAATGTATGTGTGAGTGTGTACCAAGATGCATAATTTTTACTGCTGAATTATTTCACTCACACACTCTATCAAATGTGTTTAGTCAATGATAAGGCATTCCATTGTGCCTCTAGCCCTGCTTGGGCATTATATACCTTCACATGATAAAACCATGGTGCTTACGCATGCCCCACCTCTTTTGGCACATCACCTCCCTCTTTCATTTTTCAGCCTTCCATGAGTTGAAGGCTTACTGGAGTTGTTGTACAAAATATCTGGAGGGCAGCAGGTTTGGAAGCCTGCCCTAAGAAGTAAAATGCATTGCCTTGAAGGTGCTCTAGTGCAAATATTACCTCTTGCCACAGTTCTTTGAATCCCATTTGCAACAAAGTTCTTCACTGCATTTTAACCATAAAGTAGAAGAAATCCTCCTGTGCCGTCCTATTTTCCATTTCCCACCAACCCTGAGCTGAAAGCAAAGTATCCTTGTACTTGTAACTTCTCTTTCATTCCTGTGACCAATACAGCCTTTTAACGTTAACTGTAAAATTGGCTTATTGCTAGTGATGGCAACGCAGAAAAAGAAGCCAGTTCAAGACAATCAAAGAAACTCTTGATCAGCCAGCCTTTTTCACGCAGCCTTCTTTTCCTCCAAGGAAAATCTCCTATTGATTGCTGTGATTAGGAAGGAGGCAAGGAAACAGGTCAAATTGGTGAGGACTTGTTCACTTCCAATTTATCAGGCTGATTGGCAGATGTAACAAAACCTTTTTGCTACTGCATTGCTGTCCACTATGCTAGTCTCTTCTTGCCACTTCAGTTAATGGTGCATTCCCTGGTTCCATTATAGAAATCATAGTAGACCATGCAACATTATTCATTCCCAGTGCCAACAATTACAAACATACCCCAAGCTATTTGTCCCTGAAATCATCCTGTTATCTGTGGAGAAAAGTGTGTTTCTTCTATAAATATTTTGTTGAAGGTTTCAAGGGTACAGCCTTCTTCTGATGGGTTATTTGGACAGCGTTTCCAGTGCAAAGTGATTAAGCTCTGACATCCCCAACGGTTCTCGCATTTTGACTTGAAATTAATTAAATAAGAAATACTATGTTAGGTATTAGTAGCATCACCATCACCATTACTATTAAAAGAATTTATATGTCACCTTTCAAGAAGAAATACCAAGGTGATTTGCAAAGAAACAAAAGCCAACCGCAAAATAACAGGAGCAAAAGCAATTATAAAATTACAGTTACCCATACATAATATAACTACATTAGAACTTCCAGAATTGAAATATATAATAAATGAGCCCATTAAAACAGGGTGACAGTTAAAACAACAAAGCAGAAGATTCAAGGCAGGAGATCAGGGAAACTTTTGTCTAAAGAGGTGCGTCTTCCAGAGCTCGCAAAAGTGAATTCGAATGCACCAATGCAGCCTCCTATATTTCAGCAAGGAGAGCATCCTACAACACTGGTGCCAGGAGTGAAAATGCCCAACTCTTGTCTTGCCACAAGCTGATAATCATAAGGCTGGTATTCATCATGAGTTGGGTATTAGACATATGGTTCCTATACAGTAGTACTGCTTGAAATAGCCAGATCACTACCTCTGCATCCACTGCCCATTATTTATTTGCTATTTTTTTTATCATGCCCTTCCTCCATAGGGTTAGTGTATTTTTATGTTCACAACAATCCTACAAGATAGCTTGAAAGATAGCAACTTGTGCAAAGTTTTATGGCTGACCTAGGGCTTGCTGATCAGAAGGACGGCGGTTTGAAACCCCGCGATGGAGTGAGCTCCTGTTGCTCGGTCCCAGCTCCTGCCAATCTAGCAGTTTGAAAGCACATCAAAGTGCAAATAGACAAATAGGTACTGCTCTGGTGGGAAGGTAAACGGCATTTTTGTGTACTGCTCTGGTTTCCCCAGAAGTGGCTTAGTCATGCTGACCACATGACCCAGAAAAACTGTCTGCAGACAAACGTTGGCTCCCTCGGCCAGTAAAGCAAAATGATGTTGTAACGCCAGAGTCAATTGCGACTGGTCTTAACTGTCAGGGGTCCTTTACTTTTACCTTTTTACCTGAACCTGGAATTTCCATATTGTAAAATGTTATTTTACAATTTGAGACAACATCATTGGCAATCCAGGGTTAAGATGAGTACATATGCTACTTTCTGATGTGAGAGATAAAATGTAGTTGTAGATATTTGCAGGTATCAACCTGTCCACTTTTAATATACTGTCATATATATATATTCAGTGGTGAATCAGAAGTACCATGTGTCAGATATTAATCAATGCTAAACAAAGGCATATGTGCCCTGCTGCAGGTGGCACACAGGCAGAACGGCTACAAGTTAACAACTGTTGTTTTACCCCATGGGCAGCATGAGAAGCAAGGTTTAGGCTAGGGGTCAGCAACCTTTTTCAGCCATGTACCGGTCCACCGTCCCTCAGAGCATGTGGTGGGCCAGACTATATTTTGGGGGGGGGGAATGAATGAATTCCTATGCCCCATAAATTACCCAGAGATGCATTTTAAATAAAAGGACATATTCTACTCGTGTAAAAACACCAGGCAGGCCCCACAAATAACCCAGAGATGCGTTTTAAATAAAAGGACACATTCTACTCACCAATTAACAGTCTATTTTTTCTTAATCTTTTATAACATTTCTGCTAAAACCACGTAACTTCATTCCAACATCCTTCTAACATTCCTTAATTTTACAATGTGTCTGTAAATAAACTTTAAATTTCTTCCAATCTTCTTCCACCGACTCTTCTCCCTGGTCTCGGATTCTGCCAGTCATTTCTGCCAGTTCCATGTAGTCCATCACCTTCATCTGCCATTCTTCCCGGGTGGGTAGATCTTGTGTCTTCCAATACTTTGCAATAAGTATTCTTGCTGCTGTTGTAGCATACATAAAAAAAGTTCTGTCCTTCTTTGAGACCGATTGGCCGACCATGCCCAGGAGAAAGGCCTCTGGTTTCTTCAGAAAGGTATATTTAAATACCTTTTTCATTTCATTATAGATCATCTCCCAGAAAGTCTTAATCCTTGGGCATGTCCACCAAAGGTGAAAGAATGTACCTTCAGTCTCTTTACATTTCCAGCATTTATTATCAGGCAAGTGATATGTTTTTGCAAGCTTGACTGGTGTCATGTACCACCTGTAAATCATTTTCATTATATTCTCTCTTAGGGCATTGCATGCCATGAACTTCATACCTGTGGTCCATAACCGTTCCCAGTCAGCCATCATAATATTATGTCCAACATCTTGTGCCCATTTAATCATAGCTGATTTCATTGTTTCATCCTGAGTATTCCATTTCAACAGCAAGTTATACATTCTTGACAAATTCTTAGTTTTGGAATCTAACAGTTCTGTTTCCAATTTTGATTTTTCCACCTGGAAGCCAATTTTCTTGTCCAAATTGTAAGCCTCCATTATTTGATAATAATGAAGCCAGTCTCGCACTTTGTTTTTTAGTTTTTCAAAACTCTGCAGTTTTAATCTATCTCCCTCTTGTTCCAAAATTTCCCAATATTTCGGCCATTTGGCCTCCATATTGAGCTTTTTCTGAGCCTTCGCTTCCATTGGTGACAACCACCTTGGGGTTTTATTTTCGAGTAAGTCCTTATATCTTGTCCAGACATTAAACAGTGCTTTCCTGACAATATGGTTTTTAAACGCTTTATGTGCTTTGACCTTATCATACCACAAATATGCATGCCACCCAAATACATTATTGAAACCTTCTAAGTCCAGAATGTCTGTGTTTTCAAGAAGCAGCCATTCTCTCAGCTAGCAAAAAGCGGCTGATTCATAATAAAGTTTAAGGTCTGGCAGGGCAAATCCACCTCTTTCTTTAGCATCAGTTAATATTTTGAATTTTATTCGGGGCTTCTTGCCCTGCCAGACAAATCTAGAAATATCTCTCTGCCACTTCTTGAAACAGTCCATTTTATCCAAAATTTGCAATGTTTGAAACAAAAACAGCATTCTCGGCAATACATTCATTTTTATCACAGCAATTTGGCCTAGCAGTGATAGCTTCAAATTTGACCATAATTCTAAATCCTTTTTCACTTCCATCCAACATTTTTCATAATTATCTTTAAATAAATTCACATTCTTGGCAGTCATATTAACCCCTAGGTATTTCACTTTCTTAACCAGAGTTAATCCAGATGTGGGATTCCAACTCGAGCCAGCAAGTCTAGGGGTGTGGGATGCTAGGGGTTAAGAATCCAACATCATACCAAGTTGCACAGGATCTGTATCCCTGGAATATGCAGTCAATACAGATATTGTCCTTATGGAAATTTAAAGTGACATTGGATGTTTATATTTAAAATGTAATATTAAATGTATGGGGTTTCTTTTCTAGAGCTTCCTAATTCAGAGAGAATAGACCTTCCAGAGGAGGAAGATACCATTTCCCCTGGTGTTCATTCCAAGGATTTTATTTCCTAAACTGCCGTTCTGCCAGGATGGCTGGGTATTTTCTCTCTCCTTATGCTCTTGTAATGTGATACTGAAAAAAAGCACATAAAGTAACCTAAGCATGAATTAGTAATAGAAACAGTTAGTCCACTGACTGTTTCAACAAGAATTACTTTCTGCTAAGTAGTATTCCTTTTCCATAACTGTTTATGAGCTTGTTGCATGATGAGGCATTCGCCTTAAAAAGCATAGAGAGACTGATGTGCAGACCTCTGGTGGACTATTTTTAACAACAGTTGGGTGCAATTTCATGATCTGAGGAACCCAGAAATGAAACGATCTGATTCAAGACAGGTGAATTGTGCCATCAAGGTATTAGCAGAGTCACAGCTGCTCAATAAGATCAATTTGACAGGTTTTTGTAAATGCTGATGTGACACATGTGCCTGATACTTAGACACATATACTCAGCAAGACACAGATTAATGCAACCTGCTTTTAACCCCGCAAAGCATAAATTCTTGCGAAGTGGCTTTAAAGTGAAATTCAAATTTGATGGATGTGTTTATGCCACATACTTACTATTTTGTGTGTGTACAGGAATTGACAGCTGTGTTTTATGTACGTTAGATGAAATGTAGTTTAAGAGAAGCAAAATAAATATTGGGCCTTTTATACGTATTTGATAGTCTATTGCTGTTTAAGTGTTGTTAAACCTACTGTTGATGTTTTCAATCAGATTGCTATGTGATAGGCTTCCTTTCAGGAAATAGGAGCAGGCTCCAGATTAATTATGCCCAAGTGAAATCAATGGGGTAAATCATGACTCAGCTATAATCCCATAGATTTTAGCAGGAACTAAGTGCAATCTTAATATTGTATATGGGTGTGTGATACAGAGAAAGGGAGTGGGCTGTTTTAAGCTACCTAGTGACTTTACCACAGAGTTGAGAGTCAATCCTTTTTTTATTAAAACCTAGTCTCATAGCTATTATGCTGCAGCAGCTCTCCCACCTTGCAATGTTCTTGTCTCCTCTTTTAAAAAATTGTCAGTGTTCCCATAAAAATATATTTTGACTTGCCTACTCTCATTCAAATGGAAGTCATGGGGCTAAGACTAAAGGGCTGTCCAACTGACCTGGCTGAGTTCTGAGCCTAATAGGGATGATTTGTGCCCAATCTGGAAAAGATGAGGACAGCTACAAATCATTACAGAGTGGACTGAGATGTCCTGAATTGATTTGTAGTGATTTGTGCCAATCCGGAGCTCAAAACTGTCTCTAAAAAGCCAGACTGTGTGCAAAGTGTTGCAGTTATTAATCACAGCATCATGTAAGGAGAATGCCAGAGGAGTAGGAGGAGGGAGGCTGAGAGTTCTAGCTTCCAATTTGGGACAAGAATCTTACCCAACAATCTCCAGTCACAGGGCTTGGAACAGGGATGTAACTGGGGAAGGAGGGGGTGCTGTGTGTGTTTATGTGCATGAGTGAGTCTTGTGAGAAAATGTATCATATCAAAAACACTGGGAAGTCATCCAGTGCTCCTGCTTCACAGAAACAAGCAGGAAGACACTGGCAGAAAGCACTCTTGCCAAACTGGCACCCACAGACCCCATATGAGAGTGCTGAAACAGCAAGGGGAATTGCGCTATTACACTGAATTGCAGCAGAGCAGGCCAAAGTGGAGCATGATCATTAGCAGGACTGGACGCTCAAGCAATTGTACAGTCTTAAATTTTTTAACAGTGACTAGTAAACACTCAAAAATTGACCTACCGCTCTGCAATTTGGCAGGGTGGTAACTCTTGAGGGGCTAATATGTCTCCAAATTCCATGTACCTATGTGAAGAAAAAAAATTATTGTGTGTTATGTTTAATTGTTTAATTTTTTAAGGTGGCTAGCATGAAAATACCTGAATGATATTTGTCACGGTTAATTTATTCCATTTATGTATTTCATGAAATTTATACATCACTTGATTGTAAAACAAAACAAAACTCCAGAGTGGTTTACAAAAGATAAAACAGTAAAATCAAGGGGGGGGATCACAACACTATTTTAAAACATACAAAAGTTGAATTATTAAAAGAGATTAAAATTACCTCAACTATCTAAATATCTGGGTAAAAAGGTAAAGGTAAAGGAACCCTGACTGTTAGGTCCAGTCGCGGACGACTCCGGGGTTGCAGCGCTCATCTTGCTTTGCAGGCCGAGGGAGCCGGCGCTTGTCCACAGACAGCTTCTGGTCATGTTGCCAGCATGACTAAGCCGCTTCTGGCGAACCAGAGCAGCGCACGGAAATGGCGTTTACCTTCCCGCCGGAGTGGTATCTATTTATCTACTTGCACTTTGACGTGCTTTCGAACTGCTAGGTGGGCAGAAGCTGGGACTGAAGAACGGATAGTTGTTGGGTAGGCTTATCTAAACAGGGATGTTTTTGATAGGTACTGAAAAGAGTACAATGAAGGTGACCCACAGTGACTTTCCAGGGTTTCAGACAAGGGTCTCTCCCTGCCTTACCTGGAGACGCCAGGGATTGAACCTGGGGCTAGCACTCTACCACTGAGCTATAGCCCTCCCACCAAACTGCCTCTTCTCCTGGCCTCCCATGCCCAGCACCTTACGGCTGCCATTTTAATTATCCCACGATGTCCTGTGGCATTGTGGGAAATGTAAAAAGGCAGCTCTAAGACACCTCATGGTGATTTCAGTGCTGCTGCTCATCACCATGGCCAGCTCCCATTCACAAAGGAGTAAGCCCACATGAGAGAACTTTATGGGGGCCCTTTCATCCTGGAGTAAGGAAGTGGTAGCCCAGCTCACCCCAAACCCTCCACTCAGCACTATAGAGGAACATGAGAGCTCTTATCACTGCTGTGTGGCAACAAGGCATATATCTATGCTTGTAAGCTCCTAACATACCTTCTAGGTAGTTTAAAAGCATACCGTAAGGTCCTGTCGATTCATTTTATACTTGTTCCTTTAAATTGCTCTTCACTGACTCATGGAGTGCCTCACAAGCTGCCTTTGATTTACCCTAGTTTTACTCAGGAAGGCATGAGAACTTTTAATCTTAGGAACTTAATTGATTTGTGCTTTCAGCCATACTTTGTCATATGGTAAATGTGATGCCTAAAAGCAGCCAAAGAGTGCGACTCTCCCCCCATGTTACTGTCGAGAACTTTTTGAATATTCTCTGCCCTTACATTTCTATTCAGATGCATACATAAGTAAAATCCAGATTTGAAATTCAGCAACCAGCACCAACTGACAAATGTATTCCCATCTTTAGCATAGTTTAACTCCTACAGGTACCACGTGTTCATCTGAGGATGTATATGCTGCCAACCATGTTTCAACACATCACAGGGATATGTGTTATCACTTACTCCTTTGCAGAAGATTAAAAATACTCAACCTGTTGTTTCCGAGACATTTACAAATAAATAACTTTTACAAATGTGCTGTTGTGGGGAAAGGGTTTTACATACCAACATCAAGAGAGCAAAAGAAGGCATTAAAATGCCATTAAAACAAAAAACAAAGCCGGGAATAAGGAATTACTGAGGATTTTCAAAGTTCTCTTTGTGATAATTATAGCACACTGGCCAAAACACAAGAGGAAGCGAGATTTAGCCTAACTTTTCTTTCAGTTGCCAAAAGCCGCAACCTGGAAGAGCTGGTAGTGTTGGGAAAAGGAAAAACTGGGTTCAAGGTGGGGGTGCTCAGGGTCTTTGTTAGCTCTGCAATTTCTTTAAGGAATTGAGGGAATGTGCATCAAATTTGCAGATGACACCAGACTGGGAGCGGTAGCTAATCTGCAGAAGACAGAATCAGGCTGCAGAATGACTTTAACTGATTGGAGAACTGGGTCCAAACTAACAACATAAATTTCAATAGGAACAACTGTAAGGTTCTGCAACTAGGTAGGAATAACCAGCTGCTTCACTGGGTCCCACTTTCCTTTCCTACAGGCACGAAGAGGGAGGTAAAAGCATCAATCTTCGCCTTATTTGCAGAGAAGGTCTAGAACCTGATGGAAAGTGGTAGTCTTCAGCCTGTTCAGTCCCCACCAGAAACTTAGCCTGGCCCCAGGTTTAGTGTAACTGGAAATCCACTCCAACTTTAAGCAGCTTCTGAGCAGCTTCCAGCAAAATATAAAAAAGCACAATAAAACATAAAACATTAAAAACTTCCTTATACAGGTCTTCCTTCAGATGTCTTAAAGTCATATAGTTATTGATCTGTTTGACATCTGGTGGGAGGATGTTCCACAGGGTGGGCACCACTATTGAAAAGGCCCTCTGCCTGGTTCTCTGTAACTTCACTTCTCACAGTGAGGGAATCACCAGAAGGCCCTTGAAATTGGACCTCAGTGTCTGGGCTGAATGATGGGGGTGAAGACATTCCTTCAGGTATACTGGGCTGAGGCCATTTAGGACTTTAAACATTAGGGCACCAGCACTGTGGAAGGGACTTATGAATAAACACATGTGTAACTGACAGGATGAGAAATAGACTGGTCTGCCCATTCCTAGTTCAAGGCAGCTAGGCAAGGAGAGTCATGGCAGGTATCAGTGATGGTTGCCTTCCACAGGACTGCAGGAGCTTATCGCCCAAAATTCAGACAGGTTTTCTCTCCTATGATACGTTTGCCAAGTGGGTGCTCTGCATCAGTTCGCAAGTTCTCGTTGAAAACAACAGTGCATATAGCTTACCTCTCTTGAATTGCTCTCCATAACAACACCTTCCACACAGTAATTAGAGACAAAATAAATCTTACTACCCTGATGAACAGTCTCTGAAACCGAAACCTGGTGATCTAGACAGCTCTGTGAAAATGGAACTGTGTATTTTCTGACAGTATAATTATTATGCTCTGTCAGATTCTACAGCTTTTTCTTTTCATAAGAATCACTTAATACTGCACACGGATATTACTTTTGCCATCAAATATCACTTTTGGGGGGGAAGTTAATAATTTAGAACTTTTATATTAAAAAATGGCTAATTTAAACAGTGGATATGATGCCATCACCAGATACCACTTTCATTATGGCAGGCACTGAAAATTGTATCTAAAACGTTGCAGTGAGTATCTTGTTTGTGCAGGAGTCTTCTAAAGCTTCTATGATCATTCAAGTATTCTGGTCCCAAATCTGTTGCACGGAACAAAGCTTATTTTGTTCAATGTGAGAAAGTCATCAAAGTGAATGGGGGGGACAGGGAGGAGCAACATCTGAGCGGTAGACAAACTTCCCTTCTATCAATGCTTGTCCCTTCCCCATTAAAAAAATGGCACAGGAAGAAAAATCACCATTGACAGAGTCCCAAGGGCAGTATGGTGATGATTTGTACTTTCTGTAGTAAATAATGTATCAGAAAAGTGCACTGTGAGATAACAATTGTTTGATATGGCCTTGTTTAACTTCCCTATAAACAAATCAGAATGCATGCTAAATAAATAGGTAATCAGGAAGCGACTGAATTTCAAAGGTCAGTTCCTGAGAGTCTTTCATTTTCGAGAATAATCAAATTTGATATTACCAATGTTCCAATAATAAAGGATTCCATTGTTTGCCTTTAAAGAAGCCAAGATATCACTTCATTATACAATATGTTAATTCATTAGAAAAGGCTGTATCTGTATCTATGGCTATGCATTTTGAAAAGCTGTGGCCTGGTGTGTTATAACGCAAAACAAAACTTTTAATGTGTATTTATGCAAAATTACTTCAGTGGGGAAATTAAATTAAAAACCTGCTGCAGCATATAATTCCAAAAAGCAAATTCAGTCCATGAGGTGAACGCTAAACAAACTTTGAATTCTTTCATAAGGCAAACTGGGTCTTGTTCTTAAGCAATGTCTCCTGTGACCACTTCTTAGATGGTGAATAACTACTTTTGCTTTGAAGATGAGAAACGTGAAGTTCTGCAGGACTGGAGATAGGAATGCAGTTGGCTTCTTTAAGTCTCTTTTTGTTACTTAATTACCATGAACAAACTGGGGCAAAAGATTAAGTTTTTCAACTAGAGTCCTAATGTTCCGTGGACAATGGTTGCCCATAATGCCTCTGGTCCAAATCATATTCCAGTGGAGATGACGTAAAACCAGAAAAAGAGGTGTGTTTCTATAGATGATCAGATAACATACTTCTCCCTTCTAAGAAATATGGGCGACACCCAAAATAGTTTGCAGAATTACTCAGCTGTTTCTGCTGCCAAATCTCTCTGCTCCTCCAGGAAAAAAGCAGCAAAACTCTTGTTTGCGTTTCATTAATCTTCAGAAAAGTAGTACAAGCCAACTGCACCACATTACAGGTAATTAAGCGCTGCCTGCTGCATCTTTTGGGAACTATTAACCAGTAGATACCCATCCATCTGTGTCTTCTCCACTGAAGAATGATAGATGCATCATAGAGTACAAAATAAAAAATTGTAAGGAAACTCAAATCTGAAAGAGACTGATAACAAGAGGAGCAACTCTGATCATCTGAAGGCTTTCTATGGTTGCAGGCTGCATTTGACAGTTTCATTTTTCTGTCTGTTTTCTCTCCACAATGTATTAAGGTGAAGAATAAATGGCTAATTAACTACTGAAGAGCTCATTGTTTCAAAGTTTGTCTACAAAGCACGCAGACACTGGTTATGAGAAGTTCAGGGTTCCCAGGTCAGAGTGGCAAGCTAGATGGAGCCGTGAACTTCAAACATACAGGTATGACATAACATTATAGATGTACAACATATGTACATAAGTACATTTAGATTTTCAAATAACACTATGCTAAGCTTATTTGCTCCCTTCCTAGAAATTTATCAGGATTGCAACCAAAGCCTGGATCCAGTTATTCACCTCAACAGTGCCACAGACCAGTTACAACTTGGTTACTGGCTGATGCACCATAATAGTTCTTTGATCAGCAGCATTAGCAGATGGCAATGCTTATTTCCATTCCATGGCAAGTTTCTCTAGCAGATATGCTGCTATTCAAGAGCAGGCCAGACTGGCTTTCTAGTCAGTTGGCAAGTCCAGTTTAGAGTTGCCGCAGCCAGCTAAGCTTGTCATTCTCTGCCTGGGAGAGAAGCACATCTAAAACAATAACTGAAGAAAGTACTTAATTTGATTGGGTTTTGCCCTGACTATTTCCTAACCTGTTTTTCAATCTTTGAGAAAATAAGCTGTGGCTATTTTTTTCACTTCTGAGTTATAGCAAGCTGTTCTATTTATTTTAAACCTTTTGTTCACCTTGCTCCTTGTGTACTATTAATTTACTTAACTCTTTTGAAACTGAACCAGCACCAGTCTTTCAGATCAAGGGATGTCTGCTTAATTTTTCCAGTATAGTTGATTTTCATTTGCCTGAATAAACACACCTGTCACGTAAGCTGTTCACTGTAAGTAGGTAAATGCCGCTGAAGTTAAAAATAACTGTTCCTAATTAATTTATATGTTTCCAATGCAAAAAAATAATCATAAACACTTGTCAGATCTAAATTAATTTCTTTGAAATAACACCTAAAATCGTGGAACCACCACCTTGTGGTGATGTCTGGCTACAGCTCTGCATATACCACTTGCTATCGAAGAGGAGGGAACCAGAATAAGTGGGAAATAAGTGACTGGGTACTGCATCTGTGACCAATTTACTAGTGGCTACACCCAAGCAGGGGTGCCAACTCCTAGGGGCCCAAGTTATTTTGGGCCCCCACAATAATTTGGAAGGGGGGAACAGCCTCCCAGTGTTCCAAATGATCAGGGGGTGGAGGAAGCAGGCTCTTCCTCCTCCTGCCGCATGCAGCTTCAGTGGCCAGTGGCTCCTCCTCCTTCTCCTGTCACATAAGGGAAGAATGAGGCTCCAGCTGGTGGAGGCAGGAGGAGGAAGAGGCCAGAGAGAGGAGGAGACGCCACCCATTGAAGCTGCACTGCTGTCACATTCAGCTCCACCCCCTCCCGACTTCCTGACATCCCAATGTCCCAACATCATGCACGTGCCATTGCCCCCCAATCTCTGGTGCAAGTTGGTACCTCTGGACCCAAGTCTTGAATTCTTTCCCTGTTCATTAGCTAGTTATATTCTGATGTTTGATGTCTGGTCACTTGATCCAGTGCCAGTTCTTTTCAACACAGCCATTCCCTTTCATTTCCAGGTTGCTGTAGCAAGGAGATCTTGTTGTGGGGGCACAATTAGCCCCCCTAGACTATTGCATTGTCCCAGGCATAAAGATTCATGGGATATAAAGATGTAGGCATATATTAATCAACTTCTACCCACCCCCGATAGCAAGTTAGCTTGAAGGATACTATTGTGAGTTAGGGTGGGATATCTCATTTTCTGTGTGTATGATGTGTCACATGTTGTCATCATCTAATAATAATAAAAAACTTAAAAAGGGATTGCCATGCTTACAAACATCAGTTGTGACAAAAAATAAAGACATAAATTTTAGATTAAAAAAAAAGTAAATGCACCAAACACTAAGAATGCTATATCTATCTTAAATTTGACATAGTTTATCCACTGAGGAGAGTCTATTGTGCATGAAAATTACACCCAGCTCTTTTTGAATGCAGCCATCAGGGAATGGAGAGATGTGAAGTTTTAATTTTCCCAAAGCAAGAGTCACATTCAGACCAGAGGCAAAGAGAGTGAGTGAATTCAATCAGTTTCCAAATCACTGAATTGGGATCTGAACAACATATTGTGTTCAGTGCACACCACCAGTGTTAATGTACCAGAGTGTAGCAATCTCTGGTTTCATCTCTCTTCATAGATATGAACTGGCCAGGCATCAACAAAATCTTCTGGTAGGCCCCTCTCTATGTTTCCAGTTTGTATTTGACTTGTTTCAATAAAACCTGTTTATTGTCTACCTCTCTGCGTCATCCTAGACCTATGAAGCACACTTTAGGGATCTTTTATGATGTTAGAGAGAGAACCATATAAAAGCTCTCACCAACAGCAGGGAGAGAAATCAACTCCCATGTCGTGGAGTGGCATGAAGCAGTCTGCTCATTGGCAACAGTCCACGAAGAACGGCTCCAGGGGAAGAAGAAAAAGGAGCCTTTGGTTCAGTGATCAGATGCACTGTGGGGCATTATCATACTTCTAACGTGTGCTCACAGAGAAATGTAATATAAATCAAAAAAGATAGTGGCTTTGCTATAAGGCTCAGGAATGAACTATTCACCGAGAGTGTTGTTCTGAGCCCCAGCCACTAGTCTACAGTAAAGATGTAATTTGCGCTTGAAGGGAAATTGGTGATGAGCAACTCAAGATTAGACAAGATTTTAGAAATATAAGGGAAGAAGAAGGAGCAAAAGAAGCCCAGCTTATTGCTTGCTGTGAGAGATAAGGGGAAATCTCTATAGGAACCTACATGGGTTGGATAACACAGCAAAAGGTGAATGAGAAATTTTTATCCAATTATACTATTTAAATGACTACCCCCCCTTTTGCCAGTTGAGGGGAATGAATTGGAAAGTTTGTCAGAATTCCCGAATAAAAGCATTACAAGGTGCCCTAGAAATCTCTTTCAAGCAAATGCTCATCCAGTTGGACACTTAGTTGGCAGGGAGCCTGATCTGAATAAAAAGCATTCAGAAGGCTGCAATCTTATAGTTAGGGAATAAGTCCCTTTGAGGTCCATGCATTATAAGACACCATTGTGTAGCATGTCTCATTAATTTTTATGGTTCTTACTTCCAAGTAAGTCTGAAATCATGTGCACAGTTACTGAAGTGTCCACTCTGTTGAACTCAGTGGGGCTTACTTCTGAGTAAACATGCCTAGTGGCTTGCTGAACTGCAGCCTTCATGGAAGCGCAAAGGGTTGCAGTCAACTAATTTTTACTTAGAACAGAGCCATTGAAATGAATGGACCTAAACAGCAATGACCATTAATTGCAGTGGGTCTATGCTGAGTAACACTTAGCTGAACACAGCCCTTAGCTGAACACAACACTTAGCTGAACTTAACTACTTTGTGGATCTGACTACTATGGCACACAAGAATACAAAAAGCTCTCATATATATTCTCCCCCAGTATTGTCAACTTTGATGCGGCAGCTAGACTGGTGACTGGGGGCGGCCGCCGAGACCATATAACACCGGTCTTGAAAGACCTACATTGGCTCCCAGTACGTTTCCGAGCACAATTCAAAGTGTTGGTGCTGACCTTTAAAGCCCTAAACGGCCTCGGTCCAGTATACCTGAAGGAGCATCTCCACCCCCATCGTTCTGCCCGGACGCTGAGGTCCAGCGCCGAGGGCCTTCTGGCGGTTCCCTCATTGCGAGAAGCAAAGCTACAGGGAACCAGGCAGAGGGCCTTCTCGGTAGTGGCGCCCACCCTGTGGAACGCCCTTCCAGCAGATGTCAAAGCGATAAACAACTACCTGACATTCAGAAGACATCTTAAGGCAGCCCTGTTCAGGGAAGTTTTTAACGTGTGATATTTTACTGTATTTTTGGTTTCTATGGAAGCCGCCCAGAGTGGCTGGGGAGGCCCAGCCAGATGGGCGGGGTATAAATAATAAATTGTTATTATTATTGGTGGTAACTGTCCAGGGGGTGGTGGCAGGGGATGGGGGACATCACTTTTCTGCCTGATCCTTTTAACTGGAGATGCTAGAGATGGAATCTGAGCTTTACTGGAGTTAAACTTCCAACTAAACACTTCTTTTCCTACGGGATACCCCCAACCACGACTGAGGACAACATTCTTTTCCCACTTTCATTTCCCAGCAAATGGCATTTGGAAGCCTGCTGCCTTTGATCCCAGAAGTAACATTTAGCCAACATGACTAATAGCCTTATCTTTCATACATTTGTTTAATCTAGGTTGGTGACTTTTACCATATCCTGTGGCAATGCTGCACAGAATGCCTCCTGTAGCCAGGCATAAGTACACTAATGGCACAGATCCATCTTTAACACTGCTGGAAGCTTTCTGTTTGTATGTATATGAGGATCATCTGTTCTTTTTTATATTTATGCTCTCCCTCTGTGAAAACATATTATTGAGTTTCATTGGCTATTTGAACAGGAAACTTCTGCATTTTATGCCTTCAGCATTGTCTGTTATCCACCCAGTCATCAGCACTTGGACCACAGAGTAAATAATAAATATCTCTGAGTGAACACATCTTAATCCCTGAGGAAAAACCCATTCCAACACTGCCAAAGATATAGAACCAAGCTCTTCCACGCTCAGCTTGCTTGCCTCTGCAAAATCTGAGGTGTCCTTTGCATTTTAGGGCAGAAGTTCCATGGGAATAAATGGAGGGTCATGTCATCCTTGTTAATAAAGTAATGGATGAACCCTTCATTTTCCATTCCACCAGTCTAGGTGCACATGTGGAAATGTCATTGTGATGTATATTCATGAAAGTAACAAGCTATTAAATGGTGATTAGGGCCAGGTGAAGATCCTGGAGGAAATGGCATTCTGCTGAAGTTGGCATCTGAATGCGAAGGAAGTATGTTAACTTGTAACTATTTGGGTGGGGGGAAGGAAAGAGCATATCATTCAATGAATTTCTCAGCTTTGATTGAGGATATCACCTTAAGACTTATCTTTAGGGAACTTTGGCTGACTAAGCAAAGCTCTACACTTGTAAAACTAAGGCACATGAACCTTGTCCTACAAACCAATTAAGGTATTTGATAGCCAAACTTAGAACTTTCCTTTTTAACTTTCCTTTTTGAATTTCACTCTTTTCCTCTGAAGCTGTACACCTGGCTGGTTTTACATCCTTATCCATGCATTTCCAGTTCAGACCTTTTTATTCTTCTTGGCAATAAAATGAAAATCTTGTATCTGAATCAGTGAAACTCTTAATGGACTATCTGTGCACTCGCTCAAGAAGTAAATTTCCAAGTAGAACAAATACTTCAAAATAGTAGCAGATGCAGCCCCAATTAAGCAACTGATTTATAGTATAAAGGGCAGCTTCTGTGGTGTTGAGGGAACCTCTCAAACGATACTCTACCTGCCCCAATACTGAAGCAACAGCAATGTTTGGCACTGCCCATTCAATACTGTTTCACACGTTTGTGATGCACAAACAGGCTCTTAAGGAAAGGTAATGCAAAGACAGAGAGGGGCTACTACTGGACCATTTCCTAAGGCTCACATAACAGGCTAGTATTCAGGTGCCCATGGACTCCTTAAAATCTGTATCAAGGGATTTTCCTTCTATTTTTCATGACCTACAACCTATTGAACTCTAAAGTGCATGAGAAGTAGACTCAGATGAGTATTATATTCAGGTTACTTATTCAGGAGGACTGTCATTACCTCATTCAAGGCCCTCCGAGTTGGAGGACACAGCCCTACTACCCTTCTCTGACTCAGAGGATGAGCCCCTTGTAGTATCTCTGTCTCCTCAGCCTTGTAGAAGCCAAAGGATACAATCAAGCATAAAAGCTCAGGGAGAAAGCTCTTTTGGGGAATTGCAGCCTATCAAAACACAAGTTTAGTCAGTCTACATAGGGCATCACTTACCTTTAACTAATTGCAGAGACTGCCTTAGCAGAGCCAGTTGGAGCTCTCCATGGTCCTGTATGCTCTTTGCTTGACTGCAATAGCTGCTGTAAAATTGGGATGGGGGGGATGGGACGACAGTAAGCGAGATGTCTTGGATGAACACTGTTAGTTGTTCCCAATGTTACAGTGGCCCAAGTGGCCTCAACCAGAAGTCAGGCATTTTGTCCAAGAGGATTATACAAATCCATGGAGGAGAGGGCTACCACGGCTACTAGCCCCAATTGCTACACTCTGCCTCCATGGCTGGAGGCAGCAATACTTCTGAATACCATTTACTGGAAACCATGGGAGGGGAGAGTGTTCTGCTTAATTCCTGCTTGCTGGTTTTCCTTACACAACTGTTCAGCCATTGGCCTGATCCAGCAAATTTTTTCTTATGTTCTTAATCCTATGCTGTGGAACACTCTTCCAGCAGAGATTTGGCAGACAACCTTACTTTTGAATTTCATGAGTCTCTTGAATACTTTTTTATGCTGACATACCTATGCAATTACTTAAAATATCTTCTGACTAGCCAGCCCCTTTAATTAATTTTTTTTGGGGGGGGAGGATTTTAAATGTTTTTATGTTGCTGTATACCCCCTGATGCTTTGCAAGCAGGCAGTATATATAATTATTTTTATAAATAGATAGATAAATAAATAAGTCTGAGGCTAATTATAATAGGAAACGTATCAGAAGAGTCTGCTTGTTGTTCAGACTAATGAGCCAAATTGACCTGGAAACTTCTTTAGGTATCTGGGGAGTATCAACCAACTAATTCTAGCCTAATGTGACTTCTTTTCTGGTCTTTGGAATCTTCCTATTTGCCAGACATTCACTGATGAGGGATGGTGATAATGTGCAGGCTGAATCCCTGCCTGCTAACTCATAGGGTCAGGACTCCTTCGGGGCTTTCGTCCTGACACATATTTCAAAGTGAAGAGGACATGTATTTATTTACTTGATGTACTTATTCCCCCATGCTTCATCTGACAAGATTCCCAGAACACCTTATGCATATAATTACAATTATCCAAACAACAACAACAGTGCAAAACAATTAAGCAGCAAAGTAGATGAAATTACAGCATAAAAGCAAATTAAAACTGATGGATCTGTCCCTTTTTGCTGTGTGAGACAGTTTTAGTGTGCTTATGAATGGCAAAGAATCTAACACCCTCTGCCAACCCACACCTTCATATACTGGGAAGAGGCTGAATGATAGCTTAGTATGCTGCCTTCTTTTCATAGTGTCATGAGGCCTTCCCCTTCTTCCTTGCAGAGCAACCATAATAGGGGGAAAGAAATGACACATTTCTTTTAATTGTTTGGGAAAGTAAATCACGGTGAAGATGAAGGTTGGGGCGAAAACCTGATTCCATTTGCATTTAAAGTAAAAAGTAATTCACACTTTTTGCAATGCAGTTCATCAGCCAAGTCATGTGTACAAAAATCACATATACTGGGGCAAAGTGTATAAATGCATAAATGCATGTATTACTGCATGTATTACTGAAAATAGCATATAAAATGCATGTATTAGTGAAAATGCATACAAAATGCATTGTTAGGGGGAAATGCTTTGCAGACATGTTTATCTTAGGCAAATATGTATGGCAAATGTGCATATTAGTAGAAATTCACGCTAAAATGCTGATGAATTTTCAGGAGGATTTTTTTTAAAAATCACAAACTGATGTGGCAATGTCGGAAAAATGACAAAGTGAAAGTGACAGATTCACTCAATCCTAGGGAGGCTGTTGTGTTATGGCCTGGTTCACACAACACAGTAAGTCAAATGAGGGCTTACCAGGACGGCATGAACATGCAGACTCTGGGAGAGAAGATCTCGGCTGCTTTGTTTCTCCCTGGTCTTTTTCACTGCTGCACCACTTGGGTCAGAGCCAAGGTTTCATTTAGCATGCCATCTGAACCAGGACCTGCGGTCGAGCTCTTTTCTTACTAACCACAAGATGTAGCCAAGGTTTCATAGTTCATGGCTAGTTAGGAGAAGCTAAGTAGCATTGTCTTCAGCTGACATTTATTTGGTGTTACACTAGCTTCCCTGGAGACAAATCCAAATATGGGGTGGCGCAACCGAAAATGTTGTCGCAATTCTTCCCCAGAGCATGCTGCATGTGGTACATGCAAGCTAGGGGGTGAGATTCTCTGCATAAGAGTTTCCATGCTGCTGACACACAGGAGAATGTGATTAGGATATCATCACTCACTATATTTCATAGCCATTTATTTTATTTTGCTGCACCATTATCTGTTTTAAAATATGGTTAAAGTTACATAGAACACTGCTAAACAATAGTAAAAACAAAAGTGTAGTGGTTTTCTAATTATAGGTATCTATCATCCTAATTCTACTTATATCTGATCATTTTGTAGCTTTTATTCTTATGTTTTATAGGTTTGTATTCTTACAAATGAAATTAAAACTTATTATTTACAAAGAATACTGTTTGCTAGAAATTTGTGTATTCTTCTAATGAACCAAGATTTCCAATGTTTCTGCAAAAAAAGGGGGTTCTTTATGAATTATTCTCTAGTTGCAGTATTAATGTCATAGGTGAACAGTGAAAAAGTGTCTTGTTGCTCTTGGAACAAAAGAATTGCTACGTTTTTCTGATTCTTGCTTAATTCACAGGGACCAGCATTTCACTGGCATTGGTACTTACCTATAGCAAAATCAGACACTCCTTAAAGTACAGTCTAGAAAAAGAGTGTAGAGAGAGAGAAGTGGTATGACATCTAAAACCTGCATCTTGATAGGTATTTTGAACTATTTTCCTACTGAAAATCTGCAGGATGTCTTTGCTAGGAGAACAATCATCCTTGTTATTTTCTCAGTGGCAGCCTGTAAACTACTATGGCATGTGGATTATGATTCTAGCATTCAGCTTGAGGGGGAGAGATGTATCTGTTTAAGTGGGAGGAGGACTCTGAACAACTGTCTTTTTTGGCTTTGTATGGGAAGGTGAATCACATCTTAACAATGAGGCAAAAAAATGAATAAAAATCCTGTTCCATTGACCAGCATTACAGATCTATTCCCTTCTCCAATTAGCATGGATATTTTTGCTGTTTTAATCATTACTCCTTTTTAAAAGGGGGGTTGGAAGATGGGGGATTAGTCTATTTTTATGAAGGCTGGCACCACCTGCTTAGTAGTTGGTGGCAGTGTCAGGTTAGAAAGTGTCTGTGTTTGGGGGTATGAGTTGGTTCTGTGCCGTTTTTTGTGAATTAAATACTGTGGTGATGCTCAAAGACACCAGCCCTATTACGTTCCATTACTTACTTTACTTATGCCGTAAAAGCACTCTACTGCACTCTATTTACTATTCCAGTTAAACATGCACATCCTGCTCTTTGGGCAAACCAGCTTACAGTAAAATCCCACACAGAATTAACACAGTACGATACAGGACAGGACAGGTTGGTGGATTGCAGACAGAGGTAGTCATTTCTGGCACTTGACTGTTAGGGTTTATAGTTTTGTTCCAGACTCTTCCCTCTGGAGAGAGAGAAAATGAGACAGAACTACAGAGGGCCACCCTTGCTTAACTGAGACAGCTGCTTCATTTCCCAAAATCGGAGAGAGAAAACTCTCCATTTGCAATATGTTCCATGTAGCGTTCTCTGCTTAAAATCGCTTGCTGCTCTGCAATACCGTCAGCACATAATATGTGAAGCTGATGGCAAGTGGCACACAGCATCTGCATGACTGTGGGCTTGGTTCGTTCAGTAACATGGAAAACAATAAACAGGCTAGTCAGTCCTGCATTTGCTCAGACCATTGGAGCCACACACTCCGGAAAGCTTTGATTACATTGCAAAACTTGTTAACTCATAGAGAAATATACAAAGGCAAAAGCTTTCAGAAAGCAGAATGAATGTAAACTGCACAGTAATGGCCATGAAAATGGAGTGATGGGGGAGGTGGAGGTTAGGCATTTGGCAAAAGGGGAAGAATGAGTCCCTGATTCACCACTCATTAATAGTCCTTTGCCTCTTTTTGCCATCTTTATCCAGCCTGTCTAATTTAGACTGTAAACTCTCAGGGCAGACCACAGGTCAGTTTCATGACCTGTATAGCTTCTGTCATAAGGGCCGGCAATCTGTGTTATGAGCAGCTGAAATATAGCACAGAACTCCCTGCTATCAATGGCTTTATTGTGTATAGGATGACAGCCTTACATTCAGTTTGTTTCTTAGGATCACTTATTTTGCATTTATCTTAGTAGTGGAAAAGAACTCACATTTTCCAAAAAGATTAGGCATAGGGCAATTGATATGTGCAGCAGGCTTTTTGTAGACATGTAGCAGAGGATGCTGCCTTCAGAATTTGGGAGGGGATGTTGCCCAGAGATTAATCTCTGTAATGGAAAAATAAATATGGAAGAGAGAGAAAAGGTTTTGTTGGAAGTCACAATGGAATTTTCAGAATGTGCTAAACATCAACCCTAAATCAGCAGCTAGGTGATCATATGAGCATATATCAGTGGCAATGAATGGTCGCTGTGTCTCTCCAGATGTCTAGTATGTATTTAACTCAGCAGATATATTATTGCTGCAGTATAGCCTGGTGACATAGTTTAATGATGATGGACAGTTTTCACATCAAGACACGCACAACTATATAATACGCTCCCTATTTATTTAACCAGTGGGAATAGTTTCATCATTAACAATACAAGTCACTTGGTTTCAGCAAAAATACATCTCTATATTAAAAATGTGCATATTATTCACACTTCTTGCAGCAAAACAATGACACTGATTCCATAGATCCTAATTTGGTTTGTGGTGTTCTCAAGAAATGACTGAGAATAAGGAAGATGCTGAGCGATGACTACCTAGAAAACTGTGGTGATTTACGATCAATGGGATTTCTATAAGAGTCTAGAAGTGGAGCTGTAATAACAGCAAAAGGCTATTCAGAAACATTGTGTAATATTTCCTCCGTTTACAGTAGACATGAGTGAGGACTCTGAGTTAACTTGGAAATGATTTGAGATCTTGAATCATTTTTCTGAACCTATTAGAGGAATCAGAAACCCTCTACCTTCACCCCCAATCAGCCCCCAAACACACAGTCCCCTCCAGCCCCAAATTACACTATCCTCATCACTTCACTCACCTGCCAAGTGACAGCAGGAAGACCAGCAATGGATCTGTAGGAAGTGGAGAGCAGGGAGGCTTGCCCTTTTCCTCAATGCATGGTTGAGATTGATTATGGATTGTTTAATTTATATAGCACTTAATATATTTAAAATATTTCTAAGGTGTACAAAAAAAGATTCTATTCTGACCTGGATAAGGAACTGTGGAGTCAAAAAGCTGACTTTTCATTTGAAGTGAAGGCTGGTGGCCAACATCTTGGCCAAGCTTCGGAGAAACCTCCGGCCATGAATCCACTTGATAGTTTTGGGCAAGACACTTGTCTTCAGTCTCCTGTCTGTCTTTAAAATGGATTTAGCTCACAAACTGATGCACGCAATAAAATTCTGTTCAGATTACACATACATTAGAATTGTTCTTTCCTTTTCTCTTCTTAATAATATCCTTGCTCTCTGAGTGGGGAGACAGTATCCCAAGTCATTGTCTAGAAATGTCATGGATATACGACCTCCTGGCAAGTCTGGAAACTGAAAACTGGCTCCATTGTGCTTACTCTATGTATTCTTTCAGGGTTTTGCTTCTGAGCATTTAGAATAATTCCTGTAGTTGTTAAGAAGGCAATTACTATCCGAATTGGTCTTGAGTTCCAGACACACTTTTATTTCCAAAGGTAGACTTTTGGTAGTAGTATTCATTGATATATTCTTTCTCAGTTTGTTCAGTGTTATGTGAATGTTCATTTTTTTCTTCACTCAAACTATGCCTCACTTACTGTAATATATTGTTCTAGAATTGTATAATTATTCCCCCAAAAAATTCATCGTAAGATTTTTTGCAAGGGGACAGGGTCTGAATTAATTATTTACTATGTAATACCAAATGAATTATTATTGTTATTCATAGTAATGGTAGCAGAAGGAAATTCAAACATCTTTCCTGTGGTTAAAAATAGACCCAGAAACTATCTTTCCTTCACATCCATTGTATATTATTTTCCTTGTCCATTAATTTAGACTTTATCCAGCCTGTCACTGCTGCAAATAGTATACCATAAAGTGGAACTAACTTTCCAATGAGATTTATATTTCTACTATCACTGTCCAGTGTCACCAAAGCAAGCCAACACACACAAAACCACTCATTCTATTTGTGGCTTTTCATTTTCTCCTTTCTCTTCGTGCTTCCTTGACCCTTGACCTCTAATCTTTCCTATGCCTTACTGGACACAATCCTGCTCAGCAAACTTGAGAGACAGCTAAAATCCCCCAGATAATGATTCTTCCACATGGCTTGCTTGCCAGATCCTTTTATTCTCAGTCCAGCTTTCTGTTTAATTGACTCCTGCTTGCTAAGGCAAATGATGGGATGTGGGTATCAAAACACTTTCCACTGTTAGCAAAAGTGATTTCTATCTCATTCATAAACTCTTGGCTCCCACTGCATCCTGACATATTTAATATCCTATGTATTGTACCAAATGACAATAGCTCCATTGGTTAACAACATAACATTTGAGATTTTTGTGGCCTCAGCAAAGGGTTTCAACTGTCTCTTTTCTTGTGTGATCCATTAAAATATAATAACACATTTCTTATTGCAATGAAGAAGGAGAAGAAGAAGAGGAAGAGGAGTAGTAGTAGTTTGGATTTGATATCCCACTTTATCACTACCCTAAGGAGTCTCAAAGCGGCTAACAATCTCCTTTCCCTTCCTCCCCCACAACAAACACTCTGTGAAGTGAGTGAGGCTGAGAGACTTCAGAGAGAAGTGTGACTAGCCCAAGGTCATCCAGAAGCTGCATGTGGAAGAGTGGGGACACAAACCCGGTTCACCAGATTACGAGTCTACCACTCTTAACCACTACACCACACTGGCACACTGGCAATGAACTAGATTGTGTATGCTAAAGTAACCATCACTCATCACCGTGTGCTCATTAAGTTTTAAAACATTTAAAACTGTATAATGTAAGGAACACAACACAATCATGGAAAAAGATACACAATCATGTCAATGTGAAGGCACACTAGAATCCTGCACTGAAAATGCAACTGCAATTGAGCATTAGGTGTAAATCAGTGTTGCTTCATTTAAATCAAGAGGAAGAAGGCTGATTTGCATGTTTAAAGATTCAGCAACTGAACTAAATATCTAAGAAACCTTCTAGTTAAATTCATTGCACAATCTCTCAGGATTCAGCAATGCCCCAAAATGAGATTACTGAACTGACATACATGCTTTCACATGGTGAAAGTATGGTCTATACCAGGAATAGCCAACTTTGTTCTTTAGGCCTGATCTGTTGTTCAGATCCAGGGCACTGTGAACTAGGAACAGCCAAATTCTGTACTAAAGTGAGCATCTCATGGCAGTAAAAGCTTCATAGGTATGGAACACATGCACTTAGATGCTATTAGCTCATCTAATAAAGGATGTTAATGAGTTTCCTTGATGGAAATGAGACTGGAAGACACCTTTTTTGTTTTCATATGGTGCATAAAATAGTAATGCAATATACTTTTATATAAAATAAATGGTGTCTCACTGCTTCTTTTACATAAAAATGAAAATGTAAGCATAGTTTTTTATGATACAGTGATTAAACTAGTGTCAGCTAAATAATGTGCAAACCAAAATACAGTTGTCCTTTCAAATTTGCACATCTCTGAATTTTGTGATGCACTCTTCTCCAACCAAAAAGAGAGAGAATATAGTGGCAGAAAATATGCATATTTAGGGAAATTGCAAAATGTGGTTATTAGGAGAAATGTACACTAAAGTGCGGACAATCTTTTCTTAAATTCACAAGCTGGTGTGGAAATGTGGTGAACTCAGCTTAAAACGGAAATATTAGAAACTGGGAGAAACAAATTCATTGTCCATAATCGTTCCATCCTTATGGATTCATAATACTAAATGGTTTCATGCATGGTTATTACTAAAGATCTACAAGTGTAAGACTTCTTCTTTCTGCATCCCATTTTCCCCTGTCCCATCCCCACTCCCCAGTAAATAGGTGTGACTTGTAGAAACAGAAAATATGGAATCTAATTTAATTGACTGCCTAGAAACTACGCTCATAAACAACCTACAAATCAATAGGAAATGAATAGACTTGTAAAGATTTAACAGCAAATCTCTCCTGTATCCATTCACATAAATAACACTTAATCATCTCTTACTTTGTCTGTCAGGTTTTACTGTTGTGCAGCTGTGGATATTAATTTGGGTGGGGGGAGGCTGTGTCAAGATGAGGCTGGTGGTAATGCAGCTACTGCTCACATCCCTTCCACTCCAATGAACCTGCTGCAATAATTCGTGCACCAAGTGCTGGGGGAAGAGGACCTGGTGGACACACCTCTCACATACTAACTCCCACTGGTTTCCCAATAGGAAATGGAAACTCTTATTGACCATTCTCCATTCCTGTCTTGAAACGCCTTCACATGAGAAGGGCTGAGGAAGAATTTTGATTCAGTTCACAATAAAAGGCCGTTGTTCCTAATGTACACTTTCTGGAACACTGCATGTACCAAAGTTTGCAAAACATGCAGTTCTCCAGCCCAGTAATGTATACAAAAACGTAGAGACTAGAGTAAAATGTGCATTGCGATGCACATATTTATGAAAATAACATACACCAATGCATTATAATTCAGAGAAATTCACACTGAAACGTTCATGAAGCTTTGCTTTGACTTATTCTGCTGTAAGTTTTACAATGGTTTCTCTGTCCTTTGGCATGTGGCCCTTGGAAGGCGCCTTAGAAGAGCTCCTGTGACATGTTATTGGCAGAGACCATCCTGTTCTTTGTCAATTTGGATTTCAGGCTTCAAAAATGTAACTCCTAGCAGCTTGGCTTATGCTAACAGGGCTGGCTCTTGCTTTGGAGCCCTCCCCCCATAGCATACTGTCCTTTGATGAGACCCTGCAGTGTGGGTGGATCAATGAAGCATCTTTCCTGGGCATTTTAAACGGTGACTCTAAGACACTAGGTGTGAGGGACTGGGAGCAGGTCTCAGCATAGTGGTGGACCCTGCCTCAAGTTGCTGAGGCCCTGGCAGCTGGCAAGGATGCAATGTGGTGAAACTGAGCCGTAACAGAAAGCAATATCATCTGCTGATTTGATTTTTGTAAAGTCACCCATTACCGGAATGTTAACTCTAAAACGCAAACCATTGCAACAAAATGAACAAAATATTTTTCATATTTCTTCTGTGTCTGGAACTCAAATGGGCTATCTATTTGCAACTCAAGAGGATGACCATTCTTGCTTTGCTCACATTTCTTTTCAAGGCTGGTGAAACAATCCTTTACATAACACAAAGCCTGAACAGTCTCCTGGTCTTCCTTTAAGCCTGGAGGTAGAGACCAAGCCAACAGTTGTTCTTTTGCCCTTGTCTTGGAAGGTGTTTGCTTTGCCTCGCTGCCTGGGAAATGGGAAACAAACAGTGGCACTTTCCTTGATTTCTTTACTTAATACTTCATCTCTTCTTTGCTTCAGAGTAATTCCCTGCCACAGCAGAGTTGTTTCAAGGAGAACAAATATGGCTCAAGGGAAGCTGCGGAAGGATTTAGCATCAGGTTGCATTTGTAAAGTGTACAAACCTCACCGTCTCAGGATGGCATAGTGTCCCCCTGGGAAATAAGTCAGTAATAATAAAAGGTGGGAGGGTCGTTCCAGTGCCAAGCAAGGAGAAAGGTTCTAACCCTCCAGAGGAGTTACTCCCTAACCTGCCTGCTTAATCAATTGCTCTTTGCAGCCATCCATTCACAGATCCTCTAATCACACCATGAAACTCTTCTGTTGCTATTGTTTTAAAAAAGGTTGATTGAGTTACATCTCATTTTCTATTACCTTGCACAGAAATAAGAGCTGGTGAGCTGCATTAAAAAACACAGCTTAGCAATGAGTTTCAAATTAATATCTGCTCTCCCCCCCCCCATCTCCGAGTGCTTCTCTTTGGCTGCTAAATCTCTATGAAGGAGTAGCAGTTCGACCATAGCTTCCCCATCTGAGTGAGCTGCAACATCAAAATGCAAATAATAAAACAATGGCTTCTATAGCCTTTTTTTCTAACCAACTGCAATCAACCACCCAGTTGGAAGGGTTTTCCTTCATTTTGGTCCAGCTGATTTCACTAACAGTTTGGACAGAAAGCTGAACACAATGTGCGGTTTCTGACTTCAGCATTTCAGCATGTTTCTAGCAAATTTTCATTGCAGGAGTTGCCTTTTGAAACCTTCCATTTTGTTACAACCATGAAAGAGGAGTGTGTCTGCATAGCAGTTTCTTGCACTCTATTGACATGTCTTCACTTCAAGTTATATCACTTTTATAACAAACCTTACTCATCCCAAATAATCCTGGGAACTGCAGTTTGGCAAATTGCTGAACAGTCCATGTAAATCTCTCTCATCCATGATGCAATCTCTCTGTCTAAAGACACTGACTACTGTTTTTGAGACGAAGGAACTATTAAACTAACTTAGATCATTAGTTTAGAAATGACTGAAATTTAGCACTTCAGGGTGGGAAACAATCTGGAATGATAGGTTGATAGTATGTTTGGGCTAATTTTGTTTGGCCCTGAAATCAATCCTTAGGGATGCATGTTTGTTTGCTTAGGTATTAATTAACTTTTAACCTCATCTTCATCCAAAAAGGCTCCAGGAGCAACTTATATCAGATCAATAACAAAGAAGACACAGGCTTCTTTAACCCACAGGCTTAAAATCTAAAAGACTTGTCAGAAAATAAAAGGGGATGGGAAAGGAAGAAAATGTGTGAAGTCAGGTCCCAGTTTTTTATAGTTACAGAGTTCTTATAATGATCAGCCTGGGGAGTTTAGGTAGAGCTGGCAGCAAATAGAACTGATCTCTCAGCAGAGCTGATAGAATGGAGTCTAAATCTCTTCTTTCACTCTGCTGCAGACATGTAGGATGACAGATGAAGAAGAAACAAACAGAGCTAGACTAGCAGTAGAATGAATGGAATTGGCCTTGCTTCCTATCTTCTCCCACCTCAGAGCCCCACCAATGGTTCCTGAAGTTCCCATGCATCGAGAATGCATTTCTGCATCAGACACACCCTGTTCCTTTCAAACACTTACATCACTACTTACAGTACTGACCAGGGAAAATGAGGGTGCTGCTGTGTGGAAAGAAGCTTGCAGGAAACTTAGACGTTTCACTGATGTTTTCCATACCAAACACAGAGGTCAGCTCCAAGTCAAAGAGTAGACATGAAACATGCATTTTGCAATCATCTTTAAATGCTTGTGTATACACATGGGACCTAATCAGGTCTCCCAGACAAGTGCTTGAAAATGCATGTACAGACATGTGCCACTTCTATACTGGACATATTTGCTGTGGAAGACAACAGTGCTTCTGACAGGGCTGTGTTTCCAGCAGTAGTGTGGCCTGGCTCAATCTAAATTTCAGATCAATTCAAATTCAATTGGAATTCTGCTGTAAAATAGGATTTTTTATTTATTCAAATGCAATTCATTTTGTTCCAAAGTTCTGTCTGAGTTGAAGTGAGCGAGATAGCTTCCAGATTCCACTCACTCAATAGTCTGCTTGAACAAGAAAAGAGAAGCATTGGAGGGGTGTAGACAATGAACAACACTAATCTCGTAAGAAAAGTAAAATGGATGGCGTGTATCTAGCAAGCTATCTAGCAGGCCTGCATTGTGTTGCTGCTCTTGTTCCATTTTGTTAGCATTCAGAGACTTTGCATCCTCTGTTGTTCCAATCCAGTGCTTTCTACTAGTACAAAACTGCCAGGAACTTGTTTCCAGAAGGAAAAGCCCAGAGGCAATTTTTAATAATACATTCATATTGATAGCATCGTGATAGAAACCAAATATGAAAAAACAAAAGCAAACTGAACGAAGAATCTCTGAAAAACAGGATTTCTAAGCCTGAATGCCAAACTGCTGATGCTCTATCTGCTACCAATCTCAACCATACATGGCAAGGAGCATAGGAAGATGCTCTACATGCCCACCCAAGGAGTATGCCAATGTTGTGCTTGTCAGAGTCTACTGGGACCAATCTTCTTCACATTTTGCTATGGTCCTTGATTGTTGGATAGATTGCATTGCACCCATATTGGTTTCCTGAGGCTAAAGGAGAGTTCAGTTAGCAGGGGAAATGTTCAGGGAATGTGACTGTTGTACCAGAAACGTGTTTCTCCAAGCTAAATGTGGTGGCCCACCAGGACTTAATAATACCCCAAGGGGTCTGTGTGTGTGTGTGTCAATCACCAGCTAATCAAAGTATGTAGCTCATTGGCAATGTTCACCTTGGAAAGTCACCAGTTGTGCACATCTGTAGCACTGTACTTATGTATTTGGTAGTATCCCTCTAGAGTTTGGTGTGGGTCCCTAACTGAGACCTCAACTATTCATCATAAAACAGAAGAAGGCCATAGCTAGGGAACAGAGCCACAACTCAGTGGCAGAGCACATGCTCTGAAGACAGGAAGTTCCAGATTCCAGCACAGCAATTCCAGTTAAAAATAACTCAGGTTGCCTGAGTGGGAAATTCCCCTAACTGAATTTTTGAGTTTAATCACTTACTAGAGTCTAGACAGTACTGAGTGAACTAGACAGAACAATGATCTGGTTCACTCTATGACACCTTCATATACTTCTTCATATGGGATGCCAGAGACTCATGAGACACTCCTATACTTCCTTAGAATCTCCTGGACCATGACTGGCTCCCAGCCTAGACTAAACACTGTGTGCTTCCATAGTCCTCTGAACTGCGGCTGCAGTTATAACAATAAGCATCTTAGTATCTAGAGAAAGGGCTCTCTCCTTCAGGAAACATGGGAATGATGCTTCCCAGCAGGAGCGGACCTTGGCAATATGGCACCATGTGATGCCAAAATTTGATACATACCCTGCCAAGCCCTTGTGGTGCCTTCCCAAATATGGGTAAGGGAGACATCAAGCTTTGGAGGGAGGTGCAAGGTTCTGGCAGGGTCCTAGAGCCTAGCCTTCCCACCTCCTTCCCAAAGCTGAGAAAGTGTTAAGTAGGCTTTGGGAAGAAGGCAGGAGGACTCTTAGACCCTGCCAGAGCCCCCCCTCCTTCTCAAAGCCCAACACTTACGAGGCTTTGGGAAGGAGGTGGGAAGGCTGGGAAGACATACACACCCGTTGTGCTGGGGAACAGGTTGCGCCCCCCCTAAATCCATCTGTACTTCCAGGTAATTTGGAAATGGTGCCTCCAAGGTTTTACTTTCCATCCCTGAAATACCATTAACAGAAATATGAGGAATGGGTTGTGGAGAAAAGTAATTCATTTTGAAAGCATTGGCATGCAGATAACCTGTTATTACAAAAGGAGAAAGCCATTCAGGATGTAAATACTAGTCTTAATGAATTTTCTCAGACAGATGTTTCTTGAGTTCATTTCTTGGGTCACAATTCCAGAAGTAGCTAAAGCAGCAATCAGAGGTAGGTTTACTCCAGAGTACCCCAATAATATTTAAGTGTGTGCCATGTGTCCCTCAACTATGCCTTAAGAGCTCTAGTATGGCTTTTAAACTGATGTTGTTGTTGTTGTTTGGTCCATGTAGAAGTGGAGTAATTCTACAGCATCTTGAAGCCCTTTCCCCTAGATATATACTGTTAAGGCAATTCTAACACAACAGGAAGATTGAGCCCTCTATTTGTCTGGGAGCAGCACCTGAGAAGAATTGTTGGAAGCCACTTATGTCCTGGGATTATTTCTCTAAGCAAGTTGCCTGCTGCACAAAGGCACATTTGTAAGGCAAGTACTACAGGAAAGTATATATATATATTCATAGTTCTCTTACCCTCAGGGTTTAGGTTTTGCACCAAAGTCAGTTTAAGAGAGTTATTTCCGATGAAAGCTTTTACTCAATCTGCAATGCATT
Organism: Podarcis raffonei; assembly: GCF_027172205.1. NCBI lineage: Eukaryota > Metazoa > Chordata > Lepidosauria > Squamata > Lacertidae > Podarcis > Podarcis raffonei. The sequence goes on from NC_070606.1 coordinate 54,885,495, forward strand.
GTGATATCCAGCAGGTAGAACTCATTGAGGGAAATTGCTTCCTGGATTGATATATGATTCATTCACTCACATCTCTGAGCTATTTAGGGGAAATTATCCATGGGATTGTATCATTAGTTTAAAAGCTTCTGCAATTGTTTCCCCCTGCCTTCCCCCTTCCCATGTCAGGATAATTTTGAACCACACAAATGTATTAGTTGGAAAAACATTTGAAAAGGTTTTGCTCTCTCTCCCTGTTGTTAGAACGGGAATTTCAAGCCAGATTTCCCTCTTCATTTGTAACAACCAGTTCCATGAAGGTGGCAGACAGCAAGGTGGTTAAAAGAAATAATCCTGGCGATGGCTGTGCACTGCAATTTCTCTATCCAACTAAGGCTAATTCTGTAAATAATGAATTCGTCATTGGTAGTGTATCAGCATTATTATTTAACCAATTTATACCCAGTCTTTCCTGATCCTTCAAAACTGCTAACAATAAAAGGAATTGCCCTCTGTGAGGATCCACATGGAATCACTCCAGGCAGAATTTCATTTCTATTTCATTTTGTTTCTTCTTACATTTACATCTCACTTTTCCTCCAAGGAGTTCAAGGAGACATGCATAGTTTTCCTTCTGGATATTATCCTCACAATAGCCCTGTGAGGGAGGTTTGGCTGAGAGGGAGTTACTGGCCCAAGGTCACCCAGTCAGCTTCATGGCACAGTGGGGATTTGAACTCTGATTGCCCAGGGCCTAGTTCAGCACTCTAACCACTACACCACACTGACTCACACATGAGCATGTGGAAGTTGCCACCACTGTAGAGAAACCTTAAGAAGTATCTATCCCTACTTCTAGCAAATGAATTAAGAGGATTTAAAGGAACTTTTTTGAGGATATTCCCATTGCACACACCCATGCGTGTGTGCTCACTTGCACTCTTTGAGGTCCAGGCTGGGAAAGGGAAGAAAAAGTCAACACTTACTGCCAGCCAGCCAGCCAGCCAGCTTACCTCCTGACTTCCTGTGCTGTGCTGCTTGTAGCTGGAGAAGGTAGGAGCCTGGTTGTCTCCACTGCTGGCTTCTAGCTTTATTTTTTTGTAAACCACTTATTGGGGAAATGATAAGCTTGGCAGATTGTTAATAAAAGCCAGCAAAATGCTGGACTTTGAGATCAAATTATATTTGAAACTGAAGTTTCAAGGACTTTGAAGAGCTGAATACAACACGGGCAGTGATTCCTGCCAACATAATTCTGGTTATGCTTCATTCCTCTCCATTGTATCCTTAGTTTGTTTTTTAAATTATTACTCTGTTTTGTCAAACATGTGCTATGACTGACTGTGTGACATCTCAAGTTTGAATGTACAAAGATGATAAGGTATGAGAATGTCAGGAGCTCGTCCTACACTCGAGTAGGACCCTGGTAGAGACACATGCCCAACTGGCATGTTCCCTCCCTCCTGGTCGATCATTTGGGAGCTTCAAAAGCTTTCTTCTGCCTGAACATCATAGTGACTGATGCCAACAGACATAGGCACACTTAGGGATCCGCACAGTCTTTGCAACTTGCGTGACAGACCTCAGCAACTCAGCATTTTGGCTAATCTACTTTATTTACATATAAACACACACAAGGAGCACTGCAACATGGCTCCTTCTCTCTCTAGCATCAGACAGCAAAAAAAGAGCAAAGGACAATAGTCCCACTTCACGGAACACAGTAACACAAACATCCTGTTTCCGTTACTTCCCACTTTGTGCAGTCAAAACATACACCGTCATGTGATAGACAAAAATCCCATGACTGCAATCATGGAGCAGGAATTCTAACAGAGAACACTGGTAATTTGTTATTATTATGCCTCTGAATACAAGTTGCTGGGATTTGCAGTTGGGCAGAGTGCTATTGTGCTCAGGTTGTGCTTGTGGATTTTCCATGGCTATCTGGTTGTCCACTGTGAGAACAAAATGTTGGATTAGATGAGCCACTTTCCTGCTCCAGCAGACTTATTTTATGCTCTTATGCTAATAAAGTTTTCTATTGGAAAATCGAGGTTTATCTTTAGCAAACATGCAACTGAGGGTGCATTTAATGAAAACAACCCATTTATGTGGTGATAGTGTCCTCATTTGTGAACTTTCCCCCCATTGATGGCTACTGATGATACATGACGACACATCACAAAGTTATATGGAGAATCTCCAAGCTATCACATGATTGCAGTTATTATAACAATAATATGACGGTCTCAATCTACCCTTTCTCATTAATCAGTACCAGGGCCAACCCAAGACATTTTGACACCTGAGGTGGACCCCAAAACAGCTCCCTACTCCCTAAAGGAAGAAGGGATGAGGGAAGATCTATTTCAAGAACAAGGGGGAAGAAAGATCTACATTGCGATCTGCTGCCCCTGTCGATCCAGCCTCCTGAGGTAGTCATCTCACCTTGCCTCATGGGTAGGCCGGGTTTGATCAGGTCTATTCAATACATTTACTTCTCTAGTTTTCTGCTTAGTACTTGAGCAACATAGCCACTCTGTTTTGACTTTAGACATGCTCATTTCTTATTACAACAGCTCAAGAGAGTTTCAAGCCTAGTGGCTATTAATCTGTCTTTGTTTCAATGCAAGTTAGATTCCCCCCACCCTTCCACAATTACAACTTTAAGTAATTGGATTAATCCAACACAGTGGGAGTTTCGTTCACTTAGCAAGAATACTAGATGCCCCAGAACCTCATTACTACATTTGTCACTATACAGAGCTTTCAAGTTCTGGCTGCTTCCTCATTCCTCCCTCCTCCCAACCCTGCCACCAGTTTTATGTGATAGTAGATAAGACGCTACACAGTTACGAGAAGAAAAAAACAGCAAAGTTGCAAATAAGCCCTTTCTCACTGAAGAATCATTAATATGTTGGCGTGGAAGACAGATATCTAAAGGTCAAGTGAATGAGACAAAGGGCACCATTGTTATTTTTTTATGCCCACCATGGTATAAGACATGCTCTGCAGAGAAGAGGAAACTATAAAATGCCTCCAAACTTAATGAGAAGGCCCATATTATATTCCAAGGCCAATTTCATTGGTAAGGGCAGTTTAGAGAGTGGTGGGAACGCTGCAAAAGCCCCCCACAAAAACAGTTCTACCCTTCTTTACCTTTAGTGGGCATTCAGACCACAGGTTGAATGAATTTCTGCCCTCAAATGAGTGCCAGCATCCTTGGCAACACAGTGACAACATTGCCCAAATAAATCAGGTCCACACTGGTTACGAACAGAGCCCTAGCCCCATAGAGCTGCATACATTTCACATGCATGGGATCCTAGATTCAAGTCCTTCATATGAAATTTTATTGGAAAAATAGAGATAGGCTGGCAGATTTCCATTTGTAGAGACATTTTCTGAGAGTCACCTGCTTGGCAGGACTGCTGGCGTATCTTAATGCCCGTCAATTGGTGTAGCTGGAATAAAAGATAATGGCCTTGGATAGCAATGCTCACACTACCTGGCTCCCTGAGATTTCCTGAAAGCCAATTTTTTAAGTGTAAATTTGGATTGACTATGTACATTTCAAGGTCTAGAATTTGTACCCATAGTTTAAGAAGAAGACTATATGTAAAAATCTGTTTCGTTTTCCTTTCTTACTGCCACTTTTGTACCTGACATATCAGCAATGGTCTCAGACTGAAGCTAGGCTCACCTAGAATAACCTGTGCCGTTGGAGAAATGCACTGTGATAGGGAAGAGCCTACAAAGAAATTCCCCAGAGGTGTGTAGCATAAATATATCTTTCAAAAGACTGTGTTTGAAAAGCAAGTACATAACCTGGAATAAAAATGCCTGCCTTTTGATACTACAAAATGTTATCAAGGGAAAATGAATTCATACATTATATCCACACCATTTCTGCCATGCTTCCAGAGACTCAATTTTATCTGAGTACTGTACTCACAGGTCAGAGAAACAGACACTTCTCCACACATCAGGTGGAAGGAAGGGGATGCTGATAAACTGAATCTATGGATGAGGGACCATTCAAATGAAAACTATTTTTCTAAATGATTGAGTGAGACTTTGGAGCAGATTGGATATTCCAAGAACATTACCTGAAAATGTCTTGGAAAATAAGACACTCAACACATGATTAATGAAGAGCTTATGCTTTGTGTATGCCTTAGCAGTAGTCAAAAAGTTGTGGTACATAATTTCCATATAAAACTTGTGGGAGAATCTCTGCCTGAACAGTTTAGTCTTCTGGCCAAAGCAAAGGATCTATGGGATACTTCACCACTGAGACCATAGCAAAGGCTGATTTAATGTCAATCCTAACCCTAGACATTTGGAAGTTCTCCATTCATATCTTACACAATGCAGCTTTCCTTCACTCTCCTCCTCCCACATACCTTCAAATCTGTTCTGGAGGGTCCCCAAGCTTCTGGAGCAGATTTGAGGTGTAGTTTTTGTGAGGGTGCAAGGAGAAAGTAGGGGACTTCCCTTATGCAAGTGGAAGTCACTGCATGAACAGGACAACTTGGTTGCATTCAACTCTTTGTCCCTAGAAGGTAAATCACAAAAATATTTCAGATTATTTAAAGGATACAGGATATGAAATAAATGGCTTAGAATTTTCTTAAACCTTCAAAACATTCTGCAATATATATGTCCATAAGCTATAATGTGTGACTGAACCCAGCATTTATTTATTTTTGCATTCATAGTCACAACACAGCAGTAGAGGACTTTGGGCTCTCAAATTTCAGTGGTGCCCTGTGCAAATCTAAAATTTGGTTCCCCTGCCTCTCGTGCTCCATTCCACAGCATTGTTTTAGTGCCCCCTGCAATGCAGCACCCAGCATGACCACACCAGTCACGCCACCCTAAAACTGCCTCTGTACACAGTGTAGTTTTTCATGCGACTCTAGATAAATGCCAACATCAATACAGCAAGAACTTCTAATGCTTGTCTTAATATGTATCTGGTCCATTGTGGTATATAACACAGTTTGAAGCATGACATCAAGGGATTGTATTTGTTCAGTGCTTAGATTTTTCTAACACGATGGATGGTATTGCTCCCATAAAAGCTCATTTTATTATGAGAAGTTACATGGACATGTGTTTACAGAGCACAAGGCAATGCTTCCACCAAGGTACCAGATGTATACCAACTATCTTTGGAATCACCTAAGGAAATACTGGGAAAGGGAGCATAAAAGACAGAAATACAGTGAGTGTTTGAGACAGCTGAGATTCAACATACATTGCTTTAGTATGGTGGTGTCTTGGATGTTATATAAGTTCACAAATGCCTGCTTCTACTTAGCAGAGCAGAGAATGTGAAAATAAAAAAGTGATGCTTTAAACTGAGAAAAAGGGAGCTTCCTATATACAAGAAATTCTGGCACATCAGCACTGACAATTTGTACAGAATGCAGAGTTCTGAAACATTCAAGACAGGAAAATGTCAGCACGAAATTTGTTGGCATCCTTGACCCTAATGAAATATGTTGACACTTGGGGGAGGACGGGAGTGAACATGAATTTTTGGCAGACCCTAACCACCAACCTTTACTGTCAAACTGATATTTTAAA